>NC_138080.1:7997954-8597954 GCF_964212035.1 Myotis nattereri | reverse complement strand
GACTTTTGACTGAAACAGTTCATATCCTGAAGGTTCTAGTATGTACTTCTAAGGAAACTGTCAAAATGTGGTAAAACTCTTCAAATACACAATTATCTTTCCAGGAAATGAATATGAACGTGTAACAAACAGTTGAAACACAAGGAAATAGAATCTAACTACATTTAATTCCCAGTTCAATTACGGAGATTAAAAGAACAAAGCTCTGAAATGACGAGAATTCTCAAAATGTAAACAATTCCGGATATTTCAAGTGGCGTTTTCAGTAAATTGTGATTTCAAACATCAAGAATTCCTGTTTGTAGAGATCACGATTTGTGTATAAAGCTTTTAAATGAGGATAATACTGTTTATGTTTACAATTGAGGCTTACTTTGCCTCGTGTTTTTTGAATGAAACAGTGGATATCCTGAAGGTTCTTTATGTACTTCTAAGGAAACTGTCAAAATGTTGTAAAACTCTTTAAATACACGATTACCTCTCCAGGAAATGAATATGAACGTGTAACAAACAGTTGAAACACAAGGAAATAGAACCTAATTAAATTTAAGGCCGAGTTCAATTACCGAGATTACAGTAAATTGTGATTTCAAACATCAAGAATTCTCATAATATTTACAAGTGCGGATATTTTAAATGGCGTTTGCAGTAAATTGTGATTTCAAACAATAAGAATTCCGGTTTGTAGAGATCAGGATTTGTGCATAAAGCTTTTAAATGAGGAGAATATTGTTTATTTTTACAATTGAGGCTTAATTTGCCACGTGTTTTTTGAATGAAACAGTGGATATCCTGAAGGTTCTTCATGTACTTCTAAGGAAACTGTCAAAATGAGGTTAAACTCTTTAAATACACAATTATCTTTCCAGGAAATGAATATGAACGTGTAACAAACAGTTAAGGCCGAGTTCAATTACGTAGATTACAGGAAGAAAGCTCTGAAATGACGAGAATTCTCAAAAAATTGTGATTTCAAACATTAAGAATTCCTGTTGATAGAGCTCTGAACTTGTGTATAAAGCTTTTAAATGAGGATAATACTGTTTATGTTTACCACTGACGCTGAATCGGAGTGGCGTCTTTTGATTGAAACAGTTCATATCATGAAGGTTCTAGTATGTACTTCTAAGGAAACTCTCAAAATGTGGTAAAACTCTTAAAATACACAATTGTCTTCTCAGTAAATGAATATGAACTTATAACAACAATTGAAACGCAAGAAAATAAATTCTAACTACATTTAATGCCGAGTTCAATTACTGAGATAACAGGTAGAAAGCTCTGAAAGGACAAGAATTCTCTTAATATTAAAAAGTCCGGCTATTTTAAGTGGAGTTTTCACTAAATGTGATTTCAAACATCAGGAATTACTGTTTATAGAGCTCAGAACTTGTGTATAAAGCTTTTATATGTAGAGAATAGTGTTTATGTTTTCAATTGACGCTGAATTGGCGAGGCGTCTTTTGACTGAAACAGTTCATATCCTGAGGGTTCTAGTATGTACTCCTAAGGAAACTGTCAAAATGTGGTAAAACTCTTATAATACACAATTATCTTTTTAGGAAATGAATATTAACTTCTAACAAACAGTTGAAACACAAGGAAATAGAATCTAACTACATTTAAGGCCGAGTTCAATTACCGAGATTACTGGAAGAAAGTTGTGAAATGACGAGAATTCTCATAATATTAACAAGTCCGCATATTTTAAATGGCGTTTTCAGTAAATTGTCATGTCAAACGTTAAGATTTCCTGTTTGTAGAGATCAGAATTTGTGTATAAAGCTTTTAAATGAGGAGAATACTGTTTATTTTTACAATTGAGGCTTAATTTGCCATGTGTTTTTTGAATGAAACAGTGGATATCCTGAAGGTTCTTTATGTACTTCTAAGGAAACTGTCAAAATGTGGTAAAACTCTTTAAATACACAATTATCTTTCAAGGAAATGAATATGAACGTGTAACAAACAGTTGAAACACAAGTAAATAGAATCTAACTACATTTAAGGCCGAGTTCAATTACGGAGATTACAGGAAGAAAGCTCTGAAATGACGAGAATTCTCAAAATATTACCAAGTCCGGATATTTCAAGTGGTGTTTTCAGTAAATTGTGATTTCAAACATTAAAAATTCCTGTTGATAGAGCTCTGAACTTGTGTATAAAGCTTTTAAATGAGGATAATACTGTTTATGTATACCACTGACGCTGAATCGGAGTGGCGTCTTTTGATTGAAACAGTTCATATCATGAAGGTTCTAGTATGTACTTCTAAGGAAACTCTCAAAATGTGGTAAAACTCTTAAAATACACAATTGTATTCTCAGTAAATGAATATGAACTTATAACAAACAATTGAAACGCAAGTAAATAAATTCTAACTACATTTAATGCCGAGTTCAATTACTGAGATAACAGGTAGAAAGCTCTGAAAGGACAAGAATTCTCTTAATATTAAAAAGTCCGGCTATTTTAAGTGGAGTTTTCACTAAATGTGATTTCAAACATCAGGAATTACTGTTTATAGAGCTCAGAACTTGTGTATAAAGCTTTTATATGTAGAGAATAGTGTTTATGTTTTCAATTGAGGCTGAATTGGCGAGGCGTCTTTTGACTGAAACAGTTCATATCCTGAAGGTTCTAGTATGTACTCCTAAGGAAACTGTCAAAATGTGGTAAAACTCTTATAATACACAATTATCTTTTTAGGAAATGAATATTAACTTGTAACAAACAGTTGAAATACAAAGAAATAGAATCTAACTACATTTAAGGCCGAGTTCAATTACCGAGATTACTGGAAGAAAGTTGTGAAATGACGAGAATTCTCATAATATTAACAAGTCGGCATATTTTAAATGGCGTTTTCAGTTAATTGTGATGTCAAACGTTAAGAATTCCTTTTTGTAGAGATCAGAATTTGTGTATAAAGCTTTCAAATGAGGAGAACACTGTTTATTTTTACAATTGAGGCTTAATTTGCCATGTGTTTTTTGAATGAAACAGTGGATATCCTGAAGGTTCTTTATGTACTTCTAAGGAAACTGTCAAAATGTGGTAAAACTCTTTAAATACACAATTATCTTTCAAGGAAATGAATATGAACGTGTAACAAACAGTTGAAACACAAGTAAATAGAATCTAACTACATTTAATGCCCAGTTCAATAACCGAGATTACAGGTAGAAAGCTCTGAGAGGACAAGAATTCTCTTAATATTAAAAAGTCCGGCTATTTTATGTGGAGTTTTCACTAAATGTGATTTCAAACATCAGGAGTTACTGTTTATAGAGCTCAGAACTTGTGTATAAAGCTTTTATATGTAGAGAATAGTGTTTATGTTTACAATTGAGGCTGAATTGGCGAGGCGTCTTTTGACTGAAACAGTTCATATCCTGAAGGTTCTAGTATGTACTTCTAAGGAAACTGTCAAAATGTGGTAAAACTCTTTAAATACACAATTATCTTTCAAGGAAATGAATATGAACATGTAACAAACAGTTGAAACACAAGTAAATAGAATCTAACTACATTTAAGGCCGAGTTCAATTACCGAGATTACAGGAAGAAAGCTCTGAAATGACGAGAATTCTGAAAATATTACCAAGTCCAAATATTTCAAGTGGTGTTTTCAGTAAATTGTGATTTCAAACATTAAAAATTCCAGTTTATAGAGCTCTGAACTTGTGTATAAAGCTTTTAAATTAGGATAATACTGTTTATGTTTACCACTGACGCTGAATCGGAGTGGCGTCTTTTGATTGAAACAGATCATATCGTGAAGGTTCTAGTATGTACTTCTAAGGAAACTCTCAAAATGTGGTAAAACTCTTAAAATACACAATTGTCTTATCAGAAATGAATATGAACTTATAACAAACAGTTGAAACAAAGGAAAATAAATTCTAACTACATTCAATTCCGAGTTCAATTACCGAGATTACAGGTAGAAAGCTCTGAAAGGACAAGAATTCTCTTAATATTAAAAAGTCTGGCTATTTTAAGTGGAGTTTTCACTAAATGTGATTTCAAACATCAGGAATTACTGTTTATAGAGCTCAGAACTTGTGTATAAAGATTTTATATGTAGAGAATAGTTTTTATGTTTACAATTGAGTCTGAATTGGCGAGGCGTCTTTTGACTGAAACAGTTCATATCCTGAAGGTTCAAGTATGTACTTCTAAGGAAACTGTCAAAATGTGGTAAAACTCTTCAAATACACAATTACCTCTCCAGGAAATGAATATTAACTTGTAACAAACAGTTGAAGCACAAGGAAATAGGATCTAACTACATTTAAGGCCGAGTTCAATTACCGAGATTACTGGAAGAAAGTTGTGAAATGACGAGAATTCTCATAATATTAAATAGTCCGGATATTTTAAATGGCGTTTTCAGTAAATTGTGATTTCAAATATTAAGAATTCCGGTTTGTAGAGATCAGGATTTGTGTATAGAGCTTTTAAATGAGGAGAATATTGTTTATTTTTACAATTGAGGCTTAATTTGCCACGTGTTTTTTGAATGAAACAGTGGATATCCTGAAGGTTCTTCATGTACTTCTAAGGAAACTGTCAAAATGTGGTTAAACTCTTTAAATACACAATTATCTTTCAATGAAATGAATATGAACATGTAACAAACAGTTGAAACAAAAGTAAATAGAATCTAACTACATTTTATGCCCAGTTCAATTATGGAGATTACAGGAAGAAAGCTCTGAAATGACGAGAATTCTCAAAATGTTAACAATTTCGGATATTTCAAGTGGCGTTTTCAGTAAATTGTGATTTCAAACTTTAAGAATTCCTGTTTATAGAGCTCTGAACTTGTGTATAAAACTTATAAATGTGGAGAATACTGTTTATGTTTTCAATTGACGCTGAATTGGCGAGGCGTCTTTTGACTGAAACAGTTCATATCGTGAAGGTTCTTGTATGTACTTCTAAGGAAACTCTCAAAATGTGGGAAAACTCTTAAAATACACAACTGTCTTCTCAGGAAATGAATATGAACTTATAACAAACAGTTGAAACACAAGAAAATAAATTCTAACTACATTTAATGCCGAGTTCAATTACCGAGATTACAGGTAGAAAGCTCTGAAAGGACAAGAATTCTCTTAATTTTAAAAAGTCCGGCTATTTTAAGTGGAGTTTTCACTAAATGTCATTTCAAATATCAGGAATTACTGTTTATAGAGCTCAGAACTTGTGTATAAAGCTTTTATATGTAGAGAATAGTGTTTATGTTTTCAATTGACGCTGAATTGGCGAGGTGTCTTTTGACTGAAACAGTTCATATCCTGAGGGTTCTAGTATGTACTCCTAAGGAAACTGTCAAAATGTGGTAAAACTCTTATAATACACAATTATCTTTTTAGGAAATGAATATTAACTTGTAACAAACAGTTGAAACACAAGGAAATAGAATCTAACTACATTTAAGGCCGAGTTCAATTACCGAGATTACTGGAAGAAAGTTGTGAAATGACGAGAATTCTCATAATATTAACAAGTCCGCATATTTTAAATGGCGTTTTCAGTAAATTGTGATGTCAAACGTTAAGAATTTCTGTTTGTAGAGATCAGAATTTGTGTATAAAGCTTTTAAATGAGGAGAATACTGTTTATTTTTACAATTGAGGCTTAATTTGCCACGTGTTTTTTGAATGAAACAGTGGATATCCTGAAGGTTCTTTATGTACTTCTAAGGAAACTGTCAAAATGTGGTAAAACTCTTTAAATACACAATTATCTTTCAAGGAAATGAATATGAACGTGTAACAAACAGTTGAAACACAAGTAAATAGAATCTAACTACATTTAAGGCCGAGTTCAATTACGGAGATTACAGGAAGAAAGCTCTGAAATGACGAGAATTCTCAAAATATTACCAAGTCCGGATATTTCAAGTGGTGTTTTCAGTAAATTGTGATTTCAAACATTAAAAATTCCTGTTGATAGAGCTCTGAACTTGTGTATAAAGCTTTTAAATGAGGATAATACTTTTTATGTATACCACTGACGCTGAATCGGAGTGGCGTCTTTTGATTGAAACAGTTCATATCATGAAGGTTCTAGTATGTACTTCTAAGGAAACTCTCAAAATGTGGTAAAACTCTTAAAATACACAATTGTCTTCTCAGTAAATGAATATGAACTTATAACAAACAATTGAAACGCAAGAAAATAAATTCTAACTACATTTAATGCCGAGTTCAATTACTGAGATAACAGGTAGAAAGCTCTGAAAGGACAAGAATTCTCTTAATATTAAAAAGTCCGGCTATTTTAAGTGGAGTTTTCACTAAATGTGATTTTAAACATCAGGAATTACTGTTTATAGAGCTCAGAACTTGTGTATAAAGCTTTTATATGTAGAGAATAGTGTTTATGTTTTCAATTGAGGCTGAATTGGCGAGGCGTCTTTTGACTGAAACAGTTCATATCCTGAAGGTTCTAGTATGTACTCCTAAGGAAACTGTCAAAATGTGGTAAAACTCTTATAATACACAATTATCTTTTTAGGAAATGAATATTAACTTGTAACAAACAGTTGAAACACAAGGAAATAGAATCTAACTACATTTAAGGCCGAGTTCAATTACCGAGATTACTGGAAGAAAGTTGTGAAATGACGAGAATTCTCATAATATTAACAAGTCGGCATATTTTAAATGGCGTTTTCAGTAAATTGTGATGTCAAACGTTAAGAATTCCTGTTTGTAGAGATCAGAATTTGTGTATAAAGCTTTTAAATGAGGAGAACACTGTGTATTTTTACAATTGAGGCTTAATTTGCCATGTGTTTTTTGAATGAAACAGTGGATATCCTGAAGGTTCTTTATGTACTTCTAAGGAAACTGTCAAAATGTGGTAAAACTCTTTAAATACACAATTATCTTTCAAGGAAATGAATATGAACATGTAACAAACAGTTGAAACACAAGTAAATAGAATCTAACTACATTTAAGGCCGAGTTCAATTTCGGAGATTACAGGAAGAAAGCTCTGAAATGACGAGAATTCTGAAAATATTACCAAGTCCAAATATTTCAAGTGGTGTTTTCAGTAAATTGTGATTTCAAACATTAAAAATTCCAGTTTATAGAGCTCAGGAGTTGTGTATAAAGCTTTTAAATTAGGATAATACTGTTTATGTTTACCACTGACGCTGAATCAGAGTGGCGTCTTTTGATTGAAACAGATCATATCGTGAAGGTTCTAGTATGTACTTCTAAGGAAACTCTCAAAATGTGGTAAAACTCTTAAAATACACAATTGTCTTATCAGGAAATGAATATGAACTTATAACAAACAGTTGAAACAAAGGAAAATAAATTCTAACTACATTCAATGCCGAGTTCAATTACCGAGATTACAGGTAGAAAGCTCTGAAAGGACAAGAATTCTCTTAATATTAAAAAGTCTGGCTATTTTAAGTGGAGTTTTCACTAAATGTGATTTCAAACATCAGGAATTACTGTTTATAGAGCTCAGAACTTGTGTATAAAGATTTTATATGTAGAGAATAGTTTTTATGTTTACAATTGAGTCTGAATTGGCGAGGCGTCTTTTGACTGAAACAGTTCATATCCTGAAGGTTCAAGTATGTACTTCTAAGGAAACTGTCAAAATGTGGTAAAACTCTTCAAATACACAATTACCTCTCCAGGAAATGAATATTAACTTGTAACAAACAGTTGAAGCACAAGGAAATAGGATCTAACTACATTTAAGGCCGAGTTCAATTACCGAGATTACTGGAAGAAAGTTGTGAAATGACGAGAATTCTCATAATATTAACAAGTCCGGATATTTTAAATGGCGTTTTCAGTAAATTGTGATTTCAAATATTAAGAATTCCGGTTTGTAGAGATCAGGATTTGTGTATAGAGCTTTTAAATGAGGAGAATAGTGTTTATTTTTACAATTGAGGCTTAATTTGCCACGTGTTTTTTGAATGAAACAGTGGATATCCTGAAGGTTCTTCATGTACTTCTAAGGAAACTGTCAAAATGTGGTTAAACTCTTTAAATACACAATTATCTTTCCAGGAAATGAATATGAACGTGTAACAAACAGTTGAAACACAAGTAAATAGGATCTAACTACATTTAAGGCCGAGTTCAATTACGTAGATTACAGGAAGAAAGCTCTGAAATGATGAGAATTCTCAAAATGTTAACAATTTCCGATATTTCAAGTGGCGTTTTCAGTAAATTGTGATTTCAAACATTAAGAATTCCTGTTGATAGAGCTCTGAACTTGTGTATAAAACTTATAAATGTGGAGAATACTGTTTATGTTTTCAATTGAGGCTGAATTGGCGAGGCGTCTTTTGACTGAAACAGTTCATATCCTGAAGGTTCTAGTATGTACTTCTAAGGAAACTCTCAAAATGTGGTAAAACTCTTAAAATACACAACTGTCTTCTCAGGAAATGAATATGAACTTATAACAAACAGGTGAAACACAAGAAAATAAATTCTAACTACATTTAATGCCGAGTTCAATTACCGAGATTACAGGTAGAAAGCTCTGAAAGGACAAGAATTCTCTTAATTTTAAAAAGTCCGGCTATTTTAAGTGGAGTTTTCACTAAATGTCATTTCAAATATCAGGAATTACTGTTTATAGAGCTCAGAACTTGTGTATAAAGCTTTTATATGTAGAGAATAGTGTTCATGTTTACAATTGAGGCTTAATTGGCGAGGCGTCTTTTGACTGAAATAGTTCAAATCCTGAAGGTTCTAGTATGTACTCCTAAGGAAACTGTCAAAATGTGGTAAAACTCTTAAAATACACAATTATATTTTTAGGAAATGAATATTAACTTGTAACAAACAGTTGAAACACAAGGAAATAGAATCTAACTACATTTAAGGCCGAGTTCAATTACCGAGATTACTGGAAGAAAGTTGTGAAATGACGAGAATTCTCATAATATTTACAAGTCCGGATATTTTAAATGGCGTTTGCAGTAAATTGTGATTTCAAACAATAAGAATTCCGGTTTGTAGAGATCAGGATTTGTGCATAAAGCTTTTAAATGAGGAGAATATTGTTTATTTTTACAATTGAGGCTTAATTTGCCACGTGTTTTTTGAATGAAACAGTGGATATCCTGAAGGTTCTTCATGTACTTCTAAGGAAACTGTCAAAATGAGGTTAAACTCTTTAAATACACAATTATCTTTCCAGGAAATGAATATGAACGTGTAACAAACAGTTGAAACACAAGTAAATAGGATCTAACTACATTTAAGGCCGAGTTCAATTACGTAGATTACAGGAAGAAAGCTCTGAAATGACGAGAATTCTCAAAATGTTAACAATTTCCGATATTTCAAGTGGCGTTTTCAGTAAATTGTGATTTCAAACATTAAGAATTCCTGTTTATAGAGCTCTGAACTTGTGTATAAAACTTATAAATGTGGAGAATACTGTTTATGTTTTCAATTGACGCTGAATTGGTGAGGCGTCTTTTGACTGAAACAGTTCATATCCTGAAGGTTCTAGAATGTACTTCTAAGGAAACTGTCAAAATGTGGTAAAACTCTTTAAATACACAATTATCTTTCAAGGAAATGAATATGAACGTGTAACAAACAGTTCAAACACAAGTAAATAGAATCTAACTACATTTAAGGCCGAGTTCAATTACAGAGATTACAGGAAGAAAGCTCTGAAATGACGAGAATTCTCAAAATATTACCAAGTCCGGATTTTCAAGTGGTGTTTTCAGTAAATTGTGATTTCAAACATTAAAAATTCCAGTTTATAGAGCTCAGGAGTTGTGTATAAAGCTTTTAAATGAGGATAATACTGTTTATGTTTACAACTGACGCTGAATTGAAAGTGGCGTCTTTTGATTGAAACAGTTCATATCGTGAAGGTTCTAGAATGTACTTCTAAGGAAACTGTTAAAATGTGGTAAAACTCTTAAAATACACAATTATCTTTTTAGGAAATGAATATTAACTTGTAACAAACAGTTGAAACACAAGGAAATAGAATCTAACTACATTTAAGGCCGAGTTCAATTACCGAGATTACTGGAAGAAAGTTGTGAAATCACGAGAATTCTCATAATATTAACAAGTCGGGATATTTTAAATGGCGTTTTCAGTAAATTGTGATTTCAAACATAAAGAATTCCTGTTTGTAGAGATCAGAATTTGTGTATAAAGCTTTTAAATGAGGAGAATAGTGTTTATGTTTACAATTGAGGCTTAATTTGCCACGTGTTTTTTGAATGAAACAGTGGATATCCTGAAGGTTCTTTATGTACTTCTAAGGAAACTGTCAAAATGTGGTAAAACTCTTTAAATACACAATTATCTTTCCAGGAAATGAATATGAACGTGTAACAAACAGTTGAAACACAAGTAAATAGGATCTAACTACATTTAAGGCCGAGTTCAATTACGTAGATTACAGGAAGAAAGCTCTGAAATGATGAGAATTCTCAAAATGTTAACAATTTCCGATATTTCAAGTGGCGTTTTCAGTAAATTGTGATTTCAAACATTAAGAATTCCTGTTGATAGAGCTCTGAACTTGTGTATAAAACTTATAAATGTGGAGAATACTGTTTATGTTTTCAATTGAGGCTGAATTGGCGAGGCGTCTTTTGACTGAAACAGTTCATATCCTGAAGGTTCTAGTATGTACTTCTAAGGAAACTCTCAAAATGTGGTAAAACTCTTAAAATACACAACTGTCTTCTCAGGAAATGAATATGAACTTATAACAAACAGGTGAAACACAAGAAAATAAATTCTAACTACATTTAATGCCGAGTTCAATTACCGAGATTACAGGTAGAAAGCTCTGAAAGGACAAGAATTCTCTTAATTTTAAAAAGTCCGGCTATTTTAAGTGGAGTTTTCACTAAATGTCATTTCAAATATCAGGAATTACTGTTTATAGAGCTCAGAACTTGTGTATAAAGCTTTTATATGTAGAGAATAGTGTTCATGTTTACAATTGAGGCTTAATTGGCGAGGCGTCTTTTGACTGAAATAGTTCAAATCCTGAAGGTTCTAGTATGTACTCCTAAGGAAACTGTCAAAATGTGGTAAAACTCTTAAAATACACAATTATATTTTTAGGAAATGAATATTAACTTGTAACAAACAGTTGAAACACAAGGAAATAGAATCTAACTACATTTAAGGCCGAGTTCAATTACCGAGATTACTGGAAGAAAGTTGTGAAATGACGAGAATTCTCATAATATTTACAAGTCCGGATATTTTAAATGGCGTTTGCAGTAAATTGTGATTTCAAACAATAAGAATTCCGGTTTGTAGAGATCAGGATTTGTGCATAAAGCTTTTAAATGAGGAGAATATTGTTTATTTTTACAATTGAGGCTTAATTTGCCATGTGTTTTTTGAATGAAACAGTGGATATCCTGAAGGTTCTTCATGTACTTCTAAGGAAACTGTCAAAATGAGGTTAAACTCTTTAAATACACAATTATCTTTCCAGGAAATGAATATGAACGTGTAACAAACAGTTGAAACACAAGTAAATAGGATCTAACTACATTTAAGGCCGAGTTCAATTACGTAGATTACAGGAAGAAAGCTCTGAAATGACGAGAATTCTCAAAATGTTAACAATTTCCGATATTTCAAGTGGCGTTTTCAGTAAATTGTGATTTCAAACATTAAGAATTCCTGTTTATAGAGCTCTGAACTTGTGTATAAAACTTATAAATGTGGAGAATACTGTTTATGTTTTCAATTGACGCTGAATTGGTGAGGCGTCTTTTGACTGAAACAGTTCATATCCTGAAGGTTCTAGAATGTACTTCTAAGGAAACTGTCAAAATGTGGTAAAACTCTTTAAATACACAATTATCTTTCAAGGAAATGAATATGAACGTGTAACAAACAGTTCAAACACAAGTAAATAGAATCTAACTACATTTAAGGCCGAGTTCAATTACAGAGATTACAGGAAGAAAGCTCTGAAATGACGAGAATTCTCAAAATATTACCAAGTCCGGATTTTCAAGTGGTGTTTTCAGTAAATTGTGATTTCAAACATTAAAAATTCCAGTTTATAGAGCTCAGGAGTTGTGTATAAAGCTTTTAAATGAGGATAATACTGTTTATGTTTACAACTGACGCTGAATAGAAAGTGGCGTCTTTTGATTGAAACAGTTCATATCGTGAAGGTTCTAGAATGTACTTCTAAGGAAACTGTTAAAATGTGGTAAAACTCTTAAAATACACAATTATCTTTTTAGGAAATGAATATTAACTTGTAACAAACAGTTGAAACACAAGGAAATAGAATCTAACTACATTTAAGGCCGAGTTCAATTACCGAGATTACTGGAAGAAAGTTGTGTAATCACGAGAATTCTCATAATATTAACAAGTCGGGATATTTTAAATGTCGTTTTCAGTAAATTGTGATTTCAAACATAAAGAATTCCTGTTTGTAGAGATCAGAATTTGTGTATAAAGCTTTTAAAAGAGGAGAATAATGTTTATGTTTACAATTGAGGCTTAATTTGCCACGTGTTTTTTGAATGAAACAGTGGATATCCTGAAGGTTCTTTATGTACTTCTAAGGAAACTGTCAAAATGTGGTAAAACTCTTTAAATACACAATAATCTTTCAATGAAATGAATATAAACATGTAACAAACAGTTGAAACACAAGTAAATAGAATCTAATTACAATTAATGCCCAGTTCAATTATGGAGATTACAGGAAGAAAGCTCTGAAATGATGAGAATTCTCAAAATGTTAACAATTTCGGATATTTCAAGTGGCGTTTTCAGTAAATTGTGATTTCAAACTTTAAGAATTCCTGTTTATAGAGCTCTGAACTTGTGTATAAAACTTATAAATGTGGAGAATACTGTTTATGTTTTCAATTGACGCTGAATTGGCGAGGCGTCTTTTGACTGAAACAGTTCATATCCTGAAGGTTCTAGTATGTACTTCTAAGGAAACTCTCAAAATGTGGTAAAACTCTTAAAATACACAACTGTCTTCTCAGGAAATGAATATGAACTTATAACAAACAGTTGAAACACAAGAAAATAAATTCTAACTACATTTAATGCCGAGTTCAATTACCGAGATTACAGGAAGAAAGCTCTGAAAGGACAAGAATTCTCTTAATTTTAAAAAGTCCGGCTATTTTAAGTGGAGTTTTCACTAAATGTGATTTCAAATATCAGGAATTACTGTTTATAGAGCTCAGAACTTGTGTATAAAGCTTTTATATGTAGAGAATAGTGTTTATGTTTACAATTGAGGCTGAATTGCCAAGGTTTATTTTGACTGAAACAGTTCATATCCTGAAGGTTCTAGTATGTACTTCTAAGGAAACTGTCAAAATGTGGTAAAACTCTTCAAATACACAATTATCTTTTTAGGAAATGAATATTAACTTGAAACAAACAGTTGAAACACAAGGAAATAGAATCTAACTACATTTAAGGCCGAGTTCAATTACCGAGATTACTGGAAGAAAGTTGTGAAATGACGAGAATTCTCATAATATTAACAAGTCCGGATATTTTAAATGGCATTTTCAGTAAATTGTGATTTCAAACAATAAGAATTCCGGTTTGTAGAGATCAGGATTTGTGCATAAAGCTTTTAAATGAGGAGAATATTGTTTATTTTTACAATTGAGGCTTAATTTGCCACGTGTTTTTTGAATGAAACAGTGGATATCCTGAAGGTTCTTCATGTACTTCTAAGGAAACTGTCAAAATGAGGTTAAACTCTTTAAATACACAATTATCTTTCCAGGAAATGAATATGAACGTGTAACAAACAGTTGAAACACAAGTAAATAGGATCTAACTACATTTAAGGCCGAGTTCAATTACGTAGATTACAGGAAGAAAGCTCTGAAATGACGAGAATTCTAAAAATGTTAACAATTTCCGATATTTCAAGTGGCGTTTTCAGTAAATTTTGATTTCAAACATTAAGAATTCCTGTTGATAGAGCTCTGAACTTGTGTATAAAACTTATAAATGTGGAGAATACTGTTTATGTTTTCAATTGACGCTGAATTGGCGAGGCGTCTTTTGACTGAAACAGTTCATATCCTGAAGGTTCTAGAATGTACTTCTAAGGAAACTGTCAAAATGTGTTAAAACTCTTTAAATACACAATTATCTTTTTAGGAAATGAATATTAACTTGTAACAAACAGTTGAAACACAAGGAAATAGAATCTAACTACATTTAAGGCCGAGTTCAATTACCGAGATTACTGGAAGAAAGTCGTGAAATGAAGAGAATTCTCATAATATTAACAAGTCCGGATATTTTAAATGGCGTTTTCAGTAAATTGTGATTTCAAACGTTAAGAATTCCTGTTTGTAGAGATCAGAATTAGTGTATAAAGCTTTTAAAAGAGGAGAATACTGTTTATTTTTACAATTGAGGCTTAATTTGCCATGTGTTTTTTGAATGAAACAGTGGATATCCTGAAGGTTCTTTATGTACTTCTAAGGAAACTGTCAAAATGTGGTAAAACTCTTTAAATACACAATTATCTTTCAAGGAAATGACTATGAACTTATAACAAACAGTTGAAACACAAGAAAATAGAATCTAACTACATTTAATGCCCAGTTCAATTACCGAGATTACAGGTAGAAAGCTCTGAAAGGACAAGAATTCTCTTAATATTAAAAGTCCGGCTATTTTAAGTGGAGTTTTCACTAAATGTCATTTCAAACATCAGGAATTACTGTTTATAGAGCTCAGAACTTGTGTATAAAGCTTTTATATGTAGAGAATAGTGTTTATGTTTTCAATTGAGGCTGAATTGGCGAGGCGTCTTTTGACTTAAACAGTTCATATCCTGAAGGTTCTAGTATGTACTTCTAAGGAAACTGTTAAAATGTGGTAAAACTCTTAAAATACACAATTATCTTTTTAGGAAATGAATATTAACTTGAAACAAACAGTTGAAACACAAGGAAATAGGATCTAACTACATTTAAGGCCGAGTTCAATTACCGAGATTACTGGAAGAAAGTTGTGAAATGACGAGAATTCTCATAATATTAAAAAGTCCGGATATTTTAAATGGCGTTTTCAGTAAATTGTGATTTCAAATATTAAGAATTCCGGTTTGTAGAGATCAGGATTTGTGTAGAGAGCTTTTAAATGAGGAGAATAGTGTTTATTTTTACAATTTAGGCTTAATTTGCCACGTGTTTTTTGAATGAAACAGTGGATATCCTGAAGGTTCTTCATGTACTTCTAAGGAAACTGTCAAAATGTGGTAAAACTCTTTAAATACACAATTATCTTTCAAGGAAATGAATATGAACGTGTAACAAACAGTTCAAACACAAGTAAATAGAATCTAACTACATTTAAGGCCGAGTTCAATTACAGAGATTACAGGAAGAAAGCTCTGAAATGACGAGAATTCTCAAAATATTACCAAGTCCGGATTTTCAAGTGGTGTTTTCAGTAAATTGTGATTTCAAACATTAAAAATTCCAGTTTATAGAGCTCAGGAGTTGTGTATAAAGCTTTTAAATGAGGATAATACTGTTTATGTTTACAACTGACGCTGAATTGAAAGTGGCGTCTTTTGATTGAAACAGTTCATATCGTGAAGGTTCTAGAATGTACTTCTAAGGAAACTGTTAAAATGTGGTAAAACTCTTAAAATACACAATTATCTTTTTAGGAAATGAATATTAACTTGTAACAAACAGTTGAAACACAAGGAAATAGAATCTAACTACATTTAAGGCCGAGTTCAATTACCGAGATTACTGGAAGAAAGTTGTGAAATCACGAGAATTCTCATAATATTAACAAGTCGGGATATTTTAAATGGCGTTTTCAGTAAATTGTGATTTCAAACATAAAGAATTCCTGTTTGTAGAGATCAGAATTTGTGTATAAAGCTTTTAAATGAGGAGAATAGTGTTTATGTTTACAATTGAGGCTTAATTTGCCACGTGTTTTTTGAATGAAACAGTGGATATCCTGAAGGTTCTTTATGTACTTCTAAGGAAACTGTCAAAATGTGGTAAAACTCTTTAAATACACAATTATCTTTCAATGAAATGAATATGAACATTTAACAAACAGTTGAAACACAAGTAAATAGAATCTAACTACATTTAATGCCCAGTTCAATTATGGAGATTACAGGAAGAAAGCTCTGAAATGACGAGAATTCTCAAAATGTTAACAATTTCGGATATTTCAAGTGGCGTTTTCAGTAAATTGTGATTTCAAACTTTAAGAATTCCTGTTTATAGAGCTCTGAACTTGTGTATAAAACTTATAAATGTGGAGAATACTGTTTATGTTTTCAATTGACGCTGAATTGGCGAGGCGTCTTTTGACTGAAACAGTTCATATCCTGAAGGTTCTAGTATGTACTTCTAAGGAAACTCTCAAAATGTGGTAAAACTCTTAAAATACACAACTGTCTTCTCAGGAAATGAATATGAACTTATAACAAACAGTTGAAACACAAGAAAATAAATTCTAACTACATTTAATGCCGAGTTCAATTACCGAGATTACAGGAAGAAAGCTCTGAAAGGACAAGAATTCTCTTAATTTTAAAAAGTCCGGCTATTTTAAGTGGAGTTTTCACTAAATGTGATTTCAAATATCAGGAATTACTGTTTAAAGAGCTCAGAACTTGTGTATAAAGCTTTTATATGTAGAGAATAGTGTTTATGTTTACAATTGAGGCTGAATTGCCAAGGTTTATTTTGACTGAAACAGTTCATATCCTGAAGGTTCTAGTATGTACTTCTAAGGAAACTGTCAAAATGTGGTAAAACTCTTCAAATACACAATTATCTTTTTAGGAAATGAATATTAACTTGAAACAAACAGTTGAAACACAAGGAAATAGAATCTAACTACATTTAAGGCCGAGTTCAATTACCGAGATTACTGGAAGAAAGTTGTGAAATGACGAGAATTCTCATAATATTAACAAGTCCGGATATTTTAAATGGCATTTTCAGTAAATTGTGATTTCAAACAATAAGAATTCCGGTTTGTAGAGATCAGGATTTGTGCATAAAGCTTTTAAATGAGGAGAATATTGTTTATTTTTACAATTGAGGCTTAATTTGCCACGTGTTTTTTGAATGAAACAGTGGATATCCTGAAGGTTCTTCATGTACTTCTAAGGAAACTGTCAAAATGAGGTTAAACTCTTTAAATACACAATTATCTTTCCAGGAAATGAATATGAACGTGTAACAAACAGTTGAAACACAAGTAAATAGGATCTAACTACATTTAAGGCCGAGTTCAATTACGTAGATTACAGGAAGAAAGCTCTGAAATGACGAGAATTCTAAAAATGTTAACAATTTCCGATATTTCAAGTGGCGTTTTCAGTAAATTTTGATTTCAAACATTAAGAATTCCTGTTGATAGAGCTCTGAACTTGTGTATAAAACTTATAAATGTGGAGAATACTGTTTATGTTTTCAATTGACGCTGAATTGGCGAGGCGTCTTTTGACTGAAACAGTTCATATCCTGAAGGTTCTAGAATGTACTTCTAAGGAAACTGTCAAAATGTGTTAAAACTCTTTAAATACACAATTATCTTTTTAGGAAATGAATATTAACTTGTAACAAACAGTTGAAACACAAGGAAATAGAATCTAACTACATTTAAGGCCGAGTTCAATTACCGAGATTACTGGAAGAAAGTCGTGAAATGAAGAGAATTCTCATAATATTAACAAGTCCGGATATTTTAAATGGCGTTTTCAGTAAATTGTGATTTCAAACGTTAAGAATTCCTGTTTGTAGAGATCAGAATTAGTGTATAAAGCTTTTAAAAGAGGAGAATACTGTTTATTTTTACAATTGAGGCTTAATTTGCCATGTGTTTTTTGAATGAAACAGTGGATATCCTGAAGGTTCTTTATGTACTTCTAAGGAAACTGTCAAAATGTGGTAAAACTCTTTAAATACACAATTATCTTTCAAGGAAATGACTATGAACTTATAACAAACAGTTGAAACACAAGAAAATAGAATCTAACTACATTTAATGCCCAGTTCAATTACCGAGATTACAGGTAGAAAGCTCTGAAAGGACAAGAATTCTCTTAATATTAAAAGTCCGGCTATTTTAAGTGGAGTTTTCACTAAATGTCATTTCAAACATCAGGAATTACTGTTTATAGAGCTCAGAACTTGTGTATAAAGCTTTTATATGTAGAGAATAGTGTTTATGTTTTCAATTGAGGCTGAATTGGCGAGGCGTCTTTTGACTTAAACAGTTCATATCCTGAAGGTTCTAGTATGTACTTCTAAGGAAACTGTTAAAATGTGGTAAAACTCTTAAAATACACAATTATCTTTTTAGGAAATGAATATTAACTTGAAACAAACAGTTGAAACACAAGGAAATAGGATCTAACTACATTTAAGGCCGAGTTCAATTACCGAGATTACTGGAAGAAAGTTGTGAAATGACGAGAATTCTCATAATATTAAAAAGTCCGGATATTTTAAATGGCGTTTTCAGTAAATTGTGATTTCAAATATTAAGAATTCCGGTTTGTAGAGATCAGGATTTGTGTAGAGAGCTTTTAAATGAGGAGAATAGTGTTTATTTTTACAATTTAGGCTTAATTTGCCACGTGTTTTTTGAATGAAACAGTGGATATCCTGAAGGTTCTTCATGTACTTCTAAGGAAACTGTCAAAATGTGGTAAAACTCTTTAAATACACAATTATCTTTCAAGGAAATGAATATGAACGTGTAGCAAACAGTTCAAACACAAGTAAATAGAATCTAACTACATTTAAGGCCGAGTTCAATTACAGAGATTACAGGAAGAAAGCTCTGAAATGACGAGAATTCTCAAAATATTACCAAGTCCGGATTTTCAAGTGGTGTTTTCAGTAAATTGTGATTTCAAACATTAAAAATTCCAGTTTATAGAGCGCAGGAGTTGTGTATAAAGCTTTTAAATGAGGATAATACTGTTTATGTTTACAACTGACGCTGAATTGAAAGTGGCGTCTTTTGATTGAAACAGTTCATATCGTGAAGGTTCTAGAATGTACTTCTAAGGAAACTGTTAAAATGTGGTAAAACTCTTAAAATACACAATTATCTTTTTAGGAAATGAATATTAACTTGTAACAAACAGTTGAAACACAAGGAAATAGAATCTAACTACATTTAAGGCCGAGTTCAATTACCGAGATTACTGGAAGAAAGTTGTGAAATCACGAGAATTCTCATAATATTAACAAGTCGGGATATTTTAAATGGCGTTTTCAGTAAATTGTGATTTCAAACATAAAGAATTCCTGTTTGTAGAGATCAGAATTTGTGTATAAAGCTTTTAAATGAGGAGAATAGTGTTTATGTTTACAATTGAGGCTTAATTTGCCACGTGTTTTTTGAATGAAACAGTGGATATCCTGAAGGTTCTTTATGTACTTCTAAGGAAACTGTCAAAATGTGGTAAAACTCTTTAAATACACAATTATCTTTCAATGAAATGAATATGAACATTTAACAAACAGTTGAAACACAAGTAAATAGAATCTAACTACATTTAATGCCCAGTTCAATTATGGAGATTACAGGAAGAAAGCTCTGAAATGACGAGAATTCTCAAAATGTTAACAATTTCGGATATTTCAAGTGGCGTTTTCAGTAAATTGTGATTTCAAACTTTAAGAATTCCTGTTTATAGAGCTCTGAACTTGTGTATAAAACTTATAAATGTGGAGAATACTGTTTATGTTTTCAATTGACGCTGAATTGGCGAGGCGTCTTTTGACTGAAACAGTTCATATCCTGAAGGTTCTAGTATGTACTTCTAAGGAAACTCTCAAAATGTGGTAAAACTCTTAAAATACACAACTGTCTTCTCAGGAAATGAATATGAACTTATAACAAACAGTTGAAACACAAGAAAATAAATTCTAACTACATTTAATGCCGAGTTCAATTACCGAGATTACAGGAAGAAAGCTCTGAAAGTACAAGAATTCTCTTAATTTTAAAAAGTCCGGCTATTTTAAGTGGAGTTTTCACTAAATGTGATTTCAAATATCAGGAATTACTGTTTAAAGAGCTCAGAACTTGTGTATAAAGCTTTTATATGTAGAGAATAGTGTTTATGTTTACAATTGAGGCTGAATTGCCAAGGTTTATTTTGACTGAAACAGTTCATATCCTGAAGGTTCTAGTATGTACTTCTAAGGAAACTGTCAAAATGTGGTAAAACTCTTCAAATACACAATTATCTTTTTAGGAAATGAATATTAACTTGAAACAAACAGTTGAAACACAAGGAAATAGAATCTAACTACATTTAAGGCCGAGTTCAATTACCGAGATTACTGGAAGAAAGTTGTGAAATGACGAGAATTCTCATAATATTAACAAGTCCGGATATTTTAAATGGCATTTTCAGTAAATTGTGATTTCAAACAATAAGAATTCCGGTTTGTAGAGATCAGGATTTGTGCATAAAGCTTTTAAATGAGGAGAATATTGTTTATTTTTACAATTGAGGCTTAATTTGCCACGTGTTTTTTGAATGAAACAGTGGATATCCTGAAGGTTCTTCATGTACTTCTAAGGAAACTGTCAAAATGAGGTTAAACTCTTTAAATACACAATTATCTTTCCAGGAAATGAATATGAACGTGTAACAAACAGTTGAAACACAAGTAAATAGGATCTAACTACATTTAAGGCCGAGTTCAATTACGTAGATTACAGGAAGAAAGCTCTGAAATGACGAGAATTCTAAAAATGTTAACAATTTCCGATATTTCAAGTGGCGTTTTCAGTAAATTTTGATTTCAAACATTAAGAATTCCTGTTGA
Organism: Myotis nattereri; assembly: GCF_964212035.1. Lineage (NCBI taxonomy): Eukaryota > Metazoa > Chordata > Mammalia > Chiroptera > Vespertilionidae > Myotis > Myotis nattereri. Next base: position 8,577,079 of record NC_138080.1, on the reverse strand, counting down.
TAGAGCTCTGAACTTGTGTATAAAACTTATAAATGTGGAGAATACTGTTTATGTTTTCAATTGACGCTGAATTGGCGAGGCGTCTTTTGACTGAAACAGTTCATATCCTGAAGGTTCTAGAATGTACTTCTAAGGAAACTGTCAAAATGTGTTAAAACTCTTTAAATACACAATTATCTTTTTAGGAAATGAATATTAACTTGTAACAAACAGTTGAAACACAAGGAAATAGAATCTAACTACATTTAAGGCCGAGTTCAATTACCGAGATTACTGGAAGAAAGTCGTGAAATGAAGAGAATTCTCATAATATTAACAAGTCCGGATATTTTAAATGGCGTTTTCAGTAAATTGTGATTTCAAACGTTAAGAATTCCTGTTTGTAGAGATCAGAATTAGTGTATAAAGCTTTTAAAAGAGGAGAATACTGTTTATTTTTACAATTGAGGCTTAATTTGCCATGTGTTTTTTGAATGAAACAGTGGATATCCTGAAGGTTCTTTATGTACTTCTAAGGAAACTGTCAAAATGTGGTAAAACTCTTTAAATACACAATTATCTTTCAAGGAAATGACTATGAACTTATAACAAACAGTTGAAACACAAGAAAATAGAATCTAACTACATTTAATGCCCAGTTCAATTACCGAGATTACAGGTAGAAAGCTCTGAAAGGACAAGAATTCTCTTAATATTAAAAGTCCGGCTATTTTAAGTGGAGTTTTCACTAAATGTCATTTCAAACATCAGGAATTACTGTTTATAGAGCTCAGAACTTGTGTATAAAGCTTTTATATGTAGAGAATAGTGTTTATGTTTTCAATTGAGGCTGAATTGGCGAGGCGTCTTTTGACTTAAACAGTTCATATCCTGAAGGTTCTAGTATGTACTTCTAAGGAAACTGTTAAAATGTGGTAAAACTCTTAAAATACACAATTATCTTTTTAGGAAATGAATATTAACTTGAAACAAACAGTTGAAACACAAGGAAATAGGATCTAACTACATTTAAGGCCGAGTTCAATTACCGAGATTACTGGAAGAAAGTTGTGAAATGACGAGAATTCTCATAATATTAAAAAGTCCGGATATTTTAAATGGCGTTTTCAGTAAATTGTGATTTCAAATATTAAGAATTCCGGTTTGTAGAGATCAGGATTTGTGTAGAGAGCTTTTAAATGAGGAGAATAGTGTTTATTTTTACAATTTAGGCTTAATTTGCCACGTGTTTTTTGAATGAAACAGTGGATATCCTGAAGGTTCTTCATGTACTTCTAAGGAAACTGTCAAAATGTGGTAAAACTCTTTAAATACACAATTATCTTTCAAGGAAATGAATATGAACGTGTAGCAAACAGTTCAAACACAAGTAAATAGAATCTAACTACATTTAAGGCCGAGTTCAATTACAGAGATTACAGGAAGAAAGCTCTGAAATGACGAGAATTCTCAAAATATTACCAAGTCCGGATTTTCAAGTGGTGTTTTCAGTAAATTGTGATTTCAAACATTAAAAATTCCAGTTTATAGAGCTCAGGAGTTGTGTATAAAGCTTTTAAATGAGGATAATACTGTTTATGTTTACAACTGACGCTGAATTGAAAGTGGCGTCTTTTGATTGAAACAGTTCATATCGTGAAGGTTCTAGAATGTACTTCTAAGGAAACTGTTAAAATGTGGTAAAACTCTTAAAATACACAATTATCTTTTTAGGAAATGAATATTAACTTGTAACAAACAGTTGAAACACAAGGAAATAGAATCTAACTACATTTAAGGCCGAGTTCAATTACCGAGATTACTGGAAGAAAGTTGTGAAATCACGAGAATTCTCATAATATTAACAAGTCGGGATATTTTAAATGGCGTTTTCAGTAAATTGTGATTTCAAACATAAAGAATTCCTGTTTGTAGAGATCAGAATTTGTGTATAAAGCTTTTAAATGAGGAGAATAGTGTTTATGTTTACAATTGAGGCTTAATTTGCCACGTGTTTTTTGAATGAAACAGTGGATATCCTGAAGGTTCTTTATGTACTTCTAAGGAAACTGTCAAAATGTGGTAAAACTCTTTAAATACACAATTATCTTTCAATGAAATGAATATGAACATTTAACAAACAGTTGAAACACAAGTAAATAGAATCTAACTACATTTAATGCCCAGTTCAATTATGGAGATTACAGGAAGAAAGCTCTGAAATGACGAGAATTCTCAAAATGTTAACAATTTCGGATATTTCAAGTGGCGTTTTCAGTAAATTGTGATTTCAAACTTTAAGAATTCCTGTTTATAGAGCTCTGAACTTGTGTATAAAACTTATAAATGTGGAGAATACTGTTTATGTTTTCAATTGACGCTGAATTGGCGAGGCGTCTTTTGACTGAAACAGTTCATATCCTGAAGGTTCTAGTATGTACTTCTAAGGAAACTCTCAAAATGTGGTAAAACTCTTAAAATACACAACTGTCTTCTCAGGAAATGAATATGAACTTATAACAAACAGTTGAAACACAAGAAAATAAATTCTAACTACATTTAATGCCGAGTTCAATTACCGAGATTACAGGAAGAAAGCTCTGAAAGGACAAGAATTCTCTTAATTTTAAAAAGTCCGGCTATTTTAAGTGGAGTTTTCACTAAATGTGATTTCAAATATCAGGAATTACTGTTTATAGAGCTCAGAACTTGTGTATAAAGCTTTTATATGTAGAGAATAGTGTTTATGTTTACAATTGAGGCTGAATTGCCAAGGTTTATTTTGACTGAAACAGTTCATATCCTGAAGGTTCTAGTATGTACTTCTAAGGAAACTGTCAAAATGTGGTAAAACTCTTCAAATACACAATTATCTTTTTAGGAAATGAATATTAACTTGAAACAAACAGTTGAAACACAAGGAAATAGAATCTAACTACATTTAAGGCCGAGTTCAATTACCGAGATTACTGGAAGAAAGTTGTGAAATGACGAGAATTCTCATAATATTAACAAGTCCGGATATTTTAAATGGCATTTTCAGTAAATTGTGATTTCAAACAATAAGAATTCCGGTTTGTAGAGATCAGGATTTGTGCATAAAGCTTTTAAATGAGGAGAATATTGTTTATTTTTACAATTGAGGCTTAATTTGCCACGTGTTTTTTGAATGAAACAGTGGATATCCTGAAGGTTCTTCATGTACTTCTAAGGAAACTGTCAAAATGAGGTTAAACTCTTTAAATACACAATTATCTTTCCAGGAAATGAATATGAACGTGTAACAAACAGTTGAAACACAAGTAAATAGGATCTAACTACATTTAAGGCCGAGTTCAATTACGTAGATTACAGGAAGAAAGCTCTGAAATGACGAGAATTCTAAAAATGTTAACAATTTCCGATATTTCAAGTGGCGTTTTCAGTAAATTTTGATTTCAAACATTAAGAATTCCTGTTGATAGAGCTCTGAACTTGTGTATAAAACTTATAAATGTGGAGAATACTGTTTATGTTTTCAATTGACGCTGAATTGGCGAGGCGTCTTTTGACTGAAACAGTTCATATCCTGAAGGTTCTAGAATGTACTTCTAAGGAAACTGTCAAAATGTGTTAAAACTCTTTAAATACACAATTATCTTTTTAGGAAATGAATATTAACTTGTAACAAACAGTTGAAACACAAGGAAATAGAATCTAACTACATTTAAGGCCGAGTTCAATTACCGAGATTACTGGAAGAAAGTCGTGAAATGAAGAGAATTCTCATAATATTAACAAGTCCGGATATTTTAAATGGCGTTTTCAGTAAATTGTGATTTCAAACGTTAAGAATTCCTGTTTGTAGAGATCAGAATTAGTGTATAAAGCTTTTAAAAGAGGAGAATACTGTTTATTTTTACAATTGAGGCTTAATTTGCCATGTGTTTTTTGAATGAAACAGTGGATATCCTGAAGGTTCTTTATGTACTTCTAAGGAAACTGTCAAAATGTGGTAAAACTCTTTAAATACACAATTATCTTTCAAGGAAATGACTATGAACTTATAACAAACAGTTGAAACACAAGAAAATAGAATCTAACTACATTTAATGCCCAGTTCAATTACCGAGATTACAGGTAGAAAGCTCTGAAAGGACAAGAATTCTCTTAATATTAAAAGTCCGGCTATTTTAAGTGGAGTTTTCACTAAATGTCATTTCAAACATCAGGAATTACTGTTTATAGAGCTCAGAACTTGTGTATAAAGCTTTTATATGTAGAGAATAGTGTTTATGTTTTCAATTGAGGCTGAATTGGCGAGGCGTCTTTTGACTTAAACAGTTCATATCCTGAAGGTTCTAGTATGTACTTCTAAGGAAACTGTTAAAATGTGGTAAAACTCTTAAAATACACAATTATCTTTTTAGGAAATGAATATTAACTTGAAACAAACAGTTGAAACACAAGGAAATAGGATCTAACTACATTTAAGGCCGAGTTCAATTACCGAGATTACTGGAAGAAAGTTGTGAAATGACGAGAATTCTCATAATATTAAAAAGTCCGGATATTTTAAATGGCGTTTTCAGTAAATTGTGATTTCAAATATTAAGAATTCCGGTTTGTAGAGATCAGGATTTGTGTAGAGAGCTTTTAAATGAGGAGAATAGTGTTTATTTTTACAATTTAGGCTTAATTTGCCACGTGTTTTTTGAATGAAACAGTGGATATCCTGAAGGTTCTTCATGTACTTCTAAGGAAACTGTCAAAATGTGGTAAAACTCTTTAAATACACAATTATCTTTCAAGGAAATGAATATGAACGTGTAACAAACAGTTCAAACACAAGTAAATAGAATCTAACTACATTTAAGGCCGAGTTCAATTACAGAGATTACAGGAAGAAAGCTCTGAAATGACGAGAATTCTCAAAATATTACCAAGTCCGGATTTTCAAGTGGTGTTTTCAGTAAATTGTGATTTCAAACATTAAAAATTCCAGTTTATAGAGCTCAGGAGTTGTGTATAAAGCTTTTAAATGAGGATAATACTGTTTATGTTTACAACTGACGCTGAATTGAAAGTGGCGTCTTTTGATTGAAACAGTTCATATCGTGAAGGTTCTAGAATGTACTTCTAAGGAAACTGTCAAAATGTGGTAAAACTCTTAAAATACACAATTATCTTTTTAGGAAATGAATATTAACTTGTAACAAACAGTTGAAACACAAGGAAATAGAATCTAACTACATTTAAGGCCGAGTTCAATTACCGAGATTACTGGAAGAAAGTTGTGAAATCACGAGAATTCTCATAATATTAACAAGTCGGGATATTTTAAATGGCGTTTTCAGTAAATTGTGATTTCAAACATAAAGAATTCCTGTTTGTAGAGATCAGAATTTGTGTATAAAGCTTTTAAATGAGGAGAATAGTGTTTATGTTTACAATTGAGGCTTAATTTGCCACGTGTTTTTTGAATGAAACAGTGGATATCCTGAAGGTTCTTTATGTACTTCTAAGGAAACTGTCAAAATGTGGTAAAACTCTTTAAATACACAATTATCTTTCAATGAAATGAATATGAACATTTAACAAACAGTTGAAACACAAGTAAATAGAATCTAACTACATTTAATGCCCAGTTCAATTATGGAGATTACAGGAAGAAAGCTCTGAAATGACGAGAATTCTCAAAATGTTAACAATTTCGGATATTTCAAGTGGCGTTTTCAGTAAATTGTGATTTCAAACTTTAAGAATTCCTGTTTATAGAGCTCTGAACTTGTGTATAAAACTTATAAATGTGGAGAATACTGTTTATGTTTTCAATTGACGCTGAATTGGCGAGGCGTCTTTTGACTGAAACAGTTCATATCCTGAAGGTTCTAGTATGTACTTCTAAGGAAACTCTCAAAATGTGGTAAAACTCTTAAAATACACAACTGTCTTCTCAGGAAATGAATATGAACTTATAACAAACAGTTGAAACACAAGAAAATAAATTCTAACTACATTTAATGCCGAGTTCAATTACCGAGATTACAGGAAGAAAGCTCTGAAAGGACAAGAATTCTCTTAATTTTAAAAAGTCCGGCTATTTTAAGTGGAGTTTTCACTAAATGTGATTTCAAATATCAGGAATTACTGTTTATAGAGCTCAGAACTTGTGTATAAAGCTTTTATATGTAGAGAATAGTGTTTATGTTTACAATTGAGGCTGAATTGCCAAGGTTTATTTTGACTGAAACAGTTCATATCCTGAAGGTTCTAGTATGTACTTCTAAGGAAACTGTCAAAATGTGGTAAAACTCTTCAAATACACAATTATCTTTTTAGGAAATGAATATTAACTTGAAACAAACAGTTGAAACACAAGGAAATAGAATCTAACTACATTTAAGGCCGAGTTCAATTACCGAGATTACTGGAAGAAAGTTGTGAAATGACGAGAATTCTCATAATATTAACAAGTCCGGATATTTTAAATGGCATTTTCAGTAAATTGTGATTTCAAACAATAAGAATTCCGGTTTGTAGAGATCAGGATTTGTGCATAAAGCTTTTAAATGAGGAGAATATTGTTTATTTTTACAATTGAGGCTTAATTTGCCACGTGTTTTTTGAATGAAACAGTGGATATCCTGAAGGTTCTTCATGTACTTCTAAGGAAACTGTCAAAATGAGGTTAAACTCTTTAAATACACAATTATCTTTCCAGGAAATGAATATGAACGTGTAACAAACAGTTGAAACACAAGTAAATAGGATCTAACTACATTTAAGGCCGAGTTCAATTACGTAGATTACAGGAAGAAAGCTCTGAAATGACGAGAATTCTAAAAATGTTAACAATTTCCGATATTTCAAGTGGCGTTTTCAGTAAATTTTGATTTCAAACATTAAGAATTCCTGTTGATAGAGCTCTGAACTTGTGTATAAAACTTATAAATGTGGAGAATACTGTTTATGTTTTCAATTGACGCTGAATTGGCGAGGCGTCTTTTGACTGAAACAGTTCATATCCTGAAGGTTCTAGAATGTACTTCTAAGGAAACTGTCAAAATGTGTTAAAACTCTTTAAATACACAATTATCTTTTTAGGAAATGAATATTAACTTGTAACAAACAGTTGAAACACAAGGAAATAGAATCTAACTACATTTAAGGCCGAGTTCAATTACCGAGATTACTGGAAGAAAGTCGTGAAATGAAGAGAATTCTCATAATATTAACAAGTCCGGATATTTTAAATGGCGTTTTCAGTAAATTGTGATTTCAAACGTTAAGAATTCCTGTTTGTAGAGATCAGAATTAGTGTATAAAGCTTTTAAAAGAGGAGAATACTGTTTATTTTTACAATTGAGGCTTAATTTGCCATGTGTTTTTTGAATGAAACAGTGGATATCCTGAAGGTTCTTTATGTACTTCTAAGGAAACTGTCAAAATGTGGTAAAACTCTTTAAATACACAATTATCTTTCAAGGAAATGACTATGAACTTATAACAAACAGTTGAAACACAAGAAAATAGAATCTAACTACATTTAATGCCCAGTTCAATTACCGAGATTACAGGTAGAAAGCTCTGAAAGGACAAGAATTCTCTTAATATTAAAAGTCCGGCTATTTTAAGTGGAGTTTTCACTAAATGTCATTTCAAACATCAGGAATTACTGTTTATAGAGCTCAGAACTTGTGTATAAAGCTTTTATATGTAGAGAATAGTGTTTATGTTTTCAATTGAGGCTGAATTGGCGAGGCGTCTTTTGACTTAAACAGTTCATATCCTGAAGGTTCTAGTATGTACTTCTAAGGAAACTGTTAAAATGTGGTAAAACTCTTAAAATACACAATTATCTTTTTAGGAAATGAATATTAACTTGAAACAAACAGTTGAAACACAAGGAAATAGGATCTAACTACATTTAAGGCCGAGTTCAATTACCGAGATTACTGGAAGAAAGTTGTGAAATGACGAGAATTCTCATAATATTAAAAAGTCCGGATATTTTAAATGGCGTTTTCAGTAAATTGTGATTTCAAATATTAAGAATTCCGGTTTGTAGAGATCAGGATTTGTGTAGAGAGCTTTTAAATGAGGAGAATAGTGTTTATTTTTACAATTTAGGCTTAATTTGCCACGTGTTTTTTGAATGAAACAGTGGATATCCTGAAGGTTCTTCATGTACTTCTAAGGAAACTGTCAAAATGTGGTAAAACTCTTTAAATACACAATTATCTTTCAAGGAAATGAATATGAACGTGTAACAAACAGTTCAAACACAAGTAAATAGAATCTAACTACATTTAAGGCCGAGTTCAATTACAGAGATTACAGGAAGAAAGCTCTGAAATGACGAGAATTCTCAAAATATTACCAAGTCCGGATTTTCAAGTGGTGTTTTCAGTAAATTGTGATTTCAAACATTAAAAATTCCAGTTTATAGAGCTCAGGAGTTGTGTATAAAGCTTTTAAATGAGGATAATACTGTTTATGTTTACAACTGACGCTGAATTGAAAGTGGCGTCTTTTGATTGAAACAGTTCATATCGTGAAGGTTCTAGAATGTACTTCTAAGGAAACTGTCAAAATGTGGTAAAACTCTTAAAATACACAATTATCTTTTTAGGAAATGAATATTAACTTTTAACAAACAGTTGAAACACAAGGAAATAGAATCTAACTACATTTAAGGCCGAGTTCAATTACCGAGATTACTGGAAGAAAGTTGTGAAATCACGAGAATTCTCATAATATTAACAAGTCGGGATATTTTAAATGGCGTTTTCAGTAAATTGTGATTTCAAACATAAAGAATTCCTGTTTGTAGAGATCAGAATTTGTGTATAAAGCTTTTAAATGAGGAGAATAGTGTTTATGTTTACAATTGAGGCTTAATTTGCCACGTGTTTTTTGAATGAAACAGTGGATATCCTGAAGGTTCTTTATGTACTTCTAAGGAAACTGTCAAAATGTGGTAAAACTCTTTAAATACACAATTATCTTTCAATGAAATGAATATGAACATTTAACAAACAGTTGAAACACAAGTAAATAGAATCTAACTACATTTAATGCCCAGTTCAATTATGGAGATTACAGGAAGAAAGCTCTGAAATGACGAGAATTCTCAAAATGTTAACAATTTCGGATATTTCAAGTGGCGTTTTCAGTAAATTGTGATTTCAAACTTTAAGAATTCCTGTTTATAGAGCTCTGAACTTGTGTATAAAACTTATAAATGTGGAGAATACTGTTTATGTTTTCAATTGACGCTGAATTGGCGAGGCGTCTTTTGACTGAAACAGTTCATATCCTGAAGGTTCTAGTATGTACTTCTAAGGAAACTCTCAAAATGTGGTAAAACTCTTAAAATACACAACTGTCTTCTCAGGAAATGAATATGAACTTATAACAAACAGTTGAAACACAAGAAAATAAATTCTAACTACATTTAATGCCGAGTTCAATTACCGAGATTACAGGAAGAAAGCTCTGAAAGGACAAGAATTCTCTTAATTTTAAAAAGTCCGGCTATTTTAAGTGGAGTTTTCACTAAATGTGATTTCAAATATCAGGAATTACTGTTTATAGAGCTCAGAACTTGTGTATAAAGCTTTTATATGTAGAGAATAGTGTTTATGTTTACAATTGAGGCTGAATTGCCAAGGTTTATTTTGACTGAAACAGTTCATATCCTGAAGGTTCTAGTATGTACTTCTAAGGAAACTGTCAAAATGTGGTAAAACTCTTCAAATACACAATTATCTTTTTAGGAAATGAATATTAACTTGAAACAAACAGTTGAAACACAAGGAAATAGAATCTAACTACATTTAAGGCCGAGTTCAATTACCGAGATTACTGGAAGAAAGTTGTGAAATGACGAGAATTCTCATAATATTAACAAGTCCGGATATTTTAAATGGCATTTTCAGTAAATTGTGATTTCAAACAATAAGAATTCCGGTTTGTAGAGATCAGGATTTGTGCATAAAGCTTTTAAATGAGGAGAATATTGTTTATTTTTACAATTGAGGCTTAATTTGCCACGTGTTTTTTGAATGAAACAGTGGATATCCTGAAGGTTCTTCATGTACTTCTAAGGAAACTGTCAAAATGAGGTTAAACTCTTTAAATACACAATTATCTTTCCAGGAAATGAATATGAACGTGTAACAAACAGTTGAAACACAAGTAAATAGGATCTAACTACATTTAAGGCCGAGTTCAATTACGTAGATTACAGGAAGAAAGCTCTGAAATGACGAGAATTCTAAAAATGTTAACAATTTCCGATATTTCAAGTGGCGTTTTCAGTAAATTTTGATTTCAAACATTAAGAATTCCTGTTGATAGAGCTCTGAACTTGTGTATAAAACTTATAAATGTGGAGAATACTGTTTATGTTTTCAATTGACGCTGAATTGGCGAGGCGTCTTTTGACTGAAACAGTTCATATCCTGAAGGTTCTAGAATGTACTTCTAAGGAAACTGTCAAAATGTGTTAAAACTCTTTAAATACACAATTATCTTTTTAGGAAATGAATATTAACTTGTAACAAACAGTTGAAACACAAGGAAATAGAATCTAACTACATTTAAGGCCGAGTTCAATTACCGAGATTACTGGAAGAAAGTCGTGAAATGAAGAGAATTCTCATAATATTAACAAGTCCGGATATTTTAAATGGCGTTTTCAGTAAATTGTGATTTCAAACGTTAAGAATTCCTGTTTGTAGAGATCAGAATTAGTGTATAAAGCTTTTAAAAGAGGAGAATACTGTTTATTTTTACAATTGAGGCTTAATTTGCCATGTGTTTTTTGAATGAAACAGTGGATATCCTGAAGGTTCTTTATGTACTTCTAAGGAAACTGTCAAAATGTGGTAAAACTCTTTAAATACACAATTATCTTTCAAGGAAATGACTATGAACTTATAACAAACAGTTGAAACACAAGAAAATAGAATCTAACTACATTTAATGCCCAGTTCAATTACCGAGATTACAGGTAGAAAGCTCTGAAAGGACAAGAATTCTCTTAATATTAAAAGTCCGGCTATTTTAAGTGGAGTTTTCACTAAATGTCATTTCAAACATCAGGAATTACTGTTTATAGAGCTCAGAACTTGTGTATAAAGCTTTTATATGTAGAGAATAGTGTTTATGTTTTCAATTGAGGCTGAATTGGCGAGGCGTCTTTTGACTTAAACAGTTCATATCCTGAAGGTTCTAGTATGTACTTCTAAGGAAACTGTTAAAATGTGGTAAAACTCTTAAAATACACAATTATCTTTTTAGGAAATGAATATTAACTTGAAACAAACAGTTGAAACACAAGGAAATAGGATCTAACTACATTTAAGGCCGAGTTCAATTACCGAGATTACTGGAAGAAAGTTGTGAAATGACGAGAATTCTCATAATATTAAAAAGTCCGGATATTTTAAATGGCGTTTTCAGTAAATTGTGATTTCAAATATTAAGAATTCCGGTTTGTAGAGATCAGGATTTGTGTAGAGAGCTTTTAAATGAGGAGAATAGTGTTTATTTTTACAATTTAGGCTTAATTTGCCACGTGTTTTTTGAATGAAACAGTGGATATCCTGAAGGTTCTTCATGTACTTCTAAGGAAACTGTCAAAATGTGGTAAAACTCTTTAAATACACAATTATCTTTCAAGGAAATGAATATGAACGTGTAACAAACAGTTCAAACACAAGTAAATAGAATCTAACTACATTTAAGGCCGAGTTCAATTACAGAGATTACAGGAAGAAAGCTCTGAAATGACGAGAATTCTCAAAATATTACCAAGTCCGGATTTTCAAGTGGTGTTTTCAGTAAATTGTGATTTCAAACATTAAAAATTCCAGTTTATAGAGCTCAGGAGTTGTGTATAAAGCTTTTAAATGAGGATAATACTGTTTATGTTTACAACTGACGCTGAATTGAAAGTGGCGTCTTTTGATTGAAACAGTTCATATCGTGAAGGTTCTAGAATGTACTTCTAAGGAAACTGTCAAAATGTGGTAAAACTCTTAAAATACACAATTATCTTTTTAGGAAATGAATATTAACTTTTAACAAACAGTTGAAACACAAGGAAATAGAATCTAACTACATTTAAGGCCGAGTTCAATTACCGAGATTACTGGAAGAAAGTTGTGAAATCACGAGAATTCTCATAATATTAACAAGTCGGGATATTTTAAATGGCGTTTTCAGTAAATTGTGATTTCAAACATAAAGAATTCCTGTTTGTAGAGATCAGAATTTGTGTATAAAGCTTTTAAATGAGGAGAATAGTGTTTATGTTTACAATTGAGGCTTAATTTGCCACGTGTTTTTTGAATGAAACAGTGGATATCCTGAAGGTTCTTTATGTACTTCTAAGGAAACTGTCAAAATGTGGTAAAACTCTTTAAATACACAATTATCTTTCAATGAAATGAATATGAACATTTAACAAACAGTTGAAACACAAGTAAATAGAATCTAACTACATTTAATGCCCAGTTCAATTATGGAGATTACAGGAAGAAAGCTCTGAAATGACGAGAATTCTCAAAATGTTAACAATTTCGGATATTTCAAGTGGCGTTTTCAGTAAATTGTGATTTCAAACATTAAGAATTCCTGTTTATAGAGCTCTGAACTTGTGTATAAAACTTATAAATGTGGAGAATACTGTTTATGTTTTCAATTGACGCTTAATTGGCGAGGTGTCTTTTGACTGAAACAGTTCATATCGTGAAGGTTCTAGTATGTACTTCTAAGGAAACTCTCAAAATGTGGTAAAACTCTTAAAATACACAACTGTCTTCTCAGGAAATGAATATGAACTTATAACAAACAGTTGAAACACAAGAAAATAAATTCTAACTACATTTAAGGCCGAGTTCAATTACCGAGATTACAGGTAGAAAGCTCTGAAAGGACAAGAATTCTCTTAATTTTAAAAAGTCCGGCTATTTTAAGTGGAGTTTTCACTAAATGTGATTTCAAATATCAGGAATTACTGTTTATAGAGCTCAGAACTTGTGTATAAAGCTTTTATATGTAGAGAATAGTGTTTATGTTTACAATTGAGGCTGAATTGCCAAGGTGTATTTTGACTGAAACAGTTCATATCCTGAAGGTTCTAGTATGTACTTCTAAGGAAACTGTCAAAATGTGGTAAAACTCTTCAAATACACAATTATCTTTTTAGGAAATGAATATTAACTTGTAACAAACAGTTGAAACACAAGGAAATAGAATCTAACTACATTTAAGGCCGAGTTCAATTACTGAGATTACTGGAAGAAAGTTGTGAAATGACGAGAATTCTCATAATATTAACAAGTCCGGATATTTTAAATGGCGTTTTCAGTAAATTGTGATTTCAAACAATAAGATATCCGGTTTGTAGAGATCAAGATTTGTGCATAGAGCTTTTAAATGAGGAGAATAGTGTTTATTTTTACAATTGAGGCTTAATTTGCCACGTGTTTTTTGAATGAAACAGTGGATATCCTGAAGGTTCTTCATGTACTTCTAAGGAAACTGTCAAAATGTGGATAAACTCTTTAAATACACAATTATCTTTCCAGGAAATGAATATGAACGTGTAACAAACAGTTGAAACACAAGTAAATAGAATCTAACTACATTTAAGGCCCAGTTCAATTACGGAGATTACAGGAAGAAAGCTCTGAAATGATGAGAATTCTCAAAATGTTAACAATTCCGGATATTTCAAGTGGAGTTTTCAGTAAATTGTGATTTCAAACATTAAGAATTCCTGTTGATAGAGCTCTGAACTTGTGTATAAAACTTATAAATGTGGAGAATACTGTTTATGTTTTCAATTGACGCTGAATTGGCGAGGCGTCTTTTGACTGAAACAGTTCATATCCTGAAGGTTCTAGTATGTACTTCTAAGGAAACTGTCAAAATGTGTTAAAACTCTTAAAATACACAATTATCTTTTTAGGAAATGAATATTAACTTGTAACAAACAGTTGAAACACAAGGAAATAGAATCTAACTACATTTAAGGCGAGTTCAATTACCGAGATTACTGAAAGAAAGTTGTGAAATGACGAGAATTCTCATAATATTAACAAGTCCGGATATTTTAAATGGCGTTTTCAGTAAATTGTGATTTCAAACGTTAAGAATTCCTGTTTGTAGAGATCAGAATTTGTGTATAAAGCTTTTAAATGAGGAGAATAGTGTTTATGTTTACAATTGAGGCTTAATTTGCCACGTGTTTTTTGAATGAAACAGTGGATATCCTGAAGGTTCTTTATGTACTTCTAAGGAAACTGTCAAAATGTGGTAAAACTCTTTAAATACACAATTATCTTTCAATCAAATGAATATGAACATGTAACAAACAGTTCAAACACAAGTAAATAGAATCTAACTACATTTAATGCCCAGTTCAATTATGGAGATTACAGGAAGAAAGCTCTGAAATGACGAGAATTCTCAAAATGTTAACAATTTCGGATATTTCAAGTGGCGTTTTCAGTAAATTGTGATTTCAAACATTAAGAATTCCTGTTTATAGAGCTCTGAACTTGTGTATAAAACTTATAAATGTGGAGAATACTGTTTATGTTTTCAATTGACGCTGAATTGGCGAGGCGTCTTTTGACTGAAACAGTTCATATCGTGAAGGTTCTAGTATGTACTTCTAAGGAAACTCTCAAAATGTGGTAAAACTCTTAAAATACACATCTGTCTTCTCAGGAAATGAATATGAACTTATAACAAACAGTTGAAACACAAGAAAATAAATTCTAACTACATTTAATGCCGAGTTCAATTACCGAGATTACAGGTAGAAAGCTCTGAAAGGACAAGAATTCTCTTAATTTTAAAAAGTCCGGCTATTTTAAGTGGAGTTTTCACTAAATGTGATTTCAAATATCAGGAATTACTGTTTATAGAGCTCAGAACTTGTGTATAAAGCTTTTATATGTAGAGAATAGTGTTTATGTTTACAATTGAGGCTGAATTGCCAAGGTTTATTTTGACTGAAACAGTTCATATCCTGAAGGTTCTTTATGTACTTCTAAGGAAACTGTCAAAATGTGGTAAAACTCTTTAAATACACAATTATCTTTTTAGGAAATGAATATTAACTTGTAACAAACAGTTGAAACACAAGTACATAGAATCTAACTACATTTAATGCCTAGTTCAATTACGGAGATTACAGGAAGAAAGCTCTGAAATCACGAGAATTCTCAAAATGTTAACAATTCCGGATATTTCAAGTGGCGTTTTCAGTAAATTGTGATTTCAAACATTAAGAATTCCTGTTGATAGAGCTCTGAACTTGTGTATAAAACTTATAAATGTGGAGAATAGTGCTTATGTTTTCAATTGACGCTTAATTGGCGAGGTGTCTTTTGACTGAAACAGTTCATATCCTGAAGGTTCTAGTATGTACTTCTAAGGAAACTGTCAAAATGTGGTAAAACTCTTATAATACACAATTATCTTTTTAGGAAATGAATATTAACTTGTAAGAAACAGTTGAAACACAAGGAAATAGAACCTAACTACATTTAAGGCCGAGTTCAATTACTGAGATTACAGGAAGAAAGTTCTGAACTGAGGAGAATTCTCATAATATTAACAAGTCCGGATATTTTAAATGGCGTTTTCAGTAAATCGTGATTTCAAACATTAAGAATTCCTGTTTGTAGAGGTCAGAATTTGTGTATAACGGTTTTAAATGAGGAGAATAGTGTTTATTTTTACAATTGAGGCTCAATTTGCCACGTGTTTTTTGAATGAAACAGTGGATACCCTGAAGGTTCTTTATGTACTTCTAAGGAAACTGTCAAAATGTGGTTAAACTCTTTAAATACACAATTATCTTTCCAGGAAATGAATATGAACGTGTAACAAACTGTTGAAACACAAGTAAATAGAATCTCAGTACATTTAAGGCCGAGTTCAATTACGGAGATTACAGGAAGAAAGCTCTGAAATGACGAGAATTCTCAAAATATTACCAAGTCCGGATATTTCAAGTGGTGTTTTCAGTAAATTGTGATTTCAAACATTAAAAATCCAGTTTATAGAGCTCAGGAGTTGTGTGTAAAGCTTTTAAATGAGGATAATACTGTTTATGTTTACAACTGACACTTAATTGGAGTGGCGTCTTTTGATTGAAACAGTTCATATCGTAAAGGTTCTAGTATGTACTTCTAAGGAAACTGTCAAAATGTGGTAAAACTCTTAAAACACAATTATCTTTTTAAGAAATGAATATTAACTTGTAACAAAGAGTTGAAACACAAGTAAATAGAACCTAACTACATTTAAGGCCGAGTTCAATTACCGAGATTACAGGAAGAAATTTCTGTCCTGACTAGAATTCTCATAATATTAACAAGTCCCGATATTTTAAGTGGCGTTTTCAGTAAATGTGATTTCAAACATCAGGAATTCCTGTTTATAGAGCTCAGAAATTGTGTATAAAGCTTTTAAGTGAGGAGAATACTGTTTATTTTTACAATTGAGGCTTAATTTGCCACGTGTATTTTGGATAAAAGAGTGTACATCCTGAAGGTTCTAGTATGTACTTCTAAGGAAACTGTCAAAATGTGGTAAACCTCTTAAAATTCACAATTATCTTTCCAGGAAAGGAATATGAACTTGTAACAAACAGTTGAAACACAAGTAAATAGAATCTAACTACATTTAAAGCCGAGTTCAATTACCGAGATTACAGGAAGAAAGGTCTGAAATGACGTGACTTCTGATAATATTAAGAATTCTGGCTATTTTAAGTGGCTTTTTCAGTAAATTGTGATTTCAAACTTTAAGAATTCCTGTTTATTGAGCTCAGAAATTGTGTATAAAGCTTTTAAATGAGGAGAAACTTTTTTTTTTTTACAATTGAGTCTTAATTTTCTACGTGTTTTTTGAATGAAACAGTTTATATCCTGAAGGTTCTAGTATGTACTTCTCAGAAAACTGTCAATATGTGGTAAAACTCTTAAAATACAAAGTTATCTTTCCAGGAAATGAACATGAACGTGTAACAAACAGTTGAAACACAAATAATTAGATTCTAACTACATTTAAGGGCGAGTTCATTTACCGAGATTACATGTTGAAAGCTGTGAAATGACCAGAATTCTGATAATATTAAGAATTCCGCCTATTTTAAGTGGCTTTTTCAATAAATTGTGATTTCAAACTTTAAGAATTCCTGTTTATAGAGCTCAGAATATGTGTATAAAGCTTTTAAATAAGAAGAATACTGTTTATTTTTACAATTGAGCCTTAATTTGCCACGTGTTTTTTGGATGAAAGGGTGTACATCCTGAAGGTTCCAGTATGTACTTCTCAGGAAACTGTCAAAATGTGGTAAAACTCTTAAAATACACAATTATCTTTCCAGGAAATGAATATGAACGTGTAACAAACAGTTGAAACACAAGAAAATAAATTCTAACTACATTTAATGCCGAGTTCAATTACGGAGATTACAGGTAGAAAGCTCTGAAAGGATGAGAATTCTCTTAATATTACCAATTCCGGCTATTTTAAGTGGCGTTTTCACTAAATGTGATTTCAAACATCAGGAATTCCTGTTTATTGAGCTCACAAATTGTGTATAAATCTTTTAAATGAGGAGAATACTGTTTATGTTTACAATTGAGGCTGAATTGGAGTGGCGTCTTTTTACGAAAACAGTTTATATCCTGAAGGTTCTAGTATATACCTCTAAGTAAACTGTCAAAATGTGGTAAAACTCTTAAAATACACAATTGTCTTTCCAGGAAATTAATATGAAAGTGTAACAAACAGTTGAAACACATGTAAATAGATTCTATCTACATTTAATGCCTAGTTCAATTAACGAGATTACAGGTACAAAGCTCTGAAATGACGAGAATTCTGATAATATTAACAACTCTGGCTATTTGAAGTGGTGTTTTCACTAAAATGTGATTGCAAACCTTAAGAATTCCTGTTTATACTGCTCAGAATTTGTGTATGAAGCTTTGAAATGAGGATAATACTGTTTATGTTTACAGTTGAGGCTAAATTTACGTGATGTCTTTTGACTGAAACAGTTTATATCCTGAAGGTTCTAGTATATACGTCTAAGAAAACTGTCAAAATGTGGTAAAACTCTTAAAATACACAATTGTCTTTCCAGGAAATGAATATGAAAGTGTAACAAACAGTTGAAACACATGTAAATAGCTTCTAACTACATTTAATGCCTAGTTCAATTAACGAGATTACAGGTACAAAACTCTGAAATGACGAGAATTCTCATAATATTAACAACTCCTGCTATTTGAAGTGGCGTTTTCACTAAAATGTGATTGCAAACATTAAGGATTGCTGTTTATAGAGCTCAGAATTTGTGTATGAAGCTTTGAAATGAGGATAATTCTGTTTATGTTTCCAATTGAGGCTAAGTTGACGTGGCGTCTTTTGACTGACAGAGTATATATCCTCAAGGATCTAGTATGTATATCTAAGGAAACTGTCAAAATGTGGAAAAACTCTTAAAATACACAATTAACTTTCCAGGAGATGAATTCGAACTTGTAACAAACAGTTGAAATACAAGTAAATAGATTCTACCTCATTTAATGCCGAGTTCCATTACAGAGATTACAGGTAGAGAGCTCTGAAAAGACAAGAATTCTAATAATATTAACAACTTTGGCTATTTTCAGTGGCATTTTCACAAAATGTGATTTCAATAATTAGGAATTCCTGTTTATAGAGCTCAGAACTAATGTATGAAGCTTATAAATGAGGAGAACACTGTTTATATTTACAATTGAGGCTGAATTGCTCTGGCGTTTTTTGACTGAAACAGTTTATATCCTGAAGGTTCTAGTATATACTTCTAAAAAAAACTGTCAAATTGTGGTAAACCTGTTAAAATACAGAAATATCTTTCTGGGAAATGAATATGAACGTGTAACAAACAGTTGAAACATAAATAAATAGAATCTAGGGAGGAGCAAGATGGCGGCGGTATAGGCAGAATGGTCCCAGGTCTTGTCCTGGAGCAAATGGAGTGAGCAGCTGAAACTAGTAACATCCACCCCGAATTTGCGAAATTGCTCAGCTGGTGAGAGGGTTTGCAGCCAGGAAGAGCAGAACTCCCTTGGAAAGGTAAAAAAACAGGGATTTGGGCAGGAAAGTTTGCCAGACCTCTGAATCCAGAGAGTGGGAGGGAGACCACGTGGCAGACAGCCCTGTCCCTTGGGACAGGCACTGCCCCTGACAGGGGAAAGGAGAACCATGGGATTCCTGGCGCCGCAGGGAGAATTGAGAGCTGGGTTCTGTGATCACAGAGGACTGAGCCTAAAGGGGGCAGCCTGAAGAGCTGGCCAGACCATGCAGTCCTGGTAAGAGAAGAAGCTTACAGAAACCAAGCCTTTCCGGTTTCCTTGGCCAGCGTTTGTTTGTTTGTTTGTTTTTACTGAATCCTGTTCATGGGACATTTCGGATACAGACACTCACCTGTGCTGAAGAGAGGGAGAGTGTGCGGAGGAGTGGAATCTGGGGAGAGACTGAGGAGAGAAGGGGGGCCGGGAGAGGTGGCAGGGAATTGAGTGCTGAGACACCCCCCGACCGAGCCCAGGTCTGGGGCAGACATTCTCTCCTGAGAGTGAGACTCCTCCCCCCAGCCCCCAGGCAAGGAGCACAGCCACACCCAGATTCCACCCTGTAGGAGATCAAGGATTAAAATAACCTGATCAGTCCCTGGGAGTTAACAGGGTCAGGCATATAGAGGGATTTTCAATCCCAGCAACAACACAGCCTCAGTAACTAACTATTATGGAGCCAGCTCTGGGCAGTGAACCTCCACTGGACAGAGAGGCCCTATAGCCTCAGAGGCCAATCCCAGAACACTGCCACCCAGAGGCTGACCCACAAACTGACTCTTTGCTAAACACAAAATAAGGCAGTCTGGGAAACAAATGCGGCTTGCTTTAAAATAAGGACTGTGGTTTACAACACACAGGAACAGTGTATCGCAGGGAAACTCAACACTCTCCTGAATACCTGGCAGGTCTAAGGCGAGCCACACTGAAGAATAGAAGAACCAAAGGACCTTCACTACTGCAATTTTTTTTTTCTTTTTTCACCTTTTAACTAAGAAACCAATTTTTTTTCTTTTTTTTTCTTTTTTTTTTCTTTCTTCTTTTTTCCATTACCTGATTTTACCCTTTTAATTACTACTTTCTTATTTTTAACCAGTATTATTACTGCTACCATTTTACCATTTTTTTTAAAGTGCCATTTTATTTTCTCTTTATTTTATTTTGGGATTAGTGTTCTCCATTCTATTTTCATCATTATATTATTGGTTGTTTCTAGTTTGCATTCATCTCCAGGGAGCTGTTGCTGGAATTTGTTGGGATTAATGGCTGTTCTATAGGAGTATTCTCCTCATATAAAAAAGTCTCCTCCCCTCTTCCACTTCAT
The DNA here is from genome assembly GCF_964212035.1 of Myotis nattereri. Classification (NCBI taxonomy): domain Eukaryota; kingdom Metazoa; phylum Chordata; class Mammalia; order Chiroptera; family Vespertilionidae; genus Myotis; species Myotis nattereri. The sequence goes on along the minus strand of NC_138080.1, from coordinate 8,556,631 downwards.
TCTCTCTTTTCGCTCTTTTTTCTTTTCTTTTCTTTTCTTTTCTCGCTTTTATATTCCCCCCTCCTTTTTCCCAATTTCATTTTTGCACTCCTTTTTTTGGTCCCTACTTTTCTTTTCTTTTTTCTCTTTTATCTTTTTCTCTTCCTTCTTCCTTATCCCCTAATTCTCTTAATTCAGGTGGTCACCTTTATTTGGGGTTATTAATATCGTGAATATATTTGTGTATAGTGCCTGGTACGTGGTGCCTTGTTGTGTTGTATTTTGTGCCTTTAAATCAACGCAGCAGATCCAAGCCACAGCAACCTCCTGAGCACCAACACCCTCTGCTGAGGAACAGCAGCTGTACGTGAAACCTCTCCCCACCAACCAGAAGAGCCACCACAGCTGTGAACAGCACCCACCAGAGGAGCTGCTGCCAACTGAAGAGCAGCTGCTACCGCAACCGCCCAAAGAGCAACCACAGACCAAGGAGTCACTGCCACCAAGGGAGCAACCACTGAACGACTCAACGTCTAGATATGTCAGTGAGATCAAACATGGGTAGACAAAGAAACCCCAAAGGAAAGAGAAGGAGGACTCTCCAGAAAAGCAGCTAAGTAATACAGAGGCATGCAACATGACAGACAAAGAATTCAGAATAAGGGTGCTAGAGTGCATAAACCGGATGGAGGAAAAAATCGACAACCTCTGCAAGAAGCTAGAAGAAACAGATGAAAAAATCAACAACTTAAGTAAGACCCAAGAAGAAATGAAGAGTGATATAGCTGCAATGAAAAACTCCATTGAAAGTATCAACAGTAGACTAGGAGAAGTGGAGGACCGAATTAGTGAATTAGAAGACAAGGAAGCAAAACACACCCAAACTGAACTACAATTGGAGAAAAAAATTAAAAGACAGGAGGAGAGCCTAAGGGAGCTTTGGGACAACATGAAACGAAACAACATACGAATAATAGGGGTACCAGAACAACAGAAGGATGAACAAGGATTAGAAAACCTATTAGAAGAAATAATATCAGAAAACTTCCCTGAGGTGGGGAAGAAAAAAGTCACGCAAGCCCAGAGAGTCCCAAACAAGGTGAACCCAAAAAGACCCACACCAAGACACATCATAATTACCATGGCAAACGTTCAGGACAAAGAGAGAATCTTACAGGCTGCAAGAGAGAGACGGAAAGTTACATACAAGGGATCTCCCATTAGATTGTCGAATGATTTCTCAACAGAAACACATCAGGCCAGAAAAGAATGGACAGAAATTTACAAAGTGATGCAAAGCAAAGGACTGAATCCAAGAATACTCTATCCAGCAAGGTTATCATTCAAACTTGAAGGGGAAATAAGAAGCTTCACAGACAAAAAAAAGGCTAAGGGAGTTTATCACCACCAAGCCAGCAATGCAAGGAATGCTAAAGGGACTGGTATAAAAAGAAGAAATAAAAAGCTCAGAAAGAAAACAGCCACACAAAAAGAGAAATGGCTACAAACAAGTACCTTTCAATAATAACTTTAAACGTAAACGGACTAAATGCTCCAAACAAAAGACATCGAGTGGCTGAATGGATAAAAAAACATGACCCATACATCTGCTGTCTACAAGAAACCCACCTCATTAGAAGGGACTCACACAGACTGAAAGTGAAAGGATGGAAAAATATCTTTCAGGCAAATGGAAAGGAAAAGAAAGCTGGGGTAGCAATACTTATATCGGACAAAATAGACCTCAAAGTGAAGGCCATAACAAGAGATAAGGAAGGCCACTTCATAATACTAAAGGGATCAATACAACAAGAAGATATAACTCTGGTAAACATATATGCACCCAATGCAGGAACACCCAAATTCATAAAAAAATTCCTGGAAGATATCAAAGGAGAGATCGACAACAATAAAATCATAGTAGGGGACTTTAATACATCACTGACAACACTGGATAAGCCCTCTAGACAAACAATCAGCAAAGATACAGCAATCCTAAATGACTCACTAGATCAGATGGACTTAATAGACATCTTCAGAACACTTCACCCCAAAGCCAGGGAATATACATTCTACTCAAATGCTCATAAGACATATTCAAAAATAGACCATATATTGGGTCACAAGCAAAGTATCCACAAATTCAAGTAGATTGAAATCATAAAAAGCGTCTTCACAGACCATGATGGCATAATATTAGAAATAAACTACAATAAAAACAACCCAAAATACTCAAACACCTGGAAGCTGAATAGCATGCTATTAAATATTGATTGGGTTACCAATGAAATCAAAGAAGAAATTAGAAACATCCTGGAAACTAATGACAATGAAAACACAACAATCCAAAACCTGTGGGACACAATGAAAGCAGTCCTGAGAGGGAAGTTTATAGCTCTACAGGCCTATCTCAAAAAACAAGAAAAAATGGTAGTAAATCAGCTAACTCTACAACTCAAAGAATTAGAAAGAGAGCAACAAGAAAACCCCAGAGTGAGCAGAAGGAAGGAGATAATAAAGATTAGAGCAGAAATAAATGACATAGAGACCAAAAAAACAATACAGAAAATCAATGAAACCAAGAGCTGGTTCTTTGAAAGGATAAACAAGATTGACAAACCTCTAGCCAGACTCACCAAGAAGCAAAGAGAGAGGACCCAAATAAACAAAATCAGAAACGATAGAGGTGAAATAACAACAGACCCCACAGAAATACAAATGATTGTTAAAAAATACTATGGACAGCTCTACTCCAACAAACTAGACAACCTGGAGGAAATGGACAAATTCCTAGAAAAATACAACATTCCAAAACTCAATCAGGAAGAATCTAAAAATCTCAACAGGCCAATAACTATGGAAGAAATTGAAGCAGTCATCAAAAAGCTTCCAGCAAACAAAAGCCCAGGACCAGACGGCTTCACAGGGGAGTTTTACCAAACATTCAAGGAAGAACTAAAACCTATCCTCCTCAGACTACTACAAAAAATTCAAGAGGAAGGAACACTTCCAAGCTCATTCTATGAAGCCAGCATCACCCTAATCCCAAAACCCGGTAAAGACAACACAATGAAAGAGAATTACAGGCCAATATCCCTCATGAACATAGATGCCAAAATCCTCAACAAAATCTTAGCAAATCGGATCCAGCAGTACATCAGAAAGATCATACACCATGACCAAGTAGGATTTATCCCAGGGATGCAAGGATGGTACAATATCCGCAAATCAATAAACGTGATACATCACATAAACAAATTGAAAGAAAAAAACCACATGGTCATATCAATTGATGCAGAAAAAGCATTTGACAAAATTCAACACCCATTTTTGATAAAAGCTCTCAGCAAGGTGGGAGTAGAAGCATCATACCTCAACATAATAAAAGCCATATATGACAGGCCCACAGCCAACATCATACTCAATGGACAAAAACTAACACCATTTCCCCTAAGAACAGGAACAAGACAGGGATGCCCCCTCTCACCACTCCTGTTCAACATAGTACTGGAAGTGTTAGCCATTGCAATTCGGCAAGAAGAAGAAATAAAAGGCATCCAAATTGGAAAAGAGGAAGTAAAACTGTCCTTATTTGCAGACGACATGATATTATACATACAGAACCCTAGAGACTCCATCAAAAAGCTCCTAGATTTAATACATGTATTTGGCAATGTAGCAGGATACAAAATTAACCCCAAGAAATCTGAGGCATTTCTATACACCAATAGTGAACTGTCAGAAAGAGAGATTATAAAAACAATCCCGTTTACCATCGCACCAAAAAAATTAAGCTACCTAGGAATAAACTTAACTAAAGAGGTAAAAGACCTCTACTCAGAAAACTACAGGACGTTGAAAAAAGATATAGAGGAAGACATAAACAGATGAAAGAACATACCGTGTTCATGGATTGGTAGAATCAACATCATTAAAATGTCCATACTACCCAAAGCAATCTATAAATTCAACGCACTTCGCATTAAAATACCAACGGCATACTTCAGAGATCCAAAACGAACTCTCCAAAAATTCATCTGGAATAAAAAAAGACCCTGAATAGCTACTGCAATCCTGAAAAAGACCAAAGTAGGTGGGATCTCAATACCAGATATCAAGTTGTATTACAAAGCAACTGTTCTTAAAACTGCCTGGTACTGGCACAAGAATAGGCATATAGATCAATGGAATAGAATAGAGAGCCCAGAAATCTGCCCGAACCAATATGCTCAATTAATATTTGACAAAGGAGGCAAGAACATACAATGGAGCCAAGATAGTCTCTTCAATAAATGGCGTTGGGAAAATTGGACAGATATATGCAAGAAAATGAAACTAGACCACCAACTTACACCATACACAAAAATAAACTCAAAATGGATAAAGGACTGAAATGTACGACAGGAAACCATAAAAATTCTAGAAGAATTCAAAGGCAACAAAATCTCAGACATATGCTGAAGCAATTTCTTCACTGATACAGCTTCTAGGGCACTTGAAACTAAAGAGAAAATGAACAAATGGGACTACATCAAAATAAAAAGCTTCTGCACAGCAAAAGAAACGATCAACAAAACAATGAGAAAACCCACTGTGTGGGAAAACATATTTGCCACTGTCATATCTGATAAGGGCCTAATCTCCAAAATTTATAGGGAACTCATACAACTCAACAAAAGGAAGATAAACAATCCAATCAAAAAACGGGCAAAGGACCTAAATAGACACCTTTCAAAAGAGGACATTCAGAAAGCCAAGAGACATATGAAAACATGCTCAAAGTCACCAATCATCGGAGAGATGCAAATCAAAACAACAATGAGGTACCATCTCACACCTGTCAGACTGGCTATCATCAACAAATCAACAAACGACAAGTGCTGGAGAGGATGTGGAGAAAAAGGAACACTTGTGCACTGCTGGTGGGAATGCAAACTGGTGCAGCCACTATGGAAGACAGTATGGAGTTTCCTCAAAAAACTTCAAATGGAACTCCCATTTGACCCTGTGATCCCACTTCTAGGAATATATCCCAAGAAACCAGAAACACCAATCAGAAAGGATATATGCACCCCTATGTTCATAGCAGCACAATTCACCATAGCTAAGATCTGGAAACAGCCTAAGTGCCCATCGGTAGATGAATGGATTAGAAAACTGTGGTACATCTACACGATGAAATACTATGCTGCTCTAAAAAGGAAGGAACTCTTACCATTTGCAACGTCATGGATGGAACTGGAGAGCATTATGCTAAGTGAAATAAGCCAGTCAATGAAGGAAAAATACCACATGATCTCACTCATTCATGGATAATAGAGACCATTATAAACTTTTGAACAATAATAGATACAGAGGCAGAGCTGCCTCAAACAGATTGTCAAACGGCAGCGGGAAGGCCGGGGAGGGTTGGGGGGCAGCAGGTAGGGGGGTAAGAGATCAACTAAAGGACTTGTATGCATGCATATAAGCATAACCAGTGGACATAAGACATTGGGGGATAGGGGAGGCTAGGGACAGTCTAGGGCGGGGGGATAAAATGGACACATATGTAATACCCTTTGTAATACTTTAAGCAATAAATTAAAATAAATAAATAAATAAATGAATAGAATCTAACTACATTTAATGCTGAGTTCCATTACCGAGACTACAGTTAGAAAGCTCTGAAATGACGAGAATTCGGATAATATTAACAAGTCCGGCTATTTTAAGTGGCTTTTTCACTAAAATGTGATTTCAAACATTAAGAATTCCTGTTTATAGAGCTCAGAACTTGTGTATGGAGCTTTTAAATGAGGAGAACACTGTTTATTTTTACAATTGAGGCTGAATTGGCGTGGCGTCTTTTGACTAAAACAGTTTATATCCTGAAGGCTGTAGTACATACCTCTAAGGAAACTGTCAAAATGTGGTAAAACTCTTAAAATACACAATTTTCTTTCCAGTAAATGAATATGAAAGTGTAACAAACAGTTGAAACACATGTAAATAGATTCTAACTACACTTAATGTCTAGTTCAATTACCGAGATTACAGGTACAAAGCTCTGAAAGGACGAGAATTCTGATAATATTAACAACTCCGGCTATTTTAAGTGGCTTTTTCACTAAAATGTGATTTTAAACATTAAGAATTCCTGTTTATAGAGCTCAGAACTTGTGTATGGTGCTTTTAAATGAGGATAAGTATGTTTATGTTTCCAATTGAGGCTAAATTGACGTGGCCTCTTTTGACTGACAGAGTATATATCCTGAAGGTTCTAGTATGTACATCTAAGGAAACTGTCAAAATGTGGAAAAACTCTTAAAATACACAATTATCTTTCCAGGAAATGATTTTGAACTTGTAACAAACAGTTGAAATACAAGTAAATAGATTCTAACTACATTGAATTCCGAGTTCCATTACAGAGTTTAGAGGTAGAGAGCTCTGAAATGTTGAGAATTCTAATAATATTAACAACTCTGGCTATTTTCAGTGGCATTTTCACAAAATGTGATTTCAATAATTAAGAATTCCTGTTTATAGAGCTCAGTACTAATGTATGAAGCTTATAAATGAGGAGAACACTGTTTATATTTACAATTGAGGCTGAATTGCTGTGGCGTTTTTTGACTGAAACAGTTTATATCCTGAAGGTTCCAGTATATACTTCTAAAAAAACTGTCAAATTGTGGTAAACCTGTTAAAATACAGAAATATCTTTCTGGGAAATAAATATGAACGTGTAACAAACAGTTGAAACACAAGTAAATAGAATCTAACTACATTTAATGCTGAGTTCAATTACTGAGATTACAGGTTGAAGCTGTGAAATGTCGAGAATTCTTATAATATTAACATGTCCGGCTATTTTAAGTGGCATTTTCACTAAAATGTGATTTCAGTCATTAAGAATTCCTGTTTAGAGAGCTCAGGACTTGTGTATGGAGCTTTTCAAGGAGAATAATTCTGACTATGTTTCCAATTGAGGCTGAATTTGCGTAGCGTCTTTTGACTAAAACAGTTTATATCCTGAAGGTTCTAGTATATACTTCTAAAAAAATTGTCAAATTGTGGTAAACCTGTTAAAATACAGAATTTTCTTTCCAGGAAATGAATATGAACGTGTAACAAACAGTTGAAACATAAATAAATAGAATCTAACTACATTTAATGCCGAGTTCCATTACCGAGATTACAGTTAGAAAGCTCTGAAATGTCGAGAATGCTTATAATAATAACATGTCCGGCTATTTTAAGTGGCATTTCCACTAAAATGTGATTTCAAACATTAAGAATTCCTGTTTATAGAGCTCAGAATTTGTGTATGAAGCTTTGAAATGAGGATAATTCTGTTTATGTTTACAATTGAGGGTAAATTTGCCGGAATCCTTTGACTGAAACAGTTTATATCCTGAAGGTTCTTGTATGTACCTCTAAGGAAACTGTCAAAATGGGGTAAAACTCTTAAAATACACAAGTATCTTTCCAGGAAATGAATATGAAAGTGTAACAAACAGTTGAAACACAAGTAAATAGAATCTACCTACATTTAATGCCGAGTTCCATTACCGAGATTACAGTTAGAAAATCTGAAATGACGAGAATTCTGATAATATTACCAAATCCGGCAATTTTTAGTGGCGTTTTCACTAAAATGTGATTTCAAACATTAAGAATTCCTGTTTATTGAGCTCAGAACTTGTGTATGGTGCTTTTAAATTAGGAGAACACTGTTTATTTTTACAATTGAGGCTGAATTGGCGTCGCGTCTTTTGACTAAAACAGTTTATATCCTGCAGGTTCTAGTATGTACATCTAAGGAAACTGTCACAATGTGGAAAAACTCTTAAAATACACAATTATCTTTCCAGGAAATGAATTTGAACTTGTAACAAACAGTTGAAATACAAGTAAATAGATTCTAACTACATTTAATTCCGATTTCCATTACAGAGTTTACAGGTAGAGAGCTCTGAAATGACGAGAGAATTCTAATAATATTAACAATTCTGGCTATTTTCAGTGGCATTTTCACAAAATGTGATTTCAATCATTAAGAATTCCTGGGCGAAAAACTAACATGGCGGCATAGGTAAACACCGGGAAATAGTCGCCTCACAGAACAATTGAAAAATATCCCAAAGGACGGAGCAAACATTGTCCAGAACAACAGGAAGGCTGACTGAGTGTAATTTCTACAACTAGAGGAAAAGAAAAGCACGCTGAGAGCTAGAGGAGCTGCGGAGGCTGAGTGCAGAGTTAAGGCGGCGGCTCGCGCACGCGGAAAGGGGGTGGCACCTGAGGACGAGGCTGTCTTTTTGAATCACAAGCTCCCGACTGCTCTGAACTCCGGTTCTGGGAAGTCTCTGGGGACCCAGGACTCATACGGGGAGAGGCTAATCTGTCAGGCAGCATCGGGTGAACTTGAGGGCGGATTTCCCTCAGAGGTGCTTGCAGCCGTTACCGGGACACTGAGACACGCGACTCTGGGTGCGGATAATCAGCCATAGCTTCTTTCTCCGACCTTTTGACTCCCTGAGACCCCACCCCACCCAGGCTGCGGCAGAGGCTTTTGCATGTGAATGTACCTAACGACAGCCCAGCCAGGCAGACCCGGAACTTCCAAGAGAAGGCCCAAGGCCCCGCAGCGGCTTGCATTGCTTCACAGCTGAGCCTCTTCGTGGCTCCGGCTGTGTGGCTTCAGGCAGGGGCTGAATTAGCACCTCCTTAGATCCAGGAGCCACTATACCCAGTGGTCAGAGGGGGACCATTCTCCCACTTCAGACACAGCTGCTTCCCACAGCCAATTGGCCTGGAGGTCAATTCCTCCCACTGATCCTACAACAACCAAGGCACCAAGAGTGCACCAAGAGTGTCCACCCCAGGTAACTGGGGAGGCTGAGCCACTGGGCCCTACAGGACACCTGGCGCACAGGGCCACTCTATCAACACAGGGAAGCAGCCAAAATGCGGAGACAAAGAAGCAGGTCACAATTGGCAGAAACAGAGGAGGGCAGACGACTGGATATAGAGTTCAAGGCCACGTTTAAAAGGTTTTTCAAGAATTTTATGGAAACCGCCGATAAATTTAATGAATCCCTCAAGGAGTATAGTGAGACCATGGAGGACATGAAAAAGGACCAACTAGAAATTAAGCATACACTGACTGAAATAAAGAATAATTTACAGAGATCCAACAGCAGACAAGAGGATCCCAAGAATCAAGTCAAAGATTTGAAATACAAAGAAACAAAAAATACCCAACCGAAAAAGAAAAAAGAAAAGAGATTCAAAAAATACGAAGATAGTGTAAGGAACCTCTGGGACAACTTCAAGCGTACCAACATCAGAATTATAGGGGTACCAGAAGGAGAGAGAGGGCAAGATATTGAAAACCTTTTCGAAGAAATAATGACAGAAAACTTCCCTCACCTGGTGAAAGAAATGGACTTACAAGTCCAGGAAGCGCAGAGAACCCCAAACAAAAGGAATCCAAAGAGGACCACACCAAGACACATCATAATTAAAATGCCAAGAGCAAAAGATAAAGAGAGAATCTTAAAAGCAGCAAGAGAAAGACAGTCAGTTACCTACAAGGGAGTACCCATCCGACTGTCAGCTGACTTCTCAACAGAAACCATGCAGGCCAGAAGAGAGTGGCAAGAAATATTCAAAGAGATGAATAGCAAGAACCTGCAACCAACATTACTTTATCCAGCAAAGCTATCATTCAGAATGGAAGGTCAGATAAAGAGCTTCACGGATAAGAAAAAGCTAAAGGAGTTCATCACCACCAAACCAGCAGTATATGAAATGCTGAAAGGTATTCTTTAAGAAGAGGAAGAAGAAAAAGGAACTCTTACCATTTGCCACAGCATGGATGGAACTGGAGAGCGGATAAATACCACAAGATCTCACTTATTTGTGGAATATAATGAACAACATAAACTGATGAACAAGGACTGATCCAGAGACAGAGAGGCTTTGATTGGACTGTCAGCCCTTGGAGGGAAGGTAAGGGAGGGTGGGGGCAAGGGGGAAAGATAAACCAAAGGACTTATATGCAAGCATATAGGCCTAACCAATGGACACGGACAACGGGGGGGGGGGGGGTAAGGGGGTCAGCGGGGGGGGTGGTAGAGGGTACACATATGTAATATCATAATCAATAAAAAATATTAAAAAAAAAGAATTCCTGTTTATAGAGCTCAGAACTAATGTATGAAGCTTATAAATGAGGAGAACACTGTTTATATTTACAATTGAGGCTGAATTGCTGTGCCGTTTTTTGACTGAAACAGTTTATATCCTGAAGGTTCCAGTATATACTTCTAAAAAAACTGTCAAATTGTGGAAAACCTGTTAAAATACAGAAATATCTTTCCGGGAAATAAATATGAACGTATAACAAACAGTTGAAACACAAGTAAATAGAATCTAACTACATTTAATGCCGAGTTCAATTACGGAGATTACAGGTAGAAGCTGTGAAATGTCGAGAATTCTTATAATATTAACATATCCGGCTATTTTAAGTGGCATTTTCACTAAAATGTGATTTCAGTCATTAAGAATTCCTGTTTATAGAGCTCAGGACTTGTGTATGGAGCTTTTAAAGGAGGATAATTCTGATTATGTTTCCATTTGAGGCTGAATTGGCGTGGCGTCTTTTGACTAAAACAGTTTATATACTGAAGGTTCTAGTATATACTACTAAAAAAACTGTCAAATTGAGGTAAAACTGTTAAAATACAGAATTATCTTTCCAGGAAATGAATATGAACCTGTAACAAACAGTTGAAACATAAATAAATAGAATCTAACTACATTTAATGCCGAGTTCCATTACCGAGATTACAGTTAGAAAGCTCTGAAATGTCGAGAATGCTTATAATAATAACATGTCCGGCTATTTTAAGTGGCATTTCCACTAAAATGTGATTTCAAACATTAAGAATTCCTGTTAATAGAGCTCAGAATTTGAGTATTATGCTTTGAAATGAGGAGAATACTGTTTATGTTTATAATTGAGGCTTAATTGGCCACTCGTTTCTTGACTGGAACAGTGTATATTCTGAAGGTTCTAGTATGTACCTCTAAGTAAACAGTCAAAATGTGGTGAAACTCTTAAAATACACAGTTATCTTTCCAGGAAATGAATATGAACCTATAACAAACAGTTGAAATACAAGTAAATACATTCTAACAACTTTTAATGCCGAGTTCCATTACCGAGATTACAGGTAGAGAGCTCTGAAATGACGAGGCTTCTAATCATATTAACAACTCTGGCTATTTTAAGTGGCGTTTTTACAAAAACGTGATTTCAAACATTAAAAATTGCTGTGTATAGAGCTCAGAACTTGAGTATTAAGCTTTGAAATGAGGAGAGTACTGTTTATTTTTGTAATTGAGGCTTAATAGGCCACGCATTTTTTGACTGAAACAGGGTATATCCTGAAGGTTCTAGTATATACCTCTAAGGAAACAGTCAAAATGTGGTAAAACTATAAAATACATAGTTATCTTTAGAGGAAATGTATATGGGCCTATAATAAACAGTTGAAATACAAGTAAATAGATTCTAACTACATTTCTTGCCGAGTTCCATTAATGATATTACAGGGAGAAAGCTCTGAAATGATGAGAATTCTGATAATATTAACAACTCAGGCTATTTTAAGTGGTTTTTTCACTAAAATGTGATTTGAAACATTAAGAATTCCTGTTTATAGAGCTCAGAACTTGTGTATGGAACATTAAAATGAGGATAATACTGTTTACGTTTACAATTGAGGCTAAATTGCCGTGGCGTCTTTTGACTGAACAGTTTATAGCCTGAGTTTCTAGTATGTTCATCTAAGGAAACTGTCAAAATGTGTTAAAACTCTTAAAATACACAATTGTCTTTCCAGGAAATGAATATGAATGTGTATCAGTTGAACCACGAGTAAATATATGGTAACTACATTTAATGCCGAGTTCCATTACCGAGATTACAGGTAGAGAGGACTGAAATGATGAGAATTCTAATAATATTAACAATTTTGGCTATTTTCAGTGGCATTTTCACAAACTGTGATTTCAGTTATTAAGAATTCCTGTTTATAAAGCTCAGAACTAATGTATGAAGCTTATAAATGAGGAGAACACTGTTAAATTTCAAATTGAGGATGAATTCCTCTGGCATTTTTTGACTGAAACAGTTTAAATACTGAAGGTAATAGTATATACTTCTAAAAAAACTCTCAAATTGTGGGAAACCTGTTAAAATACAGAATTATCTTTCTAGGAAATGAATATGAACGTGTAACAAACAGTTGAAACATAAATAAATAGAATCTAACTACATTTAATGCCGAGTTCCATTACCGAGATTACAGTTAGAAAGCTCTGAAATGTCGAGAATGCTTATAATAATAACATGTCCGGCTATTTTAAGTGGCATTTCCACTAAAATGTGATTTCAAACATTAAGAATTCCTGTTAATAGAGCTCAGAATTTGAGTATTATGCTTTGAAATGAGGAGAATACTGTTTATGTTTATAATTGAGGCTTAATTGGCCACTCGTTTCTTGACTGGAACAGTGTATATTCTGAAGGTTCTAGTATGTACCTCTAAGTAAACAGTCAAAATGTGGTGAAACTCTTAAAATACACAGTTATCTTTCCAGGAAATGAATATGAACCTATAACAAACAGTTGAAATACAAGTAAATACATTCTAACAACTTTTAATGCCGAGTTCCATTACCGAGATTACAGGTAGAGAGCTCTGAAATGACGAGGCTTCTAATCATATTAACAACTCTGGCTATTTTAAGTGGCGTTTTTACAAAAACGTGATTTCAAACATTAAAAATTGCTGTGTATAGAGCTCAGAACTTGAGTATTAAGCTTTGAAATGAGGAGAGTACTGTTTATTTTTGTAATTGAGGCTTAATAGGCCACGCATTTTTTGACTGAAACAGGGTATATCCTGAAGGTTCTAGTATATACCTCTAAGGAAACAGTCAAAATGTGGTAAAACTATAAAATACATAGTTATCTTTAGAGGAAATGTATATGGGCCTATAATAAACAGTTGAAATACAAGTAAATAGATTCTAACTACATTTCTTGCCGAGTTCCATTAATGATATTACAGGGAGAAAGCTCTGAAATGATGAGAATTCTGATAATATTAACAACTCAGGCTATTTTAAGTGGTTTTTTCACTAAAATGTGATTTGAAACATTAAGAATTCCTGTTTATAGAGCTCAGAACTTGTGTATGGAACATTAAAATGAGGATAATACTGTTTACGTTTACAATTGAGGCTAAATTGCCGTGGCGTCTTTTGACTGAACAGTTTATAGCCTGAGTTTCTAGTATGTTCATCTAAGGAAACTGTCAAAATGTGTTAAAACTCTTAAAATACACAATTGTCTTTCCAGGAAATGAATATGAATGTGTATCAGTTGAACCACGAGTAAATATATGGTAACTACATTTAATGCCGAGTTCCATTACCGAGATTACAGGTAGAGAGGACTGAAATGATGAGAATTCTAATAATATTAACAATTTTGGCTATTTTCAGTGGCATTTTCACAAACTGTGATTTCAGTTATTAAGAATTCCTGTTTATAAAGCTCAGAACTAATGTATGAAGCTTATAAATGAGGAGAACACTGTTAAATTTCAAATTGAGGATGAATTCCTCTGGCATTTTTTGACTGAAACAGTTTAAATACTGAAGGTAATAGTATATACTTCTAAAAAAACTCTCAAATTGTGGGAAACCTGTTAAAATACAGAATTATCTTTCTAGGAAATGAATATGAACGTGTAACAAACAGTTGAAACACAAGTAAATAGAATCTAACTACATTTAAGGCCGAGTTCAATTACGGAGATTACAGGAAGAAAGCTCTGAAATGATGAGAATTCTGATAATATTAACAAGTCCGGCTATTTTAAGGGGCGTTTTAACAATATTGTGATTTCAATCATTAAGAATTCCTTTTTATAGAGCTCAGAACTTGTGTATATAGGTTTTAAATGAGGAGAATACAGTTTTCTTTACAATTGAGGCAGAACTTGTGTGGCGTCTTTTGACTGAAACAGTATAAATACTGAAGGTAATAGTATAGACTTCTAAAAAAACTCTCAAATAGTGGGAAACCTGTTAAAATACAGAATTATCTTTCCAGGAAATGAATATGCACGTGTAACAAACAGTTGAAACAAAAGTAAATAGATTCTAACTACATTTCATGCCGAGTTCCATTACCGAGGTTACCGTTAGAAAGCTCTGAAATGACGAGAATTCTGATAATATTAACAAGTCCGGCTATTTTAAGGGGCGTTTTCACAAAATTGTGATTTCAATCATTAAGAATTCCTGTTTATACAGGTCAGAACTTATTAATCTTTGAAATGAGGAGAATACAGTTTATGTTTATAATTGATGCTTAATTGGCAAAGCGTTTCTTGACTGGAACAGTTTATATCCTGAAGGTTCTAGTATATACTTCTAAGGAAACAGTCAAAATGTGGTAAAACTCTTAAAATACACCGTTATCTTTCCAGGAAATGAATATGAACCTATAAAAAACAGTTGAAATAGAAGTAAATAGATTCTAACTACATTAAATGCCGAGTTCCATTACCGAGATTACAGGTAGAGAGGTCGGAAATGACGAGACTTCTAATCATATTAACAACTCTGGCTATTTTAAGTGGCGTTTTTACAAAATGTGATTTCAAACATTAAGAATTTGTTTATAGAGCTCAGAACTTGAGTATTATGCTTTGAAATGAGGAGAATACTGTTTATGTTTATAATTGAGGCTTAATTGGCAAAGCGTTTCTTGACTGGAACAGTGTATATTCTGAAGGTTCTAGTATGTACCTCTAAGGAAACAGTCAAAATGTGGTAAAACTCTTAAAATACACAGTTATCTCTCCAGGAAATGAATATGAACCTATAAAAAAAAAGTTGAAATACAAGTAAACAGATTCTAACTACATTTAATGCCTAGTTCCATTACCAATATTACAGGGAGAAAGCTCTGAAATGATGAGAATTCTGATAATATTAAGAAGTCTGGCTATTTGAAGTGTCGTTTTCACTAAAATGTGATTTCAAACATTAAGAATTCCTGTTTATAGAGCTCAGAACTTGTGTATATAGCTTTTAAATGAGGAGAATACAGTTTTTTTTTACAATTGAAGCAGAACTGGTGTGGCGTCTTTTGACTGAAACAGTTTATATCCTGAAGGTTTTAGTATGTACTTCTAAGGAAACTGTCAAACTGGGGTAAAACTATTAAAATACACAATGATCTTTCCAGGAAATGAATATGAACGTGTAACAAACAGTTCAAATACAAATAAATAGATTCTAACGTCATTAAATGCCGAGTTCTATTACCGAGAATACAGGTAGGAAGCTCTGATATGACGAGAATTCTGATAATATTAACAAGTCCGGCTATTTTAAGGGGCGTTTTCACAAAATTGTGATTTCAATCATTAAGAATTCCTGTTTATACAGCTCAGAACTTATTAATCTTTGAAATGAGGAGAATACAGTTTATGTTAATAATTGAGGCTTAATTGGCCACTCGTTTCTTGACTGGAACAGTGTATATTCTGAAGGTTCTAGTATGTACCTCTAAGTAAACAGTCAAAATGTGGTGAAACTCTTAAAATACACAGTTATCTTTCCAGGAAATGAATATGAACCTATAACAAACAGTTGAAATACAAGTAAATACATTCTAACAACTTTTAATGCCGAGTTCCATTACCGAGATTACAGGTAGAGAGCTCTGAAATGACGAGGCTTCTAATCATATTAACAACTCTGGCTATTTTAAGTGGCGTTTTTACAAAAACGTGATTTCAAACATTAAAAATTGCTGTGTATAGAGCTCAGAACTTGAGTATTAAGCTTTGAAATGAGGAGAGTACTGTTTATTTTTGTAATTGAGGCTTAATAGGCCACGCATTTTTTGACTGAAACAGGGTATATCCTGAAGGTTCTAGTATATACCTCTAAGGAAACAGTCAAAATGTGGTAAAACTATAAAATACATAGTTATCTTTAGAGGAAATGTATATGGGCCTATAATAAACAGTTGAAATACAAGTAAATAGATTCTAACTACATTTCTTGCCGAGTTCCATTAATGATATTACAGGGAGAAAGCTCTGAAATGATGAGAATTCTGATAATATTAACAACTCAGGCTATTTTAAGTGGTTTTTTCACTAAAATGTGATTTGAAACATTAAGAATTCCTGTTTATAGAGCTCAGAACTTGTGTATGGAACATTAAAATGAGGATAATACTGTTTACGTTTACAATTGAGGCTAAATTGCCGTGGCGTCTTTTGACTGAACAGTTTATAGCCTGAGTTTCTAGTATGTTCATCTAAGGAAACTGTCAAAATGTGTTAAAACTCTTAAAATACACAATTGTCTTTCCAGGAAATGAATATGAATGTGTATCAGTTGAACCACGAGTAAATATATGGTAACTACATTTAATGCCGAGTTCCATTACCGAGATTACAGGTAGAGAGGACTGAAATGATGAGAATTCTAATAATATTAACAATTTTGGCTATTTTCAGTGGCATTTTCACAAACTGTGATTTCAGTTATTAAGAATTCCTGTTTATAAAGCTCAGAACTAATGTATGAAGCTTATAAATGAGGAGAACACTGTTAAATTTCAAATTGAGGATGAATTCCTCTGGCATTTTTTGACTGAAACAGTTTAAATACTGAAGGTAATAGTATATACTTCTAAAAAAACTCTCAAATTGTGGGAAACCTGTTAAAATACAGAATTATCTTTCTAGGAAATGAATATGAACGTGTAACAAACAGTTGAAACACAAGTAAATAGAATCTAACTACATTTAAGGCCGAGTTCAATTACGGAGATTACAGGAAGAAAGCTCTGAAATGATGAGAATTCTGATAATATTAACAAGTCCGGCTATTTTAAGGGGCGTTTTAACAATATTGTGATTTCAATCATTAAGAATTCCTTTTTATAGAGCTCAGAACTTGTGTATATAGGTTTTAAATGAGGAGAATACAGTTTTCTTTACAATTGAGGCAGAACTTGTGTGGCGTCTTTTGACTGAAACAGTATAAATACTGAAGGTAATAGTATAGACTTCTAAAAAAACTCTCAAATAGTGGGAAACCTGTTAAAATACAGAATTATCTTTCCAGGAAATGAATATGCACGTGTAACAAACAGTTGAAACAAAAGTAAATAGATTCTAACTACATTTCATGCCGAGTTCCATTACCGAGGTTACCGTTAGAAAGCTCTGAAATGACGAGAATTCTGATAATATTAACAAGTCCGGCTATTTTAAGGGGCGTTTTCACAAAATTGTGATTTCAATCATTAAGAATTCCTGTTTATACAGGTCAGAACTTATTAATCTTTGAAATGAGGAGAATACAGTTTATGTTTATAATTGAGGCTTAATTGGCAAAGCGTTTCTTGACTGGAACAGTTTATATCCTGAAGGTTCTAGTATATACTTCTAAGGAAACAGTCAAAATGTGGTAAAACTCTTAAAATACACCGTTATCTTTCCAGGAAATGAATATGAACCTATAAAAAACAGTTGAAATAGAAGTAAATAGATTCTAACTACATTAAATGCCGAGTTCCATTACCGAGATTACAGGTAGAGAGGTCGGAAATGACGAGACTTCTAATCATATTAACAACTCTGGCTATTTTAAGTGGCGTTTTTACAAAATGTGATTTCAAACATTAAGAATTTGTTTATAGAGCTCAGAACTTGAGTATTATGCTTTGAAATGAGGAGAATACTGTTTATGTTTATAATTGAGGCTTAATTGGCAAAGCGTTTCTTGACTGGAACAGTGTATATTCTGAAGGTTCTAGTATGTACCTCTAAGGAAACAGTCAAAATGTGGTAAAACTCTTAAAATACACAGTTATCTCTCCAGGAAATGAATATGAACCTATAAAAAAAAAGTTGAAATACAAGTAAACAGATTCTAACTACATTTAATGCCTAGTTCCATTACCAATATTACAGGGAGAAAGCTCTGAAATGATGAGAATTCTGATAATATTAAGAAGTCTGGCTATTTGAAGTGTCGTTTTCACTAAAATGTGATTTCAAACATTAAGAATTCCTGTTTATAGAGCTCAGAACTTGTGTATATAGCTTTTAAATGAGGAGAATACAGTTTTTTTTTACAATTGAAGCAGAACTGGTGTGGCGTCTTTTGACTGAAACAGTTTATATCCTGAAGGTTTTAGTATGTACTTCTAAGGAAACTGTCAAACTGGGGTAAAACTATTAAAATACACAATGATCTTTCCAGGAAATGAATATGAACGTGTAACAAACAGTTCAAATACAAATAAATAGATTCTAACGTCATTAAATGCCGAGTTCTATTACCGAGAATACAGGTAGGAAGCTCTGATATGACGAGAATTCTGATAATATTAACAAGTCCGGCTATTTTAAGGGGCGTTTTCACAAAATTGTGATTTCAATCATTAAGAATTCCTGTTTATACAGCTCAGAACTTATTAATCTTTGAAATGAGGAGAATACAGTTTATGTTAATAATTGAGGCTTAATTGGCCACTCGTTTCTTGACTGGAACAGTGTATATTCTGAAGGTTCTAGTATGTACCTCTAAGTAAACAGTCAAAATGTGGTGAAACTCTTAAAATACACAGTTATCTTTCCAGGAAATGAATATGAACCTATAACAAACAGTTGAAATACAAGTAAATACATTCTAACAACTTTTAATGCCGAGTTCCATTACCGAGATTACAGGTAGAGAGCTCTGAAATGACGAGGCTTCTAATCATATTAACAACTCTGGCTATTTTAAGTGGCGTTTTTACAAAAACGTGATTTCAAACATTAAAAATTGCTGTGTATAGAGCTCAGAACTTGAGTATTAAGCTTTGAAATGAGGAGAGTACTGTTTATTTTTGTAATTGAGGCTTAATAGGCCACGCATTTTTTGACTGAAACAGGGTATATCCTGAAGGTTCTAGTATATACCTCTAAGGAAACAGTCAAAATGTGGTAAAACTATAAAATACATAGTTATCTTTAGAGGAAATGTATATGGGCCTATAATAAACAGTTGAAATACAAGTAAATAGATTCTAACTACATTTCTTGCCGAGTTCCATTAATGATATTACAGGGAGAAAGCTCTGAAATGATGAGAATTCTGATAATATTAACAACTCAGGCTATTTTAAGTGGTTTTTTCACTAAAATGTGATTTGAAACATTAAGAATTCCTGTTTATAGAGCTCAGAACTTGTGTATGGAACATTAAAATGAGGATAATACTGTTTACGTTTACAATTGAGGCTAAATTGCCGTGGCGTCTTTTGACTGAACAGTTTATAGCCTGAGTTTCTAGTATGTTCATCTAAGGAAACTGTCAAAATGTGTTAAAACTCTTAAAATACACAATTGTCTTTCCAGGAAATGAATATGAATGTGTATCAGTTGAACCACGAGTAAATATATGGTAACTACATTTAATGCCGAGTTCCATTACCGAGATTACAGGTAGAGAGGACTGAAATGATGAGAATTCTAATAATATTAACAATTTTGGCTATTTTCAGTGGCATTTTCACAAACTGTGATTTCAGTTATTAAGAATTCCTGTTTATAAAGCTCAGAACTAATGTATGAAGCTTATAAATGAGGAGAACACTGTTAAATTTCAAATTGAGGATGAATTCCTCTGGCATTTTTTGACTGAAACAGTTTAAATACTGAAGGTAATAGTATATACTTCTAAAAAAACTCTCAAATTGTGGGAAACCTGTTAAAATACAGAATTATCTTTCTAGGAAATGAATATGAACGTGTAACAAACAGTTGAAACACAAGTAAATAGAATCTAACTACATTTAAGGCCGAGTTCAATTACGGAGATTACAGGAAGAAAGCTCTGAAATGATGAGAATTCTGATAATATTAACAAGTCCGGCTATTTTAAGGGGCGTTTTAACAATATTGTGATTTCAATCATTAAGAATTCCTTTTTATAGAGCTCAGAACTTGTGTATATAGGTTTTAAATGAGGAGAATACAGTTTTCTTTACAATTGAGGCAGAACTTGTGTGGCGTCTTTTGACTGAAACAGTATAAATACTGAAGGTAATAGTATAGACTTCTAAAAAAACTCTCAAATAGTGGGAAACCTGTTAAAATACAGAATTATCTTTCCAGGAAATGAATATGCACGTGTAACAAACAGTTGAAACAAAAGTAAATAGATTCTAACTACATTTCATGCCGAGTTCCATTACCGAGGTTACCGTTAGAAAGCTCTGAAATGACGAGAATTCTGATAATATTAACAAGTCCGGCTATTTTAAGGGGCGTTTTCACAAAATTGTGATTTCAATCATTAAGAATTCCTGTTTATACAGGTCAGAACTTATTAATCTTTGAAATGAGGAGAATACAGTTTATGTTTATAATTGATGCTTAATTGGCAAAGCGTTTCTTGACTGGAACAGTTTATATCCTGAAGGTTCTAGTATATACTTCTAAGGAAACAGTCAAAATGTGGTAAAACTCTTAAAATACACCGTTATCTTTCCAGGAAATGAATATGAACCTATAAAAAACAGTTGAAATAGAAGTAAATAGATTCTAACTACATTAAATGCCGAGTTCCATTACCGAGATTACAGGTAGAGAGGTCGGAAATGACGAGACTTCTAATCATATTAACAACTCTGGCTATTTTAAGTGGCGTTTTTACAAAATGTGATTTCAAACATTAAGAATTTGTTTATAGAGCTCAGAACTTGAGTATTATGCTTTGAAATGAGGAGAATACTGTTTATGTTTATAATTGAGGCTTAAT
This sequence comes from Myotis nattereri, assembly GCF_964212035.1. Taxonomy (NCBI): domain Eukaryota; kingdom Metazoa; phylum Chordata; class Mammalia; order Chiroptera; family Vespertilionidae; genus Myotis; species Myotis nattereri. The sequence continues at coordinate 8,535,733 of NC_138080.1, read as the reverse complement.
TGGCAAAGCGTTTCTTGACTGGAACAGTGTATATTCTGAAGGTTCTAGTATGTACCTCTAAGGAAACAGTCAAAATGTGGTAAAACTCTTAAAATACACAGTTATCTCTCCAGGAAATGAATATGAACCTATAAAAAAAAAGTTGAAATACAAGTAAACAGATTCTAACTACATTTAATGCCTAGTTCCATTACCAATATTACAGGGAGAAAGCTCTGAAATGATGAGAATTCTGATAATATTAAGAAGTCTGGCTATTTGAAGTGTCGTTTTCACTAAAATGTGATTTCAAACATTAAGAATTCCTGTTTATAGAGCTCAGAACTTGTGTATATAGCTTTTAAATGAGGAGAATACAGTTTTTTTTTACAATTGAAGCAGAACTGGTGTGGCGTCTTTTGACTGAAACAGTTTATATCCTGAAGGTTTTAGTATGTACTTCTAAGGAAACTGTCAAACTGGGGTAAAACTATTAAAATACACAATGATCTTTCCAGGAAATGAATATGAACGTGTAACAAACAGTTCAAATACAAATAAATAGATTCTAACGTCATTAAATGCCGAGTTCTATTACCGAGAATACAGGTAGGAAGCTCTGATATGACGAGAATTCTGATAATATTAACAAGTCCGGCTATTTTAAGGGGCGTTTTCACAAAATTGTGATTTCAATCATTAAGAATTCCTGTTTATACAGCTCAGAACTTATTAATCTTTGAAATGAGGAGAATACAGTTTATGTTAATAATTGAGGCTTAATTGGCAAAGCGTTTCTTGACTGGAAGAGTGTATATCCTGAAGGTTCTAGTATATACCTCTAAGTGAACAGTCAAAATGTCGTAAAATTCTGAAAATACACAGTTATCTTTCCAGGAAATGAATATGAACCTATAACAAACAGTTGAAACACAAGTAAATAAATTCTAACTACATTTAATGCCGAGTTCCATTACCGAGATTAGAGGTAGATAGCTCTGAAATGACGAGGATTCTAATCATATTAACAACTCTGGCTATTTTAAGTGGCGTGTTTATAAAATGTGATTACAAACATTAAGAATTCTTGTTTGTAGAGCTCAGAACTTGAGTATTATGCTTTGAAATGAGGAGAATACTGTTTATGTTTATAATTGAGGCTTAGTTGGCCACACGTTTTTTGACTGGAACAGTTTATATTCTGAAGGTTCTAGTATGTACCTCAAATTGAACAGTCAAAATGTGGTAAAACTATTAATATACATAGTTATCTATCCAGCAAATGAATATGAATCTATAATAAACAGTTGAAATACAAGTAAATAGATTCTAACTACATTTCAGGCCGAGTTCCATTACTGATATTACAGGGAGAAAGCTCTGAAATGATGAGAATTCTCATAATATTAACAACTCAGGCTATTTTAAGTGGTTTTTTCACTAAAATGTGATTTGAAACATTAAGAATTCCTGTTTATAGAGCTCAGAACTTGTGTTTGGAAGTTTAACATGAGGATAATACTGTTTATGTTTACAATTGATGCTAAATTGCCGTGGCGTCTTTTGACTGAACAGTTTATATCCTGAAGTTCTAGTATGTTCATCTAAGGAAACTGTCAAAATGTGTTAAAACTCTTAAAATACACAATTGTCTTTCCAGGAAATGAATATGAATGTGTACCTGTTGAAACACGAGTAAATATATGGTAACTAAATGTAATGCCGAGTTCCATTACCGAGATTACAGGTAGAGAGCACTGAAATGACGAGAATTCTAATAATATTAACAATTCTGGCTATTTTCAGTGGCATTTTCACATAATGTCATTTCAGTCATTAAGAATTCCTGTTTATAAAGCTCAGAACTAAAGTATGAAGCTTATAAATGAGGAGAACACTGTTAAATTTCAAATTGAGGCTGAATTCCTTTGGCATTTTTTGACTGAAACAGTATAAATACTGAAGGTAATAGTATAGACTTCTAAAAAAACTCTCAAATAGTGGGAAACCTGTTAAAATACAGAATTATCTTTCCAGGAAATGAATATGCACGTGTAACAAACAGTTGAAACGCAAGCAAATAGATTCTAACTACATTTAATGCCGAGTTCCATTACCGAGGTTATCGTTAGAAAGCTCTGAAATGATGAGAATTCTGATAATATTAACAAGTCCGGCTATTTTAAGGGGCGTTTTCACAAAATTGTGATTTCAATCATTAAGAATTCCTGTTTATACAGCTCAGAACTTATTAATCTTTGAAATGAGGAGAATACAGTTTATGTTTATAATTGAGGCTTAATTGGCAAAGCGTTTCTTGACTGGAACACTGTATATCCTGAAGGTTCTAGTATATACCTCTAAGGAAACAGTCAAAATGTGGTAAAACTCTTAAAATACACCGTTATCTTTCCAGGAAATGAATATGAACCTAAAACAAACAGTTGAAAGGAAAGTAAATAGATTCTAACTACATTTAATGCCGAGTTCCATTACCGATATTACAGGGAGAAAGCTCTGAAATGATGAGAATTCTGATAATATTAACACGTCTGGCTATTTTAAGTGTCGTTTTCACTAAAATGTGATTTCAAACATTAAGAATTCCTGTTTATAGAGCTCAGAACTTGTGTATATAGCTTTTAAATGAGGAGAATACAGTTTTTTTTTTCAATTGAAGCAGAACTGGTGTGGCGTCTTTTGACTGAAACAGTTTATATCCTGAAGGTTTTAGTATGTACTTCTAAGAAAACTGTCAAAATGGGGTAAAACTATTAAAATACACAATGATCTTTCCAGGAAATGAATATGAACGTGTAACAAAGAGTTCAAATACAAGTAAATAGATTCTAACGACATTGAATGCCGAGTTCAGTTACCTAGGATACAGGTTGGAAGCTCTGATATGAGGAGAATTCTGATAATATTAACAAGTCCGGCTATTTTAAGGAGCGTTTTCAACAAATTGAGATTTCAATCATTAAGAATTCCTGTTTATACAGCTCAGAACTTATTAATCTTTATAATGAGGAGAATACAGTTTATGTTTATAATTGAGGCTTAATTGGCAAAGCGTTTCTTGACTGGAACAGTGTATATTCTGAAGGTTTTAGTATGTACCTCTAAGTGAACAGTCAAAATGTGATAAAATTCTTAAAATACACAGTTATCTTTCCAGAAATGGATATGAACCTATAACAAACAGTTGAAACACAAGTACATAAATTCTAACTACATTTAATGCCGAGTTCCATTACCGAGATTAGAGGTAGAGAGCTCTGAAATGAGGAGTCTTCTAATCATATTAACAACTCAGGTTATTTTATGTGGCGTTTTTACAAGAACGTGATTTCAAACATTCAGAATTGCTGTGTATAGAGCTCAGAACTTGAGTATTAAGCTTTGAAATGAGGAGAATACTGTTTATTTTTGTAATTGAGTCTTAAGTGGCCACGCGTTTTTTGACTGAAACAGTGTATATCCTGAAGGTTCTAGTATATACCTCTAAGGAAACAGTCAAAATGTGGTAAAACTCTTAAAATACACCGATATCTTTTGAGGAAATGAATTTGAACCTATAACAAACATTTGAAATACAAGTAAATAGATTCTAACTACATTTAATGCCCAGTTCCATTACCGAGATTACAGGTAGAGAGCTCTGAAATGAAGAAGCTTCTAATCATAGTAACAACTCTGGCTATTTTAAGTGCCGTTTTTATAAAATGTGATTACAAACATTAAGAATTCTTGTTTGTAGAGCTCAGAAGTTGAGTATTATGCTTTGAAATGAGGAGAATACTGTTTATGTTTATAATTGAGGCTTTATTGGCCACTTGTTTCTTGACTGGAACAGTTTATGATCTGAAGGTTTTAATATGTACCTCTCAGTGAACAGTCAAAATGAGGTAAAACTATTAAAATACATAGTTATCTTTCCAGGAAATGAATATGAACATATAATAAACAGTTGAAATACAAGTAAATAGATTCTAACTACATTTCATACCGAGTTCCATTACCGATTTTACAGGGAGAAAGCTCTGAAATGATGAGAATTATGATAATATTAACAACTCAGGCTATTTTAAGTGGTTTTTTCACTAAAATGTGATTTGAAACATTAAGAATTCCTGTTTATAGAGCTCAGAACTTGTGTTTGGAACTTTAACATGAGGATAATACTGTTTATGTTTACAATTGAGGCTAAATTGCCGTGGCGTCTTTTGACTGAACAGTTTATATCCTGAAGTTCTAGTATGTTCATCTAAGGAAACTGTCAAAATGTGTTAAAACTCTTAAAATACACAATTGTCTTTCCAGGAAATGAATATGAATGTGTACCAGTTGAAACACGAGTAAATATATGGTAACTACATTTAATGTGGAGTTCCATTACCGAGATTACAGGTAGAGAGCACTGAAATGACGAGAATTCTAATAATATTAACAATTCTGGCTATTTTCAGTGGCATTTTCACATAATGTGATTTCAGTCATTAAGAATTCCTGGAGAGAGAACCAAGATGGCGGCATAGGTTAACGCCGGAGTTTGCTGCTTTGAACAACTACTTCAAAAGTGAAACTAAAAGACAGAGGGACATCACCCAGAACCACTGGAACGCTGGCTGAGTGGAAGTCCTACAACTAGGAGTAAAGAGAAACGCACACGGACACTCAGAGGAGGCGCAGTGCTGAAGTCAAATTCTGAGGTGCGGAGTGCGCGCGCGGAGCGGGCTGGCGGCGGAGGGTGCGGTTGGCGTTTTCAATCCGGAGGGAGTCGCAGACTCTGAGCTCCAGATCCGGGCGAGTCTTTAGGGACCCAGACTCAAACGGGAGAAGCGGGACTGCCTGGCTTTGGTCAGAGCGAGTGCAGCTTTCCCTCCGAGCTTTGCAGCCATTGCTGGGACTCAGAGAGGCAGAGCCCCTGGGGACAGGACTGAGAGCGGCCATAACTGCTCTCTCAGGCCCACCCTGTTGATCCTGTGCGACCCGCCCCGCCCAAGCCCTGCACAGAGGCATTTGCCGGATAGCCTCAGGCAAACGCCAGATTAGCACCTCCCTAGAGGACAGAAGTTCTCTCACTGCTGACACAGCTGATTCTCATAGCCACTTGGCCTGGAGGGCAAACCCTCCCTGGAATTAGCTACAAGACTGCACACAAAGGCCACTAGGGGGTGCACCAAGGAAGCATAACAAAATGCAGAGACAAAGAAACAGGACAAAATTGTCAATGGAAGATCTAGAGTTCAGAACCACACTTTTAAGGTCTCTCAAGAACTGTTTAGAAGCCGCCGATAAACTTAATGAGAGCTACAAGAAAACTAATGAGACCCTCGATGTTATATTGGGGAACCAACTAGAAATTAAGCATACACTGACTGAAATAAAGAATATTATACAGACTCCCGGCAGCAGAACAGAGGAGCGCAAGAATCAAGTCAATGACTTGAAATGCGAGGAAGCAAAAAACACCCAACCGGAAAAGCAAAATGAAAAAAGAATCCAAAAATGCGAGGATAGTGTAAGGAGCCTCTGGGACAGCTTCAAGCGTACCAACATCAGAATTATAGGGGTGCCAGAAGATGAGAGAGAGCAAGATATTGAAAACCTATTTGAAGAAATAATGACAGAAAACTTCCCTCACCTGGTGAAAGAAATGGACTTACAGGTCCAAGAAGCGCGGAGAACCCCAAACAAAAGGAATCCAAAGAGGACCACACCAAGACACATCATAATTAAAATGCCAAGAGCAAAAGACAAAGAGAGAATCTTAAAAACAGCAAGAGAAAGAAACTCAGTTACCTACAAGGGAATACCCATACGACTGTCAGCTGATTTCTCAACAGAAACTTTGCAGGCCAGAAGGGAGTGGCAAGAAATATTCAAAGTGATGAACACCAAGAACCTACAACCAAGATTACTTTATCCAGCAAAGCTATCATTCAGAATTGAAGGTCAGATAAAGAGCTTCACAGATAAGGAAAAGCTAAAGGAGTTCATCACCACCAAACCAGGATTATATGAAATGCTGAAAGGTATCCTTTAAGAAGAGGAAGAGGAAGAAAAAGGTAAAGATACAAATTATGAACAACAAATATGCATCTATCAACAAGTGAATCTAAGAATCAAGTGAATAAATAATCCGATGAACAGAATGAACTGTTGATTATAATAGAATCAGGGACATAGAAAGGGAATGGACTGACTATTCTTGGGGGGGAAAGGGGTGTGGGAGATGCGGGAAGAGACTGGACAAAAATCGTGCACCTATGGATGAGGACAGTGGGTGGGGAGTGAGGGCGGAGGGTGGGGCGGGAACTGGGAGGAGGGGAGTTATGGGGGGGAAAAAAGAGGAACAAATGTAATAATCTGAACAATAAAGATTTAATTAAAAAAAAAAAAAAAAGAATTCCTGTTTATAAAGCTCAGAACTAAAGTATGAAGCTTATAAATGAGGAGAACACTGTTAAATTTCAAATTGAGGCTGAATTCCTTTGGCATTTTTTGACTGAAACAGTATAAATACTGAAGGTAATAGTATAGACTTCTAAAAAAACTCTCAAATAGTGGGAAACCTGTTAAAATACAGAATTATCTTTCCAGGAAATGAATATGCACGTGTAACAAACAGTTAAAACACAAGCAAATAGATTCTAACTACATTTAATGCCGAGTTCCATTACCGAGGTTACCGTTAGAAAGCTCTGAAATGATGAGAATTCTGATAATATTAACAAGTCCGGCTATTTTGAGGGGCGTTTTCACAAAATTGTGATTTCAATCATTAAGAATTCCTGTTTATACAGCTCAGAACTTATTAATCTTTGAAATAAGGAGAATACAGTTTATGTTTATAATTGAGGCTTAATTGGCAAAGCGTTTCTTGACTGGAACACTGTATATCCTGAAGGTTCTAGTATATACCTCTAAGGAAACAGTCAAAATGTGGTAAAACTCTTAAAATACACCGTTATCTTTCCAGGAAATGAATATGAACCTATAACAAACAGTTGAAATAAAAGTAAATAGATTCTAACTACATTTAATGCCGAGTTCCATTACCGATATTACAGGGAGAAAGCTCTGAAATGATGGGAATTCTGATAATATTAACACGTCTGGCTATTTGAAGTGCCGTTTTCACTAAAATGTGATTTCAAACATTAAGAATTCCTGTTTATAGAGCTCAGAACTTGTGTATATAGCTTTTAAATGAGGAGAATACAGTTTTTTTTTACAATTGAAGCAGAACTGGTTTGGCGTCTTTTGACTGAAACAGTTTATATCCTGAAGGTTTTAGTATGTACTTCTAAGAAAACTGTCAAAATGGGGTAAAACTATTAAAATACACAATGATCTTTCCAGGAAATGAATATGAACGTGTAACAAACAGTTCAAATACAAGTAAATAGATTCTAACGACATTGAATGCCGAGTTCAGTTACCTAGGATACAGGTTGGAAGCTCTGATATGAGGAGAATTCTGATAATATTAACAAGTCCGGCTATTTTAAGGAGCGTTTTCACCAAATTGTGATTTCAATCATTAAGAATTCCTGTTTATACAGCTCAGAACTTATTAATCTTTATAATGAGGAGAATACAGTTTATGTTTATAATTGAGGCTTAATTGGCAAAGCGTTTCTTGACTGGAACAGTGTATATTCTGAAGGTTCTAGTATGTACCTCTAAGTGAACAGTCAAAATGTGATAAAATTCTTAAAATACACAGTTATCTTTCCAGAAATGGCTATGAACCTATAACAAACAGTTGAAACACAAGTACATAAATTCTAACTACATTTAATGCCGAGTTCCATTACCGAGAATAGAGGTAGAGAGCTCTGAAATGAGGAGTCTTCTAATCATATTAACAACTCTGGTTATTTTATGTGGCGTTTTTACAAGAACGTGATTTCAAACATTCAGAATTGCTGTGTATAGAGCTCAGAACTTGAGTATTAAGCTTTGAAATGAGGAGAATACTGTTTATTTTTGTAATTGAGTCTTAAGTGGCCACGCGTTTTTTGACTGAAACAGTGTATATCCTGAAGGTTCTAGTATATACCTCTAAGGAAACAGTCAAAATGTGGTAAAACTCTTAAAATACACCGATATCTTTCCAGGAAATGAATTTGAACCTATAACAAACATTTGAAATACAAGTAAATAGATTCTAACTACATTTAATGCCCAGTTCCATTACCGAGATTACAGGTAGAGAGCTGTGAAATGAAGAAGCTTCTAATCATAGTAACAACTCTGGCTATTTTAAGTGCCGTTTTTATAAAATGTGATTACAAACATTAAGAATTCTTGTTTGTAGAGCTCAGAAGTTGAGTATTATGCTTTGAAATGAGGAGAATACTGTTTATGTTTATAATTGAGGCTTTATTGGCCACTTGTTTCTTGACTGGAACAGTTTATGATCTGACGGTTTTAATATGTACCTCTCAGTGAACAGTCAAAATGAGGTAAAACTATTAAAATACATAGTTATCTTTCCAGGAAATGAATATGAACATATAATAAACAGTTGAAATACAAGTAAATAGATTCTAACTACATTTCATGCCGAGTTCCATTACCGATTTTACAGGGAGAAAGCTCTGAAATGATGAGAATTATGATAATATTAACAACTCAGGCTATTTTAAGTGGTTTTTTCACTAAAATGTGATTTGAAACATTAAGAATTCCTGTTTATAGAGCTCAGAACTTGTGTTTGGAACTTTAACATGAGGATAATACTGTTTATGTTTACAATTGAGGCTAAATTGCCGTGGCGTCTTTTGACTGAACAGGTTATATCCTGAAGTTCTAGTATGTTCATCGAAGGAAACTGTCAAAATGTGTTAAAACTCTTAAAATACACAATTGTCTTTCCAGGAAATGAATATGAATGTGTACCAGTTGAAACACGAGTAAATATATGGTAACTACATTTAATGTGGAGTTCCATTACCGAGATTACAGGTAGAGAGCACTGAAATGACGAGAATTCTAATAATATTAGCAATTCTGGCTATTTTCAGTGGCATTTTCACATAATGTGATTTCAGTCATTAAGAATTCCTGTTTATAAAGCTCAGAACTAAAGTATGAAACTTATAAATGAGGAGAACACTGTTAAATTTCAAATTGAGGCTGAATTCCTTTGGCATTTTTTGACTGAAACAGTATAAATACTGAAGGTAATAGTATAGACTTCTAAAAAAACTCTCAAATAGTGGGAAACCTGTTAAAATACAGAATTATCTTTCCAGGAAATGAATATGCACGTGTAACAAACAGTTAAAACACAAGCAAATAGATTCTAACTACATTTAATGCCAAGTTCCATTACCGAGGTTACCGTTAGAAAGCTCTGAAATGATGAGAATTCTGATAATATTAACAAGTGCGGCTATTTTGAGGGGCGTTTTCACAAAATTGTGATTTCAATCATTAAGAATTCCTGTTTATACAGCTCAGAACTTATTAATCTTTGAAATGAAGAGATTACAGTTTATGTTTATAATTGAGGCTTAATTGGCAAAGCGTTTCTTGACTGGAACACTGTATATCCTGAAGGTTCTAGTATATACCTCTAAGGAAACAGTCAAAATGTGGTAAAACTCTTAAAATACACCGTTATCTTTCCAGGAAATGAATATGAACCTATAACAAACAGTTGAAATAAAAGTAAATAGATTCTAACTACATTTAATGCCGAGTTCCATTACCGATATTACAGGGAGAAAGCTCTGAAATGATGAGAATTCTGATAATATTAACACGTCTGGCTATTTGAAGTGTCGTTTTCACTAAAATGTGATTTCAAACATTAAGAATTCCTGTTTATAGAGCTCAGAACTTGTGTATATAGCTTTTAAATGAGGAGAATACAGTTTTTTTTTACAATTGAAGCAGAACTGGTGTGGCGTCTTTTGACTGAAACAGTTTATATCCTGAAGGTTTTAGTATGTACTTCTAAGAAAACTGTCAAAATGGGGTAAAACCATTAAAATACACAATGATCTTTCCAGGAAATGAATATGAACGTGTAACAAACAGTTCAAATACAAGTAAATAGATTCTAACGACATTGAATGCCGAGTTCAGTTACCTAGGATACAGGTTGGAAGCTCTGATATGAGGAGAATTCTGATAATATTAACAAGTCCGGCTATTTTAAGGAGCGTTTTCACAAAATTGTGATTTCAATCATTAAGAATTCCTGTTTATACAGCTCAGAACTTATTAATCTTTATAATGAGGAGAATACAGTTTATGTTTATAATTGAGGCTTAATTGGCAAAGCGTTTCTTGACTGGAACAGTGTATATTCTGAAGGTGCTAGTATGTACCTCTAAGTGAACAGTCAAAATGTGATAAAATTCTTAAAATACACAGTTATCTTTCCAGAAATGGATATGAACCTATAACAAACAGTTGAAACACAAGTACATAAATTCTAACTACATTTAATGCCGAGTTCCATTACCGAGATTAGAGGTAGAGAGCTCTGAAATGATGAGGCTTCTAATCATATTAACAACTCTGGTTATTTTATGTGGCGTTTTTACAAGAACGTGATTTCAAACATTCAGAATTGCTGTGTATAGAGCTCAGAACTTGAGTATTAAGCTTTGAAATGAGGAGAATACTGTTTATTTTTGTAATTGAGTCTTAAGTGGCCACGCGTTTTTTGACTGAAACAGTGTATATCCTGAAGGTTCTAGTATATACCTCTAAGGAAACAGTCAAAATGTGGTAAAACTCTTAAAATACACCGATATCTTTCCAGGAAATGAATTTGAACCTATAACAAACATTTGAAATACAAGTAAATAGATTCTAACTACATTTCATGCCGAGTTCCATTACCGATTTTAGAGGGAGAAAGCTCTGAAATGATGAGAATTATGATAATATTAACAACTCAGGCTATTTTAAATGGTTTTTTCACTAAAATGTGATTTCAAACATTAAGAATTCCTGTTTCTATAGCTCAAAACTTGTGTTTGGAACTTTAAAATGAGGATAATACTGTTTATGTTTACAATTGAGGCTAAATAGCCATGGCGTATTTTGACTGAACAGTTTATATCCTGAAGTTCTAGTATGTTCATCGAAGGAAACTGTCAAAATGTGTTAAAACTCTTAAAATACACAATTGTCTTTCCAGGAAATGAATATGAATGTGTACCAGTTGAAACACGAGTAAATATATGGTAACTACATTTAATGCCGAGTTCCATTACCGATATTACAGGGAGAAAGCTCTGAAATGATGAGAATTCTGATAATATTAAAAAGTCTGGCTATTTTAAGTGTCGTTTTCACTAAAATGTGATTTCAAACATTAAGAATTCCTGTTTATAGAGCTCAGAACTTGTGTATATAGCTTTTAAATGAGGAGAATACAGTCTTTTTTTTTTTTAAATTGAAGCAGAACTGGTGTGGCGTCTTTTGACTGAAACCGTTTATATCCTGAAGGTTTTAGTATGTACTTCTTAGGAAACTGTCAAAATGGGGTAAAACTATTAAAATACACAATGATCTTTCCAGGAAATGAATATGAACTTGTAACAAACAGTTCAAATACAAGTAAATAGATTCTAACGACATTGAATGCCGAGTTCAATTACCGAGAATACATGTATAAAGCTCTGATATGATGAGAAATCTGATAATATTAACAAGTCCGGCTATTTTAAGTGGCGTTTTCACAAAATTGTGATTTCAATCATTAAGAATTCCTGTTTATACAGCTCAGAACTTATCAATCTTTGAAATGAGGAGAATACAGTTTATGTTTATAATTGAGGCTTAATTGGCCACGCGTTTCTTGACTGGAACAGTTTATATTCTGAAGGTTCTAGTATGTACCTCTATTTGAACTTTCATAATGTCTTAAAACTATTAAAATACATAGTTATCTTTCCAGCAAATGAATATGAACCTATAATAAACAGTTGAAATATAAATAAATAGATTCTAACTACATTTCATGCCGAGTTCCATTACCGATATTACAGGGAGAAAGCTCTGAAATGATGAGAATTCTGATAATATTAACAACTCAGGCTATTTTAAGTGGTTTTTTCACTAAAATGTGATTTCAAACATTAAGAATTCCTGTTTATAGAGCTCAGAACTTGTGTATGGAACTTTAAAATGAGGATAATACAGTTTATGTTTACAATTGAGGCTAAATTGCTGTGGCATCTTTTGACTGAACAGTTTATATGCTGAGGTTCTAGTATGTTCATCTAAGGAAACTGTCAAAATGTCTTAAAACTCTTAAAATACACAATTGTCTTTCCAGGAAATGCATATGAATGTGTACCATTTGAAACACGAGTAAAAATGTGGTAAGTACATTTAATGACGAGTACCATTACCGAGATTACAGGTAGACAGCACTGAAATGACGAGAATTCTAATAATATTAACAATTCTGGCTATTTTCAGTGGCATTTTCACATAATGTGATTTCAGTCATTAAGAATTCCTGTTTATAAAGCTCAGAACTAATGTATGAAGCTTATAAATGAGGAGAAAACTGTTAAATTTCAAATTGAGGCTGAATTCCTCTGGCATTTTTTGACCGAAACAGTTTAAATACTGAAGGTAATAGTATATACTTCTAAAAAAACTCTCAAATTTTGGGAAAACTGTTAAAGTACAGAATTATCTTTCAAGGAAAAAAATATGAACGTGTAACAAAGAGTTGAAACACAAGTAAATAGATTCTAACTACATTTAATGCCGAGTTCCATTACCGAGGTTACAGTTAGAAAGCTCTGAAATGACGAGAATTCTGATAATATTAACAAGTCCTGCTATTTAAAGGGGTTTTTTCACAAAATTGTGATTTCAATCATTAAGAATTCCTGTTTATACAGCTCAGAACTTATTAATCTTTGAAATGAGGAGAATACAGTTTATGTTTATAATTGAGGCTTAATAGGCAAAGCGTTTCTTGACTGGAACAGTGTATATCCTGAAGGTTTAGTATATACCTCTAAGGAAACAGTCAAAATGTGGTAAAACTCTAAAAATACACCGTTATCTTTCCAGGAAATGAATATGAACCTTTAACAAACAGTTGAAATACAAGCAAATAGATTCTAACAACATTTAATGCCGAGTTCCATTACTGATATTACAGAGATAAAGCTCTGAAATGATGAGAATTCTGATAATATTAACAAGTGTGGCTATTTTAAGGGGCGTTTTCACTAAAATGTGATTTCAAGCATTAAGAATTCCTATTTATAGAGCTCAGAACATGTGTATATAGTTTTTAAAATTAGGAGAATACAGTTTTTTTTACAATTGAGGCAGAACTGGTGTGGCGTCTTTTGACTCAAACAGTTTATATCCTGAAGGTTTTAGTATGTACTTCTAAGGAAACTGTCAAAATGGGGTAAAACTGTTAAAATACAGAATTATCTTTCCAGGGATATAATAAACAGATGAAATACAAGTAAATAGATTCTAAAGACATTGAATGCCGAGTTCCATTACCGAGATTACAGGTAGAAAGCTCTGAAATGACGGGAATTCTGATAATATTAACAACTGTGGCAATTTTAAGAGGAGTTTTTACAAAATATGATTTCAAACATTAAGAATTCTTGTTTATAGAGCTGAGATCTTGAGTATTCAGCTTTGAAATGAGGAGAGTACTGTTTATGTTTATAATTGAGGCTTAATTGGCCACGCGTTTCTTGACTGGAACAGTGTATATTCTGAAGGTTCTAGTATGTACCTCTAAGTAAACAGTCAAAATGTGGTAAAACTCTGAAAATACACAGTTATCTATCCAGGAAATGAATATGAACCTATAACAAACAGTTGAAATACAAGTAAATAGATTCTAACTACATTTTATGCCGAGTTCCATTACTGAGATTACAGGTAGAGAGCTCTGAAATGACGAGGCTTCTAATCATATTAACAACTCTGGCTATTTTAAGTGGCGTTTTTAAAAAAACGTGATTTCAAACATAAAGAATTCCTGTGTATAGAGCTCACAACTTGAGTATTAAGCTTTGAAATGAGGAGAACACTGTTTATTTTTGTAATTGAGGCTTAATTGGCCATGCGTTTTTTGACTGAAACAGTGTATATCCTGAAGGTTCTAGTATATACCTGTAAGGAAAGAGTCAAAATGTGATAAAATTATTAAAATACATAGTTATCTTTCCAGGAAATGAATATGAACCTATAATAAATAGATGAAATACAAGCAAATAGATTCTAACTACATTTCATGCCGAGTTCCATTACCGATATTACAGGGAGAAAGCTCTGAAATGATGAGAATTCTGATAATATTATCAAGTCTGGCTATTTTAAGTGTCGTTTTCACTAAAATGTGATTTCAAACATTAAGAATTCCAGTTCATAGAGCTCAGAACTTGTGTATATAGGTTTTAATAGAGGATAATACAGTTTTTTTTTTTTTTACAATTGAAGCAGAACTGGTGTGGCGTCTTTTGACTGAAACAGTTTATATCCTGAAGGTTTTAGTATGTACTTCTAAGGAAACTGTCAAAATGGGTTAAAACTATTAAAATACACAATGATCTTTCCATGAAATGAATATGAACGTGTAACAAACACTTCAAATACAAGTAAATAGATTCTAACGACATTGAATGCCGAGTTCAATTACCGAGAATACAGGTAGGAAGCTCTGATATGACGAGAATTGTGATAATATTAACAAGTCCGGCTATTTTATGGGGCGTTTTCAAAAATTGTGATTTGAATCATTAAGAATTCCAGTTTATACAGCTCAGAACTTATTAATCTTTGAAATGAGGAGAATACAGTTTATGTTTATAATTGAGGCTTAATTGGCAAAGCGTTTCTTGACTGGAACAGTGTATATCCTGAAGGTTCTAGTATGTACCTCTAAGTGAACAGTCAAAATGTGATAAAATTCGTAAAATACACAGTTATCTTTCCAGGAAATGAATATGAACCTATAACAAACAGTTGAAACACAAGTAAATAAATTCTAACTACATTTAATGCCGAGTTCCATTACCGAGATTAGAGGTAGAGAGCTCTGAAATGACGAGGCTTCTAATCATACTAACAACTCTGGCTATTTTAAGTGAAGTTTTTATAAAATGTGATTTCAAACATTAAGATTTCCTGTTTATAGAGCTCAGAACTTGAGTATTCAGCTTTGAAATGAGGAGAATACTGTTTATGTTTATAATTGAGGCTTAATTGGCCACGCGTTTCTTGACTGGAACAGTGTATATTCTGAAGGTTCTAGTATGTACCTCTAAGTGAACAGTCAAAATGTAGTAAAACTCTTAAAATACACAGTTCTTTTTCAGGAAATGAATATGAACCTATAACAAACAGTTGAAATACAAGTAAATAGATAATAACTACATTTAATGCCAAGTTCCATTACCGAGATAACAGGTAGAGAGCTCTGAAATGACGAGTCTTCTAATCATATTAACAAATCTGTTTATTTTAACTGGCGTTTTAACAAAAACGTGATTTCAAACATTAAGAATTGCTGTGTATAGAGCTCAGAACTTGAGTATTAAGCTTTGAAATGAGGAGAATACTGTTTATTTTTGTAATTGAGTCTTAAGTGGCCACGCGTTTTTTGACTGAAACAGTGTATATCCTGAAGGTTCTAGTATATACCTCTAAGGAAACAGTCAAAATGTGGTAAAACTCTTAAAATACACCGATATCTTTCCAGGAAATGAATTTGAACCTATAACAAACATTTGAAATACAAGTAAATAGATTCTAACTACATTTAATGTCCAGTTCCATTACCGAGATTACAGGTAGAGAGCTCTGAAATGAAGAAGCTTCTAATCATAGTAACAACTCTGGCTATTTTAAGTGCCGTTTTTATAAAATGTGATTACAAACATTAAGAATTCTTGTTTGTAGAGCTCAGAAGTTGAGTATTATGCTTTGAAATGAGGAGAATACTGTTTATGTTTATAATTGAGGCTTTATTGGCCACTTGTTTCTTGACTGGAACAGTTTATGATCTGAAGGTTCTAATATGTACCTCTCAGTGAACAGTCAAAGTGAGGTAAAACAATTAAAATACATAGTTATCTTTCCAGGAAATGAATTTGAACCTATAACAAACATTTGAAATGCAAGTTAATAGATTCTAACTACATTTAATGCCCAGTTTCATTACCGAGATTACAGGTAGAGAGCTCTGAAATGAAGAAGCTTCTAATCATAGTAACAACTCTGGCTATTTTAAGTGCCGTTTTTATAAAATGTGATTACAAACATTAAGAATTCTTGTTTGTAGAGCTCAGAAGTTGAGCATTATGCTTTGAATTGAGGAGAATACTGTTTATGTTTATAATTGAGGCTTTATTGGCCCCGCGTTTCTTGACTGGAACTGTTTATGTTCTGAAGGTTCTAGTATGTACCTCTAAGTGAACAGTCAAAATGAGGTAAAACTATTAAAATACATAGTTATCTTTCCAGGAAATGAATATGAACATATAATAAACAGTTGAAATACAAGTAAATAGATTCTAACTACATTTCATGCCGAGTTCCATTACAGATTTTACAGGGAGAAAGCTCTGAAATGATGAGAATTATGATAATATTAACAACTCAGGCTATTTTAAGTGGTTTTTTCACTAAAATGTGATTTGAAACATTAAGAATTCCTGTTTATAGAGCTCAGAACTTGTGTTTGGAACTTTAACATGAGGATAATACTGTTTATGTTTACAATTGAGGCTAAATTGCCATGGCGTCATTTGACTGAACAGTTTATATCCTGAAGTTCTAGTATGTGCATCTAAGGAAACTGTCAAAATGTGTTAAAACTCTTAAAATACACAATTGTCTTTCCAGGAAATGAATATGAATGTGTACCAGTTGAAACATGAGTAAATATATGGTAACTACATTTAATGCCGAGTTCCACTACCGAGATTACAGGTAGAGAGCACTGAAATGACGAGAATTCTAATAATATTAACAATTCTGGCTATTTTCAGTGGCATTTTCACATAATGTGATTTCACTCATTAAGAATTCCTGTTTATAAAGCTCAGAACTAATGTATGAAGCATATAAATGAGGAGAACACTGTTAAATTTCAAATTGAGGCTGAATTCCTGTGGCATTTTTTGACTGAAACAGTATAAATACTGAAGATAATAGTATAGACTTCTAAAAAACTCTCAAATAGTGGGAAACCTGTTAAAATATAGAATTATCTTTCCAGGAAATGAATATGCACGTGTAACAAACAGTTGAAACACAAGCAAATAGATTCTAACTACATATAGTGCCGAGTTCCATTACCGAGGTTATCATTAGAAAGCTCTGAAATGATGAGAATTCTGATAATATTAACAAGTCCGGCTATTTTAAGGGGCGTTTTCACAAAATTGTGATTTCAATCATTAAGAATTCCTGTTTATACAGCTCAGAACTTATTAATCTTTGAAATGAGGAGAATACAGTTTATGTTAATAATTGAGGCTTAATTGGTAAAGCGTTTCTTGAGTGGAACAGTGTATATTCTGAAGGTTCTAGTATATACCTCTATGGAAACAGTCAAAATGTGGTAACACTCTTAAAATACACCGTTAACTTTCCAGGAAATGAATATGAACCTATAACAAACAGTTGAAATACAAGTAAATACATTCTAACTACATTTAATTCCAAGTTCCATTACCGAGATTACAGGTAGAGAGCTCTGAAATGAGGATTCTTCTAATCATATTAACAACTCTGGTTATTTTAAGTGGCGTTTTTACAAAAACGTGATTTCAAACATTAAGAATTGCTGTGTATAGAGCTCAGAACTTGAGTATTAAGCTTTGAAATGAGGAGAATACTGTTTATTTTTGTAATTGAGGCTTAAGTGGCCACGTGTTTTTAGACTGGAACCGTGTATATTCTGACAGTTCTCGTACGTACCATTAAGGAAACAGTCAAAATGTGGTAAAACTGTTAAAATACATAGTTATCTTTCCAGGAAATGAATATGAACCTATAAAAAGAAGTTGAAATACAAGTAAACAGATTCTAACTACATTTAATGCCGAGTTCCATTACCGATATTACAGGGAGAAAGCTCTGAAATGATGAGAATTCTGATAATATTAACAAGTCTGGCTATTTTAAGTGTCGTTTTCACTAAAATGTGATTTCAAACATTAAGAATTCCTGTTTATAGAGCTCAGAACTTGTGTATATAGCTTTTAAATGAGGAGAATACAGTTTTTTTTTTTTTTACAATTGAAGCAGAACTGGTGTGGCGTCTTTTGACTGAAACAGTTTATATCCTGAAGGTTTTAGTATGTACTTCTTAGGAAACTGTCAAAATGGGGTAAAACTATTAAAATACACAATGATCTTTCCAGGAAATGAATATGAACGTGTAACAAACAGTTCAAATACAAGTAAATAGATCCTAACGACATTGAATGCCGAGTTCAATTACCGAGAATACATGTAGGAAGCTCTGATATGACGAGAATTCTGATAATATTAACAAGTCCGTCTATTTTATGGGGCGTTTTCACAAAATTGTGATTTCAATCATTAACAATTCCTGTTTATAGAGCTCAGAACTTATTAATCTTTGAAATGAGGAGAATACAGTTTATGTTTATAATTGGGGCTTAATTGGCAAAGCGTTTCTTGACTGGAACAGTGTATATCCTGAAGGTTCTAGTATATACCTCTTAGTGAACAGTCAAAATGTGGTAAAATTCTTAAAATACACAGTTATCTTTCGAGGAAATGAATATGAACCTAAAACAAACAGTTGAAACACAAGTAAATAAATTCTAACTACATTTAATGCCGAGTTCCATTACCGAGATTAGAGGTAGAGAGCTCTGAAATGACGAGGCTTCTAATCATACTAACAACTCTGGCTATTTTAAGTGGCGTTTTTACAAAAACGTGATTTCAAACATTAAGAATTGCTGTTTATAGAGCTCAGAACTTGAGTATTAAGCTTTGAAATGAGGAGAATACTGTTTATTTTTGTAATTGAGGCTTAGGTGGCGACGCGTTTTTTTACTGGAACAGTGTATATTCCGACGGTTCTAGTATGTATCTCTAAGGAAACAGTCAAAATGTAGTAAAACTATTAAAATACACAGTTATCTCTCCAGGAAATGAATATGAACCTATAAAAAAAGTTGAAATACAAGTAAACAGATTCTAACTACATTTAATGCCCAGTTCCATTACCGAGATTACAGGTAGAGAGCTCTGAAATGAAGAAGCTTCTAATCATAGTAACAACTCTGGCTATTTTAAGTGGCGTTTTTATAAAATGTGATTACAAACATTAAGAATTCTTGTTTGTAGAGCTCAGAACTTGAGTATTAAGCTTTGAAATGAGGAGAATACTGTTTATTTTTGTAATTGAGACTTAAGTGGCCGCGCGTTTTTTGACTGGAACAGTGTATATTCTGACGGTTCTAGTATGTACCTCTAAGGAAACAGTCAAAATGTGGTAAAACCGTTAAAATACACAGTTATCTTTCCAGGAAATGAATATGAACCTATAAAAAGAAGTTGAAATACAAGTAAACAGATTCTAACTACATTTAATGCCGAGTTCCATTACCGATATTATAGGGAGAAAGCTCTGAAATGATGAGAATTCTGATAATATTAAACAGTCTGGCTATTTTAAGTGTCGTTTTCACTAAAATGTGATTTCAAACATTAAGAATTCCTGTTTATAGAGCTCAGAACCTGTGTATATAGCTTTTAAATGAGGAGAATACAGTTTTTTTTTACAATTGAAGCAGAACTGGTGTGGCGTCTTTTGACTGAAACAGTTTATATCCTGAAGGTTTTAGTATGTACTTCTAAGGAAACTGTCAAAATGGGGTAAAACTATTAAAATACACAAAGATCTTTCCAGGAAATGAATATGAACGTGTAAAAAACAGTTCAAATACAAGTAAATAAATTCTAACGACATTGAATGCGGAGTTCAATTACCGAGAATACATGTAGGAAGCTCTGATATGACGCGAATTCTGATAATATTAACAAGTCCGTCTATTTTATGGGGCGTTTTCACAAAATTGTGATTTCAATCATTAACAATTCCTGTTTATAGAGCTCAGAACTTATTAATCTTTGAAATGAGGAGAATACAGTTTATGTTTATAATTGGGGCTTAATTGGCAAAGCGTTTCTTGACTGGAACAGTGTATATCCTGAAGGTTCTAGTATATACCTCTTAGTGAACAGTCAAAATGTGGTAAAATTCTTAAAATACACAGTTATCTTTCGAGGAAATGAATATGAACCTAAAACAAACAGTTGAAACACAAGTAAATAAATTCTAACTACATTTAATGCCGAGTTCCATTACCGAGATTAGAGGTAGAGAGCTCTGAAATGACGAGGCTTCTAATCATACTAACAACTCTGGCTATTTTAAGTGGCGTTTTTACAAAAACGTGATTTCAAACATTAAGAATTGCTGTTTATAGAGCTCAGAACTTGAGTATTAAGCTTTGAAATGAGGAGAATACTGTTTATTTTTGTAATTGAGGCTTAGGTGGCGACGCGTTTTTTTACTGGAACAGTGTATATTCCGACGGTTCTAGTATGTATCTCTAAGGAAACAGTCAAAATGTAGTAAAACTATTAAAATACACAGTTATCTCTCCAGGAAATGAATATGAACCTATAAAAAAAGTTGAAATACAAGTAAACAGATTCTAACTACATTTAATGCCCAGTTCCATTACCGAGATTACAGGTAGAGAGCTCTGAAATGAAGAAGCTTCTAATCATAGTAACAACTCTGGCTATTTTAAGTGGCGTTTTTAAAAAATGTGATTACAAACATTAAGAATTCTTGTTTGTAGAGCTCAGAACTTGAGTATTAAGCTTTGAAATGAGGAGAATACTGTTTATTTTTGTAATTGAGACTTAAGTGGCCGCGCGTTTTTTGACTGGAACAGTGTATATTCTGACGGTTCTAGTATGTACCTCTAAGGAAACAGTCAAAATGTGGTAAAACCGTTAAAATACACAGTTATCTTTCCAGGAAATGAATATGAACCTATAAAAAGAAGTTGAAATACAAGTAAACAGATTCTAACTACATTTAATGCCGAGTTCCATTACCGATATTATAGGGAGAAAGCTCTGAAATGATGAGAATTCTGATAATATTAAACAGTCTGGCTATTTTAAGTGTCGTTTTCACTAAAATGTGATTTCAAACATTAAGAATTCCTGTTTATAGAGCTCAGAACCTGTGTATATAGCTTTTAAATGAGGAGAATACAGTTTTTTTTTACAATTGAAGCAGAACTGGTGTGGCGTCTTTTGACTGAAACAGTTTATATCCTGAAGGTTTTAGTATGTACTTCTAAGGAAACTGTCAAAATGGGGTAAAACTATTAAAATACACAAAGATCTTTCCAGGAAATGAATATGAACGTGTAAAAAACAGTTCAAATACAAGTAAATAAATTCTAACGACATTGAATGCGGAGTTCAATTACCGAGAATACATGTAGGAAGCTCTGATATGACGCGAATTCTGATAATATTAACAAGTCCGGCTATTTTATGGGGCGTTTTCACAAAATTGTGATTTCAATCATTAAGAATTCCTGTTTATAGAGCTCAGAACTTGTGGAGATAGCTTTTATATGAGGATAATAAAGTTTTTTTTCTTTTTACAATTGAAGCAGAACCTGTGTGGCGTCTTTTGACTGAAACAGTTTATATCCTGAAGGTTTTAGTATGTACTTCTAAGGAAACTGTCAAAATGGGGTACAACTATTAAAATACACAATGATCTCTCCAGGAAATGAATATGAACGTGTAACAAACAGTTCAAATACAAGTAAATAGATCCTAACGACATTGAATGCCGAGTTCTATTAGCGAGAATACATGTAGGAAGCTCTGATATGACGAGAATTCTGATAATATTAACAAGTCCGGCTATTTTATGGGATGTTTTCACAAAATTGTGATTTCAATCATTAAGAATTCCTGTTTATACAGTTCAGAACTTATTAATCTTTGAAATGAGGAGAATACAGTTTATGTTTATAATTGAGGCTTAATTGGCAAAGCGTTTCTTGACTGGAACAGTGTATATCCTGAAGGTTCTAGTATATACCTCTAAGTGAACAGTCAAAATGTGGTAAAATTCTTAAAATACACAGTTATCTTACCAGGAAATGAATATGAACCTATAACAAACAGTTGAAACACAAGTAAATAAATTCTAACTACATTTAATGCCGAGTTCCATTACCGAGATTAGAGGTAGAGAGCTCTGAAATGACGAGGCTTCTAATCATATTAACAACTCTGGTTATTTTAAGTGGCGTTTTTACAAAACGTGATTTCAAACATTAAGAATTGCTGTGTATAGAGCTCAGAACTTGAGTATTAAGTTTTGAAATGAGCAGAATACTGTATATTTTTGTAATTGAGGCTTAAGTGGCCACGCGTTTTTAGCCTGGAACAGTGTATATTCTGACGGTTCTAGTATGTACCTCTAAGGAAACAGTCAAAATGTAGTAAAACAATTAAAATACACAGTTATCTCTCCAGGAAATGAATATGAACCTATAAAAAAAAGTTGAAATACAAGTAAACAGATTCTAACTACATTTAATGCCGAGTTCCATTACCGATATTACAGGGAGAAAGCTCTGAAATGATGAGAATTCTGATAATATTAAAAAGTCTGGCTATTTTAAGTGTCTTTTTCACTAAAATGTGATTTCAAACATTAAGAATTCCTGTTTATAGAGCTCAGAACTTGTGTATGGAACTTTAAAATGAGGACAATACTGTTTATGTTTACAATTGAGGCTCAATTGCCGTGGTGTCTTTTGACTGAACAGTTTACATCCTGAGGTTCTAGAATGGTCATCTAAGGAAACTGTCAAAATGTGTTACATCTCTTAAAATACACAATTGTCTTTCCAGGAAATGAATATGAATGTGTACCAGTTGAAACACGAGTAAATATATGGTAACTACATTTAATGCCGAGTTCCATTACCGAGATTACAGGTAGAGAGCTCTGAAATGACAAGTCATCTAATCATATTAACAACTCTTGTTATTTTAAGGGGCGTTTTTACAAAAACGTGATTTCAAACATTAAGAATTGCTGTGTATAGAGCTCAGAACTTGAGTATTAAGCTTTGAAATGAGGAGAATACTGTTTATTTTTGTAATTGAGGCTTAAGTGTCCACGCGTTTTTTGACTGGAACAGTGTATATTCTGACGGTTCTAGTATGTATCTCTAAGGAAACAGTCAAAATGTAGTAAAACAATTAAAATACACAGTTATCTCTCCAGGAAATGAATATGAACCTATAAAAAAAGTAGAAATACAAGTAAACAGATTCTTACTACATTTAATGCCCAGTTCCATTACCGAGAGTACAGGTAGAGAGCTCTGAAATGAAGAAGCTTCTAATCATAGTAACAACTCTGGCTATTTTAAGTGGCGTTTTTATAAAATGTGATTACAAACATTAAGAATTCTTGTTTGTAGAGCTCAGAAGTTGAGTATTTTGCTTTGAATTGAGGAGAATACTGTTTATGTTTATAATTGAGGCTTTATTGGCCCCGCGTTTCTTGACTGGAACAGTTTATGTTCTGAAGGTTCTAGTATGTACCTCTAAGTGAACAGTCAAAATGAGGTAAAACTATTAAAATACATAGTTATCTTTCCAGGAAATGAATATGAACATATAATAAACAGTTGAAATACAAGTAAATAGATTCTAACTACATTTCATGCCGAGTTCCATTACCGATTTTACAGGGAGAAAGCTCTGAAATGATGAGAATTATGATAATATTAACAACTCAGGCTATTTTAAGTGGTTTTTTCACTAAAATGTGATTTGAAACATTAAGAATTCCTGTTTATAGAGCTCAGAACTTGTGTTTGGAACTTTAACATGAGGATAATACTGTTTATGTTTAAATTGAGGCTAAATTGCCGTGGCGTCTTTTGACTGAACAGTTTATAACCTGAAGTTCTAGTATGTTCATCTAAGGAAACTGTCAAAATGTGTTAAAACTCTTAAAATACACAATTGTCTTTCCAGGAAATGAGTATGAATGTGTACCAGTTGAAACACGAGTAAATATATGGTAACTACATTTAATGCCGAGTTCCATTACCGAGATTACAGGTAGAGAGCACTGAAATGACGAGAATTCTAATAATATTAACAATTCTGGCTATTTTCAGTGGCATTTTCACATAATGTGATTTCACTCATTAAGAATTCCTGTTTATAAAGCTCAGAACTAATGTATGAAGCTTATAAATGAGGAGAACACTGTTAAATTTCAAATTGAGGCTGAATTCCTGTGGCATTTTTTGACTGAAACAGTTTAAATACTGAAGGTAATAGTATAGACTTCTAAAAAAACTCTCAAATAGTGGGAAACCTGTTAAAATACAGAATTATCTTTCCAGGAAATGAATATGCACGTGTAACAAACAGTTGAAACACAAGTAAATAGATTCTAACTACATTTAATGCCGAGTTCCATTTCCGAGGTTACCGTTAGAAAGCTCTGAAATGATGAGAATTCTGATAATATTAACAAGTCCGGCTATTTTAAGGGGCGTTTTCACAAAATTGTGATTTCAGTCATTAAGAATTCCTGTTTATACAGCTCAGAACTTATTAATCTTTGAAATGAGGACAATACAGTTTATGTTTATAATTGAGGCTTAATTGGCAAAGCGTTTCTTGACTGGAACAGTGTATATCCTGAAGGTTGTAGTATATACCTCTAAGGAAACAGTCAAAATGTGGTAAAACTCTTAAAATACACCGTTATCTTTCCAGGAAATGAATATGAACCTATAACAAACAGTTGAAATACAAGTAAATAGATCCTAACTACATTTAATGCCAAGTTCCATTACCGAGATTACAGGTAGAGAGCTCTGAAATGACGATTCTTCTAATCATATTAACAACTCTGGTTATTTTAAGGGGCGTTTTTACAAAAACGTGATTTCAAACATTAAGAATTGCTGTGTATAGAGCTCAGAACTTGAGTATTAAGCTTTGAAATGAGGAGAATACTGTTTATTTTTGTAATTGAGGCTTAAGTGGCCACGCGTTTTTTGACTGGAACAGTGTATATTCTGACGGTTCTAGTATGTATCTCTAAGGAAACAGTCAAAATGTAGTAAAACAATTAAAATACACAGTTATCTCTCCAGGAAATGAATATGAACCTATAAAAAAAGGTGAAATACAAGTAAACAGATTCTTACTACATTTAATGCCCAGTTCCATTACCGAGATTACAGGTAGAGAGCTCTGAAATGAAGAAGCTTCTAATCATAGTAACAACTCTGGCTATTTTAAGTGGCGTTTTTATAAAATGTGATTACAAACATTAAGAATTCTTGTTTGTAGAGCTCAGAAGTTGAGTATTTTGCTTTGAATTGAGGAGAATACTGTTTATGTTTATAATTGAGGCTTTATTGGCCCCGCGTTTCTTGACTGGAACAGTTTATGTTCTGAAGGTTCTAGTATGTACCTCTAAGTGAACAGTCAAAATGAGGTAAAACTATTAAAATACATAGTTATCTTTCCAGGAAATGAATATGAACATATAATAAACAGTTGAAATACAAGTAAATAGATTCTAACTACATTTCATGCCGAGTTCCATTACCGATTTTACAGGGAGAAAGCTCTGAAATGATGAGAATTATGATAATATTAACAACTCAGGCTATTTTAAGTGGTTTTTTCACTAAAATGTGATTTGAAACATTAAGAATTCCTGTT
The DNA here is from genome assembly GCF_964212035.1 of Myotis nattereri. Lineage (NCBI taxonomy): Eukaryota > Metazoa > Chordata > Mammalia > Chiroptera > Vespertilionidae > Myotis > Myotis nattereri. The sequence continues at coordinate 8,509,909 of NC_138080.1, read as the reverse complement.
TATAGAGCTCAGAACTTGTGTTTGGAACTTTAACATGAGGATAATACTGTTTATGTTTAAATTGAGGCTAAATTGCCGTGGCGTCTTTTGACTGAACAGTTTATAACCTGAAGTTCTAGTATGTTCATCTAAGGAAACTGTCAAAATGTGTTAAAACTCTTAAAATACACAATTGTCTTTCCAGGAAATGAGTATGAATGTGTACCAGTTGAAACACGAGTAAATATATGGTAACTACATTTAATGCCGAGTTCCATTACCGAGATTACAGGTAGAGAGCACTGAAATGACGAGAATTCTAATAATATTAACAATTCTGGCTATTTTCAGTGGCATTTTCACATAATGTGATTTCACTCATTAAGAATTCCTGTTTATAAAGCTCAGAACTAATGTATGAAGCTTATAAATGAGGAGAACACTGTTAAATTTCAAATTGAGGCTGAATTCCTGTGGCATTTTTTGACTGAAACAGTTTAAATACTGAAGGTAATAGTATAGACTTCTAAAAAAACTCTCAAATAGTGGGAAACCTGTTAAAATACAGAATTATCTTTCCAGGAAATGAATATGCACGTGTAACAAACAGTTGAAACACAAGTAAATAGATTCTAACTACATTTAATGCCGAGTTCCATTTCCGAGGTTACCGTTAGAAAGCTCTGAAATGATGAGAATTCTGATAATATTAACAAGTCCGGCTATTTTAAGGGGCGTTTTCACAAAATTGTGATTTCAGTCATTAAGAATTCCTGTTTATACAGCTCAGAACTTATTAATCTTTGAAATGAGGACAATACAGTTTATGTTTATAATTGAGGCTTAATTGGCAAAGCGTTTCTTGACTGGAACAGTGTATATCCTGAAGGTTGTAGTATATACCTCTAAGGAAACAGTCAAAATGTGGTAAAACTCTTAAAATACACCGTTATCTTTCCAGGAAATGAATATGAACCTATAACAAACAGTTGAAATACAAGTAAATAGATCCTAACTACATTTAATGCCAAGTTCCATTACCGAGATTACAGGTAGAGAGCTCTGAAATGACGATTCTTCTAATCATATTAACAACTCTGGTTATTTTAAGGGGCGTTTTTACAAAAACGTGATTTCAAACATTAAGAATTGCTGTGTATAGAGCTCAGAACTTGAGTATTAAGCTTTGAAATGAGGAGAATACTGTTTATTTTTGTAATTGAGGCTTAAGTGGCCACGCGTTTTTTGACTGGAACAGTGTATATTCTGACGGTTCTAGTATGTATCTCTAAGGAAACAGTCAAAATGTAGTAAAACAATTAAAATACACAGTTATCTCTCCAGGAAATGAATATGAACCTATAAAAAAAGGTGAAATACAAGTAAACAGATTCTTACTACATTTAATGCCCAGTTCCATTACCGAGATTACAGGTAGAGAGCTCTGAAATGAAGAAGCTTCTAATCATAGTAACAACTCTGGCTATTTTAAGTGGCGTTTTTATAAAATGTGATTACAAACATTAAGAATTCTTGTTTGTAGAGCTCAGAAGTTGAGTATTTTGCTTTGAATTGAGGAGAATACTGTTTATGTTTATAATTGAGGCTTTATTGGCCCCGCGTTTCTTGACTGGAACAGTTTATGTTGTGAAGGTTCTAGTATGTACCTCTAAGTGAACAGTCAAAATGAGGTAAAACTATTAAAATACATAGTTATCTTTCCAGGAAATGAATATGAACATATAATAAACAGTTGAAATACAAGTAAATAGATTCTAACTACATTTCATGCCGAGTTCCATTACCGATTTTACAGGGAGAAAGCTCTGAAATGATGAGAATTATGATAATATTAACAACTCAGGCTATTTTAAGTGGTTTTTTCACTAAAATGTGATTTGAAACATTAAGAATTCCTGTTTATAGAGCTCAGAACTTGTGTTTGGAACTTTAACATGAGGATAATACTGTTTATGTTTACAATTGAGGCTAAATTGCCGTGGCGTCTTTTGACTGAACAGTTTATATCCTGAAGTTTTAGTATGTTCATCTAAGGAAACTGTCAAAATGTGTTAAAACTCTTAAAATACACAATTGTCTTTCCAGGAAATGAATATGAATGTGTACCAGTTGAAACACGAGTAAATATATGGTAACTACATTTAATGCCGAGTTCCATTACCGATATTACAGGGAGAAAGCTCTGAAATGATGAGAATTCTGATAATTTTTACAAGTCTGGCTATTTTAAGTGTTGTTTTCACTAAAATGTGATTTCAAACATTAAGAATTCCTGTTTATCGAGCTCAGAACTTGTGTATATAGCTTTTAAATGAGGATAATACAGTTTTTTTTTTTTTTTACAATTGAAGCAGAACTGGTGTGGCATCTTTTGACTGAAACAGTTTATATCCTGAAGGTTTTAGTATGTACTTCTAAGGAAACTGTCAAAATGGGGTAAAACTATTAAAATACACAATGGTCTTTCCAGAAAATGAATATGAACGTGTAACAAACAGTTCAAATACAAGTAAATAGATCCTAACGACATTGAATGCCGAGTTCAATTACCGAGAATACATGTAGGAAGCTCTGATATGATGAGAATTCTGATAATATTACCAAGTCCGGCTATTTTATGGGGCGTTTTCACAAAATTGTGATTTCAATCATTAAGAATTCCTGTTTATACAGCTCAGAACTTATTAATCTTTGAAATGAGGAGAATACAGTTTATGTTTATAATTGAGGCTTAATTGGCAAAGCGTTTCTTGACTGGAACAGTGTATATCCTGAATGTTCTAGTATGTACCTCTAAGTGAACAGTCAAAATGTGGTAAAATTCTTAAAATACACAGTAATCTTTCCAGGAAATGAATATGAACCTATAACAAACAGTTGAAACACAAGTAAATTCTAACTACATTTAATGCCGAGTTCCATTACCGAGATTAGAGGTAGAGAGCTCTGAAATGACGAGGCTTCTAATCATACTAACAACTCTGGCTATTTTAAGTGGCGTTTTTATAAAATGTGATTTCAAACATTAAGATTTCCTGTTTATAGAGCTCATAACTTGAGTATTAAGCTTTGAAATGAGGAGAATACTGTTTATGTTTATAATTGAGGCTTAATTGGCCACGCGTTTCTTGACTGGAACAGTGTATATTCTGATGGTTCCAGTATGTACCTCTAAGTGAACAGTCAAAATGTAGTAAAACTCTTAAAATACACAGTTATTTTTCCAGGAAATGAATATGAACCTATAACAAACAGTTGAAATACAAGTAAATAGATAATAACTACATTTAATGCCAAGTTCCATTACCGAGATTACAGGTAGAGAGCTCTGTAATGACAAGTCATCTAATCATATTAACAACTCTGGTTATTTTAAGTGGCGTTTTTACAAAAACGTGATTTCAAACTTTAAGAATTGCTGTGTATAGAGCTCAGAACGTGAGTATTAAGCTTTGAAATGAGGAGAATACTGTTTATTTTTGTAATTGAGGCTTAAGTGGCCGCGCGTTTTTTGACTGGAACAGTGTATATTCTGACGGTTCTAGTATGTACCTCTATGGAAACAGTCAAAATGTGATAAAACTGTTAAAATACACAGTTCTCTCTCCAGGAAATGAATATGAACCTATAAAAAGAAGTTGAAATACAAGTAAACAGATTCTAACTACATTTAATGCCGAGTTCCATTACCGATATTACCGGGAGAAAGCTCTGAAATGATGAGAATTCAGATAATATTAACAAGTCTGGCTATTTTAAGTGTCGTTTTCACTAAAATGTGATTTCAAACATTAAGAATTACTGTTTATAGAGCTCAGAACTTGTGTATATAGCTTTTAAATGAGGAGAATACAGTTTTTTTTTTACAATTGAAGCAGAACTGGTGTGGCGTCTTTTGACTGAACCAGTTTATATCCTGAAGGTTTTAGTATGTACTTCTAAGGAAACTGTCAAAATGGGGTAAAACTATTAAAATACACAATGATCTTTCCAGGAAATGAATATGAACGTGTAACAAACAGTTCAAATACAAGTAAATAGATTCTAACGACATTGAATGCCGAGTTCAATTACCGAGAATACATGTAGGAAGCTCTGATATGACGAGAATTCTGATAATATTAACAAGTCCGGCTATTTTATGGGGCGTTTTCACAAAATTGTGATTTCAATCATTAAGAATTCCTGTTTATAGAGCTCAGAACTTATTAATCTTTGAAATGATGAGAATAGAGTTTATGTTTATAATTGAGGCTTAATTGGCAAAGCGTTTCTTGACTGGAACAGTGTATATCCTGAAGGTTCTAGTATATACCTCTTAGTGTCCAGTCAAAATGTGGTAAAATTATTAAAATACACAGTTATCTTTCCAGGAAATGAATATGAACCTAAAACAAACAGTTGAAACACAAGTAAATAAATTCTAACTACATTTAATGCCGAGTTCCATTACCGAGATTAGAGGTAGAGAGCTCTGAAATGACGAGGCTTCTAATCATACTAACAACTTTGGCTATTTTAAGTGGCGTTTTTATAAAATGTGATTTCAAACATTAAGATTTCCTGTTTATAGAGCTTAGAACTTGAGTATTAAGCTTTGAAATGAGGAGAATACTGTTTATGTTTATAATTGAGGCTTAATTGGCCACGAGTTTCTTGACTGGAACAGTGTATATTCTGAAGTTTCTAGTATGTACCTCTAAGTAAACAGTCAAAATGTGGTAAAACTCTTAAAATACACAGTTATTTTTCCAGGAAATGAATATGAACCTATAACAAACAGTTGAAATACAAGTAAATAGATAATAACTACATTTAATGCCAAGTTCCATTACCGAGATTACAGGTGGAGAGCTCTGAAATGACAAGTCATCTAATCATATTAACAACTCTGGTTATTTTAAGTGGCGTTTTTACAAAAACGTGATTACAAACATTAAGAATTGCTGTGTATAGAGCTCAGAACTTGAGTATTAAGCTTTGAAATGAGGAGAATACTGTTTATTTTTGTAATTGAGGCTTAAGTGGCCACGCGTTTTTTGACTGGAACAGTATATATTCTGACTGTTCTAGTATGTACCTCTAAGGAAACAGTCAAAATGTGGTAAAACTGTTAAAATACATAGTTATCTTTCCAGGAAATGAATATGAACCTATAAAAAGAAGTTGAAATACAAGTAAACAGATTCTAACTACATTTAATGCCGAGTTCCATTACCGATATTACAGGGAGAAAGCTGTGTAATGATGAGAATTCTGATAATATTAACAAGTCTGGCTATTTTAAGTGTCGTTTTCACTAAAATGTGATTTCAAACATTAAGAATTCCTGTTTATACAGCTCAGAACCTGTGTATATAGCTTTTAAATGAGGAGAATACAGTTTTTTTTTACAATTGAAGCAGAACTGGTGTGGCGTCTTTTGACTGAAACAGTTTATATCCTGAAGGTTTTAGTATGTACTTCTAAGGAAACTGTCAAAATGGGGTAAAACTATTAAAATACACAATGATCTTTCTATGAAATGAATATGAACGTGTAACAAACAGTTCAAATACAAGTAAATAGATTCTAACGACATTGAATGCCGAGTTCAATTACCGAGAATACATGTAGGAAGCTCTGATATGACGAGAATTCTGATAATATTAACAAGTCCGGCTATTTTATGGGGCGTTTTCACAAAATTGTGATTTCAATCATTAAGAATTCCTGTTTATACAGCTCAGAACTTATTAATCTTTGAAATGAGGAGAATACAGTTTATGTTTATAATTGAGGCTTAATTGGCAAAGCGTTTCTTGACTGGAACAGTGTATATCCTGAAGGTTCTAGTATATACCTCTAAGTGAACAGTCAAAATGTGGTAAAATTCTTAAAATACACAGTTATCTTTCCAAGAAATGAATATGAACCTATAACAAACAGTTGAAACACAAGTAAATAAATTCTAACTACATTTAATGCCGAGTTCCATTACCGAGATTAGAGGTAGAGAGCTCTGAAATGACGAGGCTTCTAATCATATTAACAACTTTGGTTATTTTAAGTGGCGTTTTTACAAAACGTGATTTCAAACATTAAGAATTGCTGTGTATAGAGCTCAGAACTTGAGTATTAAGTTTTGAAATGAGCAGAATACTGTATATTTTTGTAATTGAGGCTTAAGTGGCCACGCGTTTTTTGCCTGGAACAGTGTATATTCTGACGGTTCTAGTATGTACCTCTAAGGAAACAGTCAAAATGTAGTAAAACAATTAAAATACACAGTTATCTCTCCAGGAAATGAATATGAACCTATAAAAAAAAGTTGAAATACAAGTAAACAGATTCTAACTACATTTAATGCCGAGTTCCATTACCGATATTACAGGGAGAAAGCTCTGAAATGATGAGAATTCTGATAATATTAAAAAGTCTGGCTATTTTAAGTGTCGTTTTCACTAAAATGTGATTTCAAACATTAAGAATTCCTGTTTATAGAGCTCAGAACTTGTGTATATAGCTTTTAAATGAGGAGAATACAGTTTTTTGTTTTTTTTTTACAATTGAAGCAGAACTTGTGTGGCGTCTTTTGACTGAAACAGTTTATATCCTGAAGGTTTTAGTATCTACTTCTAAGGAAACTGTCAAAATGGGGTAAAACTATTAAAATACACAATGATCTCTCCAGGAAATGAATATGAACATGTAACAAACAGTTCAAATACAAGTAAATATATCCTAACGACATTGAATGCCGAGTTCAATTAGCGAGAATACATGTTGGAAGCTCTGATATGACGAGAATTCTGATAATATTAACAAGTCCGGCTATTTTATGGGTCGTTTTCACAAAATTGTGATTTCAATCATTAAGAATTCCTGTTTATACAGTTCAGAACTTATTAATCTTTGAAATGAGGAGAATACAGTTTATGTTTATAATTGAGGCTTAATTGGCAAAGCGTTTCTTGACTGGAACAGTGTATATCCTGAAGGTTCTAGTATATACCTCTAAGTGAACAGTCAAAATGTGGTAAAATTCCTAAAACACACAGTTATCTTTCCAGGAAATGAATATGAACCTAAAACAAACAGTTGAAACACAACAAATAAATTCTAACTACATTTAATGCCGAGTTACATTACTGAGATTAAAGGTAGAGAGCTCTGAAATGACGAGGCTTTAAATCATACTAACAACTCTGGCTATTTTAAGTGGCCTTTTTACAAAAACGTGATTTCAAACATTAAGAATTGCTGTGTATAGAGCTCAGAACTTGAGTATTAAGCTTTGAAATGAGGAGAATACTGTTTATTTTTGTAATTGAGGCTTAAGTGGCCACGTGTTTTTTGACTGGAACAGTGTATATTCTGACAGTTCTAGTATGTACCTCTAAGGAAACAGTCAAAATGTGGTAAAATTGTTAAAATACATAGTTATCTTTCCAGGAAATGAATATGAACCTACAAAAAGAAGTTGAAATACAAGTAAACAGATTCTAACTACATTTAATGCCGAGTTCCATTACCGATATTACAGGGAGAAAGCTCTGAAATGATGAGAATTCTGATAATACTAACAAGTCTGGCTATTTTACGTGTCGTTTTCACTAAAATGTGATTTCAAACATTAAGAATTCCTGTTTATAGAGCTCAGAACTTGTGTATATAGCTTTTAAATGAGGAGAATACAGTTTTGTTTTTTTTTTACAATTGAAGCAGAACTGGTGTGGCGTCTTTTGACTGAAACAGTTTATATCCTGAAGGTTTTAGTATGTACTTCTTAGGAAACTGTCAAAATGGGGTAAAACTATTAAAATACACAATGATCTTTCCAGGAAATGAATATGAACTTGTAACAAACAGTTCAAATACAAGTAAATAGATTCTAACGACATCGAATGCCGAGTTCAATTACCGAGAATACATGTAGGAACCTCTGATATGAAGAGAATTCTGATAATATTAACAAGTCCGCCTATTTTAAGGGGCGTTTTCACAAAATTGTGATTTCAATCATTAAGAATTCCTGTTTATAGAGCTCAGAACTTATTAATCTTTGAAATGAGGAGAATACAGTTTATGTTTATAATTGGGGCTTAATTGGCAAAGCGTTTCTTGACTGGAACAGTGTATATCCTGAAGGTTCTAGTATATACCTCTTAGTGTCCAGTCAAAATGTGGTAAAACTCTTAAAATACACAGTTATTTTTCCAGGAAATGAATATGAACCTATAACAAACAGTTGAAATACAAGTAAATAGATAATAACTACATTTAATGCCAAGTTCCATTACCGAGATTACAGGTAGAGAGCTCTGAAATGACAAGTCATCTAATCATATTAACAACTCTGGTTATTTTAAGTGGCGTTTTTACAAAAACGTGATTACAAACATTAAGAATTGCTGTGTATAGAGCTCAGAACTTGAGTATTAAGCTTTGAAATGAGGAGAATACTGTTTATTTTTGTAATTGAGGCTTAAGTGGCCGCGCGTTTTTTGACTGGAACAGTGTATATTCTGACTGTTCTATTATGTACCTCTAAGGAAACAGTCAAAATGTGGTAAAACTGTTAAAATACATAGTTATCTTTCCAGGAAATGAATATGAACCTATAAAAAGAAGTTGAAATACAAGTAAACAGATTCTAACTACATTTAATGCCGAGTTCCATTACCGATATTACAGGGAGAAAGCTGTGAAATGATGAGATTTCTGATAATATTAACAAGTCTGGCTATTTTAAGTGTCGTTTTCACTAAAATGTGATTTCAAACATTAAGAATTCCTGTTTATACAGCTCAGAACCTGTGTATATAGCTTTTAAATGAGGAGAATACAGTTTTTTTTTACAATTGAAGCAGAACTGGTGTGGCGTCTTTTGACTGAAACAGTTTATATCCTGAAGGTTTTAGTATGTACTTCTAAGGAAACTGTCAAAATGGGGTAAAACTATTAAAATACACAATGATCTTTCCATGAAATGAATATGAACGTGTAACAAACAGTTCAAATACAAGTAAATAGATTCTAACGACATTGAATGCCGAGTTCAATTACCGAGAATACATGTAGGAAGCTCTGATATGACGAGAATTCTGATAATATTAACAAGTCCGGCTATTTTAAGGGGCGTTTTCACAAAATTGTGATTTCAATCATTAAGAATTCCTGTTTATACAGCTCAGAACTTATTAATCTTTGAAATGAGGAGAATACAGTTTATGTTTATAATTGAGGCTTAATTGGCAAAGCGTTTCTTGACTGGAACAGTGTATATCCTGAAGGTTCTAGTATATACCTCTAAGTGAACAGTCAAAATGTGGTAAAATTCTTAAAATACACAGTTATCTTACCAGGAAATGAATATGAACCTATAAGAAACAGTTGAAACACAAGTAAATAAATTCTAACTACATTTAATGCCGAGTTCCATTACCGAGATTAGAGGTAGAGAGCTCTGAAATGACGAGGCTTCTAATCATATTAACAACTCTGGTTATTTTAAGTGGCGTTTTTACAAAACGTGATTTCAAACATTAAGAATTGCTGTGTATAGAGCTCAGAACTTGAGTATTAAGTTTTGAAATGAGCAGAATACTGTATATTTTTGTAATTGAGGCTTAAGTGGCCACGCGTTTTTAGCCTGGAACAGTGTATATTCTGACGGTTCTAGTATGTACCTCTAAGGAAACAGTCAAAATGTAGTAAAACAATTAAAATACACAGTTATCTCTCCAGGAAATGAATATGAACCTATAAAAAAAAGTTGAAATACAAGTAAACAGATTCTAACTACATTTAATGCCGAGTTCCATTACCGATATTACAGGGAGAAAGCTCTGAAATGATGAGAATTCTGATAATATTAACAACTCAGGCTATTTTAAGTGTCTTTTTCACTAAAATGTGATTTCAAACATTAAGAATTCCTGTTTATAGAGCTCAGAACTTGTGTATGGAACTTTAAAATGAGGACAATACTGTTTATGTTTACAATTGAGGCTCAATTGCCGTGGTGTCTTTTGACTGAACAGTTTACATCCTGAGGTTCTAGAATGGTCATCTAAGGAAACTGTCAAAATGTGTTACATCTCTTAAAATACACAATTGTCTTTCCAGGAAATGAATATGAATGTGTACCAGTTGAAACACGAGTAAATATATGGTAACTACATTTAATGCCGAGTTCCATTACCGAGATTACAGGTAGAGAGCTCTGAAATGACAAGTCATCTAATCATATTAAAAACTCTTGTTATTTTAAGGGGCGTTTTTACAAAAACGTGATTTCAAACATTAAGAATTGCTGTGTATAGAGCTCAGAACTTGAGTATTAAGCTTTGAAATGAGGAGAATACTGTTTATTTTTGTAATTGAGGCTTAAGTGTCCACGCGTTTTTTGACTGGAACAGTGTATATTCTGACGGTTCTAGTATGTATCTCTAAGGAAACAGTCAAAATGTAGTAAAACAATTAAAATACACAGTTATCTCTCCAGGAAATGAATATGAACCTATAAAAAAAGTAGAAATACAAGTAAACAGATTCTTACTACATTTAATGCCCAGTTCCATTACCGAGAGTACAGGTAGAGAGCTCTGAAATGAAGAAGCTTCTAATCATAGTAACAACTCTGGCTATTTTAAGTGGCGTTTTTATAAAATGTGATTACAAACATTAAGAATTCTTGTTTGTAGAGCTCAGAAGTTGAGTATTTTGCTTTGAATTGAGGAGAATACTGTTTATGTTTATAATTGAGGCTTTATTGGCCCCGCGTTTCTTGACTGGAACAGTTTATGTTCTGAAGGTTCTAGTATGTACCTCTAAGTGAACAGTCAAAATGAGGTAAAACTATTAAAATACATAGTTATCTTTCCAGGAAATGAATATGAACATATAATAAACAGTTGAAATACAAGTAAATAGATTCTAACTACATTTCATGCCGAGTTCCATTACCGATTTTACAGGGAGAAAGCTCTGAAATGATGAGAATTATGATAATATTAACAACTCAGGCTATTTTAAGTGGTTTTTTCACTAAAATGTGATTTGAAACATTAAGAATTCCTGTTTATAGAGCTCAGAACTTGTGTTTGGAACTTTAACATGAGGATAATACTGTTTATGTTTAAATTGAGGCTAAATTGCCGTGGCGTCTTTTGACTGAACAGTTTATAACCTGAAGTTCTAGTATGTTCATCTAAGGAAACTGTCAAAATGTGTTAAAACTCTTAAAATACACAATTGTCTTTCCAGGAAATGAGTATGAATGTGTACCAGTTGAAACACGAGTAAATATATGGTAACTACATTTAATGCCGAGTTCCATTACCGAGATTACAGGTAGAGAGCACTGAAATGACGAGAATTCTAATAATATTAACAATTCTGGCTATTTTCAGTGGCATTTTCACATAATGTGATTTCACTCATTAAGAATTCCAGTTTATAAAGCTCAGAACTAATGTATGAAGCTTATAAATGAGGAGAACACTGTTAAATTTCAAATTGAGGCTGAATTCCTGTGGCATTTTTTGACTGAAACCGTTTAAATACTGAAGGTAATAGTATAGACTTCTAAAAAAACTCTCAAATAGTGGGAAACCTGTTAAAATACAGAATTATCTTTCCAGGAAATGAATATGCACGTGTAACAAACAGTTGAAACACAAGTAAATAGATTCTAACTACATTTAATGCCGAGTTCCATTTCCGAGGTTACCGTTAGAAAGCTCTGAAATGATGAGAATTCTGATAATATTAACAAGTCCGGCTATTTTAAGGGGCGTTTTCACAAAATTGTGATTTCAGTCATTAAGAATTCCTGTTTATACAGCTCAGAACTTATTAATCTTTGAAATGAGGACAATACAGTTTATGTTTATAATTGAGGCTTAATTGGCAAAGCGTTTCTTGACTGGAACAGTGTATATCCTGAAGGTTGTAGTATATACCTCTAAGGAAACAGTCAAAATGTGGTAAAACTCTTAAAATACACCGTTATCTTTCCAGGAAATGAATATGAACCTATAACAAACAGTTGAAATACAAGTAAATAGATCCTAACTACATTTAATGCCAAGTTCCATTACAGAGATTACAGGTAGAGAGCTCTGAAATGACAAGTCATCTAATCATATTAACAACTCTGGTTATTTTAAGGGGCGTTTTTACAAAAACGTGATTTCAAACATTAAGAATTGCTGTGTATAGAGCTCAGAACTTGAGTATTAAGCTTTGAAATGAGGAGAATACTGTTTATTTTTGTAATTGAGGCTTAAGTGGCCACGCGTTTTTTGACTGGAACAGTGTATATTCTGACGGTTCTAGTATGTATCTCTAAGGAAACAGTCAAAATGTAGTAAAACAATTAAAATACACAGTTATCTCTCCAGGAAATGAATATGAACCTATAAAAAAAGTTGAAATACAAGTAAACAGATTCTTACTACATTTAATGCCCAGTTCCATTACCGAGATTACAGGTAGAGAGCTCTGAAATGAAGAAGCTTCTAATCATAGTAACAACTCTGGCTATTTTAAGTGGCGTTTTTATAAAATGTGATTACAGACATTAAGAATTCTTGTTTGTAGAGCTCAGAAGTTGAGTATTTTGCTTTGAATTGAGGAGAATACTGTTTATGTTTATAATTGAGGCTTTATTGGCCCCGCGTTTCTTGACTGGAACAGTTTATGTTCTGAAGGTTCTAGTATGTACCTCTAAGTGAACAGTCAAAATGAGGTAAAACTATTAAAATACATAGTTATCTTTCCAGGAAATGAATATGAACATATAATAAACAGTTGAAATACAAGTAAATAGATTCTAACTACATTTCATGCCGAGTTCCATTACCGATTTTACAGGGAGAAAGCTCTGAAATGATGAGAATTATGATAATATTAACAACTCAGGCTATTTTAAGTGGTTTTTTCACTAAAATGTGATTTGAAACATTAAGAATTCCTGTTTATAGAGCTCAGAACTTGTGTTTGGAACTTTAACATGAGGATAATACTGTTTATGTTTACAATTGAGGCTAAATTGCCGTGGCGTCTTTTGACTGAACAGTTTATATCCTGAAGTTTTAGTATGTTCATCTAAGGAAACTGTCAAAATGTGTTAAAACTCTTAAAATACACAATTGTCTTTCCAGGAAATGAATATGAATGTGTACCAGTTGAAACACGAGTAAATATATGGTAACTACATTTAATGCCGAGTTCCATTACCGATATTACAGGGAGAAAGCTCTGAAATGATGAGAATTCTGATAATTTTTACAAGTCTGGCTATTTTAAGTGTTGTTTTCACTAAAATGTGATTTCAAACATTAAGAATTCCTGTTTATCGAGCTCAGAACTTGTGTATATAGCTTTTAAATGAGGATAATACAGTGTTTTTTTTTTTTTATAATTGAAGCAGAACTGGTGTGGCATCTTTTGACTGAAACAGTTTATATCCTGAAGGTTTTAGTATGTACTTCTAAGGAAACTGTCAAAATGGGGTAAAACTATTAAAATACACAATGGTCTTTCCAGGAAATGAATATGAACGTGTAACAAACAGTTCAAATACAAGTAAATAGATCCTAACGACATTGAATGCCGAGTTCAATTACCGAGAATACATGTAGGAAGCTCTGATATGATGAGAATTCTGATAACATTACCAAGTCCGGCTATTTTATGGGGCGTTTTCACAAAATTGTGATTTCAATCATTAAGAATTCCTGTTTATACAGCTCAGAACTTATTAATCTTTGAAATGAGGAGAATACAGTTTATGTTTATAATTGAGGCTTAATTGGCAAAGCGTTTCTTGACTGGAACAGTGTATATCCTGAATGTTCTAGTATGTACCTCTAAGTGAACAGTCAAAATGTGGTAAAATTCTTAAAATACACAGTAATCTTTCCAGGAAATGAATATGAACCTATAACAAACAGTTGAAACACAAGTAAATAAATTCTAACTACATTTAATGCCGAGTTCCATTACCGAGATTAGAGGTAGAGAGCTCTGAAATGACGAGGCTTCTAATCATACTAACAACTCTGGCTATTTTAAGTGGCGTTTTTATAAAATGTGATTTCAAACATTAAGATTTCCTGTTTATAGAGCTCATAACTTGAGTATTAAGCTTTGAAATGAGGAGAATACTGTTTATGTTTATAATTGAGGCTTAATTGGCCACGCGTTTCTTGACTGGAACAGTGTATATTCTGATGGTTCCAGTATGTACCTCTAAGTGAACAGTCAAAATGTAGTAAAACTCTTAAAATACACAGTTATTTTTCCAGGAAATGAATATGAACCTATAACAAACAGTTGAAATACAAGTAAATAGATAATAACTACATTTAATGCCAAGTTCCATTACCGAGATTACAGGTAGAGAGCTCTGAAATGACAAGTCATCTAATCATATTAACAACTCTGGTTATTTTAAGTGGCGTTTTTACAAAAACGTGATTACAAACTTTAAGAATTGCTGTGTATAGAGCTCAGAACTTGAGTATTAAGCTTTGAAATGAGGAGAATACTGTTTATTTTTGTAATTGAGGCTTAAGTGGCCGCGCGTTTTTTGACTGGAACAGTGTATATTCTGACGGTTCTAGTATGTACCTCTATGGAAACAGTCAAAATGTGATAAAACTGTTAAAATACACAGTTCTCTCTCCAGGAAATGAATATGAACCTATAAAAAGAAGTTGAAATACAAGTAAACAGATTCTAACTACATTTAATGCCGAGTTCCATTACCGATATTACAGGGAGAAAGCTCTGAAATGATGAGAATTCAGATAATATTAACAAGTCTGGCTATTTTAAGTGTCGTTTTCACTAAAATGTGATTTCAAACATTAAGAATTACTGTTTATAGAGCTCAGAACTTGTGTATATAGCTTTTAAATGAGGAGAATACAGTTTTTTTTTTACAATTGAAGCAGAACTGGTGTGGCGTCTTTTGACTGAACCAGTTTATATCCTGAAGGTTTTAGTATGTACTTCTAAGGAAACTGTCAAAATGGGGTAAAACTATTAAAATACACAATGATCTTTCCAGGAAATGAATATGAACGTGTAACAAACAGTTCAAATACAAGTAAATAGATTCTAACGACATTGAATGCCGAGTTCAATTACCGAGAATACATGTAGGAAGCTCTGATATGACGAGAATTCTGATAATATTAACAAGTCCGGCTATTTTATGGGGCGTTTTCACAAAATTGTGATTTCAATCATTAAGAATTCCTGTTTATACAGCTCAGAACTTATTAATCTTTGAAATGAGGAGAATAGAGTTTATGTTTATAATTGGGGCTTAATTGGCAAAGCGTTTCTTGACTGGAACAGTGTATATTCTGAAGGTTCTAGTATGTACCTCTAAGTGAACAGTCAAAATGTGGTAAAACTCTTAAAATACACAGTTATTTTTCCAGGAAATGAATATGAACCTATAACAAACAGTTGAAATACAAGTAAATAGATAATAACTACATTTAATGCCAAGTTCCATTACAGAGATTACAGGTAGAGAGCTCTGAAATGACAAGTCATCTAATCATATTAACAACTCTGGTTATTTTAAGGGGCGTTTTTACAAAAACGTGATTTCAAACATTAAGAATTGCTGTGTATAGAGCTCAGAACTTGAGTATTAAGCTTTGAAATGAGGAGAATACTGTTTATTTTTGTAATTGAGGCTTAAGTGGCCACGCGGTTTTTGAGTGGAACTGTGTATATTCTGAGGGTTCTAGTATGTACCTCTAAGGAAACAGTCAAAATGTAGTAAAACAATTAAAATACACAGTTATCTCTCCAGGAAATGAATATGAACCTATAAAAAAAGTAGAAATACAAGTAAACAGATTCTAACTACATTTAATGCCCAGTTCCATTACCGAGATTAGGTACAGAGCTCTGAAATGAAGAAGCTTCTAATCATAGTAACAACTCTGGCTATTTTAAGTGGCGTTTTTATAAAATGTGATTACAAACATTAAGAATTCTTGTTTGTAGAGCTCAGAAGTTGAGTATTTTGCTTTGAATTGAGGAGAATACTGTTTATGTTTATAATTGAGGCTTTATTGGCCCCGCGTTTCTTGACTGGAACAGTTTATGTTCTGAAGGTTCTAGTATGTACCTCTAAGTGAACAGTCAAAATGAGGTAAAACTATTAAAATACATAGTTATCTTTCCAGGAAATGAATATGAACATATAATAAACAGTTGAAATACAAGTAAATAGATTCTAACTACATTTCATGCCGAGTTCCATTACCGATTTTACAGGGAGAAAGCTCTGAAATGATGAGAATTATGATAATATTAACAACTCAGGCTATTTTAAGTGGTTTTTTCACTAAAATGTGATTTGAAACATTAAGAATTCCTGTTTATAGAGCTCAGAACTTGTGTTTGGAACTTTAACATGAGGATAATACTGTTTATGTTTAAATTGAGGCTAAATTGCCGTGGCGTCTTTTGACTGAACAGTTTATAACCTGAAGTTCTAGTATGTTCATCTAAGGAAACTGTCAAAATGTGTTAAAACTCTTAAAATACACAATTGTCTTTCCAGGAAATGAGTATGAATGTGTACCAGTTGAAACACGAGTAAATATATGGTAACTACATTTAATGCCGAGTTCCATTACCGAGATTACAGGTAGAGAGCACTGAAATGACGAGAATTCTAATAATATTAACAATTCTGGCTATTTTCAGTGGCATTTTCACATAATGTGATTTCACTCATTAAGAATTCCAGTTTATAAAGCTCAGAACTAATGTATGAAGCTTATAAATGAGGAGAACACTGTTAAATTTCAAATTGAGGCTGAATTCCTGTGGCATTTTTTGACTGAAACCGTTTAAATACTGAAGGTAATAGTATAGACTTCTAAAAAAACTCTCAAATAGTGGGAAACCTGTTAAAATACAGAATTATCTTTCCAGGAAATGAATATGCACGTGTAACAAACAGTTGAAACACAAGTAAATAGATTCTAACTACATTTAATGCCGAGTTCCATTTCCGAGGTTACCGTTAGAAAGCTCTGAAATGATGAGAATTCTGATAATATTAACAAGTCCGGCTATTTTAAGGGGCGTTTTCACAAAATTGTGATTTCAGTCATTAAGAATTCCTGTTTATACAGCTCAGAACTTATTAATCTTTGAAATGAGGACAATACAGTTTATGTTTATAATTGAGGCTTAATTGGCAAAGCGTTTCTTGACTGGAACAGTGTATATCCTGAAGGTTGTAGTATATACCTCTAAGGAAACAGTCAAAATGTGGTAAAACTCTTAAAATACACCGTTATCTTTCCAGGAAATGAATATGAACCTATAACAAACAGTTGAAATACAAGTAAATAGATCCTAACTACATTTAATGCCAAGTTCCATTACCGAGATTACAGGTAGAGAGCTCTGAAATGACGATTCTTCTAATAATATTAACAACTCTGGTTATTTTAAGGGGCGTTTTTACAAAAACGTGATTTCAAACATTAAGAATTGCTGTGTATAGAGCTCAGAACTTGAGTATTAAGCTTTGAAATGAGGAGAATACTGTTTATTTTTGTAATTGAGGCTTAAGTGGCCACGCGTTTTTTGACTGGAACAGTGTATATTCTGACGGTTCTAGTATGTATCTCTAAGGAAACAGTCAAAATGTAGTAAAACAATTAAAATACACAGTTATCTCTCCAGGAAATGAATATGAACCTATAAAAAAAGTTGAAATACAAGTAAACAGATTCTTACTACATTTAATGCCCAGTTCCATTACCGAGATTACAGGTAGAGAGCTCTGAAATGAAGAAGCTTCTAATCATAGTAACAACTCTGGCTATTTTAAGTGGCGTTTTTATAAAATGTGATTACAGACATTAAGAATTCTTGTTTGTAGAGCTCAGAAGTTGAGTATTTTGCTTTGAATTGAGGAGAATACTGTTTATGTTTATAATTGAGGCTTTATTGGCCCCGCGTTTCTTGACTGGAACAGTTTATGTTCTGAAGGTTCTAGTATGTACCTCTAAGTGAACAGTCAAAATGAGGTAAAACTATTAAAATACATAGTTATCTTTCCAGGAAATGAATATGAACATATAATAAACAGTTGAAATACAAGTAAATAGATTCTAACTACATTTCATGCCGAGTTCCATTACCGATTTTACAGGGAGAAAGCTCTGAAATGATGAGAATTATGATAATATTAACAACTCAGGCTATTTTAAGTGGTTTTTTCACTAAAATGTGATTTGAAACATTAAGAATTCCTGTTTATAGAGCTCAGAACTTGTGTTTGGAACTTTAACATGAGGATAATACTGTTTATGTTTACAATTGAGGCTAAATTGCCGTGGCGTCTTTTGACTGAACAGTTTATATCCTGAAGTTTTAGTATGTTCATCTAAGGAAACTGTCAAAATGTGTTAAAACTCTTAAAATACACAATTGTCTTTCCAGGAAATGAATATGAATGTGTACCAGTTGAAACACGAGTAAATATATGGTAACTACATTTAATGCCGAGTTCCATTACCGATATTACAGGGAGAAAGCTCTGAAATGATGAGAATTCTGATAATTTTTACAAGTCTGGCTATTTTAAGTGTTGTTTTCACTAAAATGTGATTTCAAACATTAAGAATTCCTGTTTATCGAGCTCAGAACTTGTGTATATAGCTTTTAAATGAGGATAATACAGTTTTTTTTTTTTTTACAATTGAAGCAGAACTGGTGTGGCATCTTTTGACTGAAACAGTTTATATCCTGAAGGTTTTAGTATGTACTTCTAAGGAAACTGTCAAAATGGGGTAAAACTATTAAAATACACAATGGTCTTTCCAGGAAATGAATATGAACGTGTAACAAACAGTTCAAATACAAGTAAATAGATCCTAACGACATTGAATGCCGAGTTCAATTACCGAGAATACATGTAGGAAGCTCTGATATGATGAGAATTCTGATAACATTACCAAGTCCGGCTATTTTATGGGGCGTTTTCACAAAATTGTGATTTCAATCATTAAGAATTCCTGTTTATACAGCTCAGAACTTATTAATCTTTGAAATGAGGAGAATACAGTTTATGTTTATAATTGAGGCTTAATTGGCAAAGCGTTTCTTGACTGGAACAGTGTATATCCTGAATGTTCTAGTATGTACCTCTAAGTGAACAGTCAAAATGTGGTAAAATTCTTAAAATACACAGTAATCTTTCCAGGAAATGAATATGAACCTATAACAAACAGTTGAAACACAAGTAAATAAATTCTAACTACATTTAATGCCGAGTTCCATTACCGAGATTAGAGGTAGAGAGCTCTGAAATGACGAGGCTTCTAATCATACTAACAACTCTGGCTATTTTAAGTGGCGTTTTTATAAAATGTGATTTCAAACATTAAGATTTCCTGTTTATAGAGCTCATAACTTGAGTATTAAGCTTTGAAATGAGGAGAATACTGTTTATGTTTATAATTGAGGCTTAATTGGCCACGCGTTTCTTGACTGGAACAGTGTATATTCTGATGGTTCCAGTATGTACCTCTAAGTGAACAGTCAAAATGTAGTAAAACTCTTAAAATACACAGTTATTTTTCCAGGAAATGAATATGAACCTATAACAAACAGTTGAAATACAAGTAAATAGATAATAACTACATTTAATGCCAAGTTCCATTACCGAGATTACAGGTAGAGAGCTCTGAAATGACAAGTCATCTAATCATATTAACAACTCTGGTTATTTTAAGTGGCGTTTTTACAAAAACGTGATTACAAACTTTAAGAATTGCTGTGTATAGAGCTCAGAACTTGAGTATTAAGCTTTGAAATGAGGAGAATACTGTTTATTTTTGTAATTGAGGCTTAAGTGGCCGCGCGTTTTTTGACTGGAACAGTGTATATTCTGACGGTTCTAGTATGTACCTCTATGGAAACAGTCAAAATGTGATAAAACTGTTAAAATACACAGTTCTCTCTCCAGGAAATGAATATGAACCTATAAAAAGAAGTTGAAATACAAGTAAACAGATTCTAACTACATTTAATGCCGAGTTCCATTACCGATATTACAGGGAGAAAGCTCTGAAATGATGAGAATTCAGATAATATTAACAAGTCTGGCTATTTTAAGTGTCGTTTTCACTAAAATGTGATTTCAAACATTAAGAATTACTGTTTATAGAGCTCAGAACTTGTGTATATAGCTTTTAAATGAGGAGAATACAGTTTTTTTTTTACAATTGAAGCAGAACTGGTGTGGCGTCTTTTGACTGAACCAGTTTATATCCTGAAGGTTTTAGTATGTACTTCTAAGGAAACTGTCAAAATGGGGTAAAACTATTAAAATACACAATGATCTTTCCAGGAAATGAATATGAACGTGTAACAAACAGTTCAAATACAAGTAAATAGATTCTAACGACATTGAATGCCGAGTTCAATTACCGAGAATACATGTAGGAAGCTCTGATATGACGAGAATTCTGATAATATTAACAAGTCCGGCTATTTTATGGGGCGTTTTCACAAAATTGTGATTTCAATCATTAAGAATTCCTGTTTATACAGCTCAGAACTTATTAATCTTTGAAATGAGGAGAATAGAGTTTATGTTTATAATTGGGGCTTAATTGGCAAAGCGTTTCTTGACTGGAACAGTGTATATTCTGAAGGTTCTAGTATGTACCTCTAAGTGAACAGTCAAAATGTGGTAAAACTCTTAAAATACACAGTTATTTTTCCAGGAAATGAATATGAACCTATAACAAACAGTTGAAATACAAGTAAATAGATAATAACTACATTTAATGCCAAGTTCCATTACAGAGATTACAGGTAGAGAGCTCTGAAATGACAAGTCATCTAATCATATTAACAACTCTGGTTATTTTAAGGGGCGTTTTTACAAAAACGTGATTTCAAACATTAAGAATTGCTGTGTATAGAGCTCAGAACTTGAGTATTAAGCTTTGAAATGAGGAGAATACTGTTTATTTTTGTAATTGAGGCTTAAGTGGCCACGCGGTTTTTGAGTGGAACTGTGTATATTCTGAGGGTTCTAGTATGTACCTCTAAGGAAACAGTCAAAATGTAGTAAAACAATTAAAATACACAGTTATCTCTCCAGGAAATGAATATGAACCTATAAAAAAAGTAGAAATACAAGTAAACAGATTCTAACTACATTTAATGCCCAGTTCCATTACCGAGATTAGGTACAGAGCTCTGAAATGAAGAAGCTTCTAATCATAGTAACAACTCTGGCTATTTTAAGTGGCGTTTTTATAAAATGTGATTACAAACATTAAGAATTCCTGTTTGTTGAGCTCAGAAGTTGAGTATTATGCTTTGAAATGAGGAGAATACTGTTTATGTTTATAATTGAGGCTTTATTGGCCCCGCGTTTCTTGACTGGAACAGTTTATGTTCTGTAGGTTCTAGTATGTACCTCTAAGTGAACAGTCAAAATGAGGTAAAACTATTAAAATACATAGTTATCTTTCCAGGAAATCAATATGAACATATAACAAACAGTTGAAATACAAGTAAATAGATTCTAACTACATTTCATGCCGAGTTCCATTACCGATTTTACAGGGAGAAAGCTCTGAAATGATGAGAATTATGATAATATTAACAACTCAGGCTATTTTAAGTGGCTTTTTCACTAAAATGTGATTTGAAACATTAAGAATTCCTGTTTATAGATCTCAGAACTTGTTTTTGGAACTTTAAATTGAGGATAATACTGTTTATGTTTACAATTGAGGCTAAATTGCCGTGGCGTATTTTGACTGAACAGTTTATATCCTGAAGTTCTAGTATGTGCATCTAAGGAAACTGTCAAAATGTGTTAAAACTCTTAAAATACACAATTGTCTTTCCAGGAAATGAATATGAATGTGTACCAGTTGAAACACGAGTAAATATATGGTAACTACATTTAATGCCGAGTTCCATTACCGAGAACAAAGGTAGAGAGCACTGAAATGACGAGAATTCTAATAATATTAACAATTCTGGCTATTTTCAGTGGCATTTTCACATAATGTGATTTCACTCATTAAGAATTCCTGTTTATAAAGCTCAGAACTAATGTATGAAGCTTATAAATGAGGAGAACACTGTTAAATTTCAAATTGAGGCCGAATTCCTGTGGCAGTTTTTGACTGAAACAGTTTAAATACTGAAGGTAATAGTATATACTTCTAAAAAAACTCTCAAATAGTGGGAAACCTGTTAAAATACAGAATTATCTTTCCAGGAAATGAATATGCACGTGTAACAAACAGTTGAAACACAAGTAAATAGATTCTAACTACATTTAATGCCGAGTTCCATTTCCGAGGTTACCGTTAGAAAGCTCTGAAATGACGAGAATTCTGATAATATTAACAAGTCCGGCTATTTTAAGGGGCGTTTTCACAAAATTGTGATTACAGTCATTAAGAATTCCTGTTTATACAGCTCAGAACTTATTAATCTTTGAAATGAGGAGAATACAGTTTATGTTTATAATTGAGGCTTAATTGGCAAAGCGTTTCTTGACTGGAACAGTGTATATCCTGAAGGTTGTAGTATATACCTCTAAGGAAACAGTCAAAATGTGGTAAAACTCTTAAAATACACCGTTATCTTTCCAGGAAATGAATATGAACCTATAACAAACAGTTGAAACACAAGTAAATAAATTCTAACTACATTTAATGCCGAGTTCCATTACCGAGATTAGAGGTAGAGAGCTCTGAAATGACGAGGCTTCTAATCATACTAACAACTCTGGCTATTTTAAGTGGCGTTTTTATAAAATGTGATTTCAAACATTAAGATTTCCTGTTTATAGAGCTCAGAACTTGAGTATTAAGCTTTGAAATGAGGACAATACTGTTTATGTTTATAACTGAGGCTTAATTGGCCACACGTTTCTTGATTGGAACAGTGTATATTCTGAAGTTTCTAGTATGTACCTCTAAGTGAACAGTCAAAATGTGGTAAAACTCTTAAAATACACAGTTATTTTTCCAGGAAATGAATATGAACCTATAAAAAGAAGTTGAAATACAAGTAAACAGATTCTAACTACATTTAATGCCGAGTTCCATTACCGATATTACAGGGAGAAAGCTCTGAAATGATGAGAATTCAGATAATATTAACAAGTCTGGCTATTTTAAGTGTCGTTTTCATTAAAATGTGATTTCAAACATTAAGAATTCCTGTTTATAGAGCTCAGAACCTGTGTATATAGCTTTTAAATGAGGATAATACAGTTTTTTTTTTTTTTACAATTGAAGCAGAACTGGTGTGGCGTCTTTTGACTGAAACAGTTTATATCCTGAAGGTTTTCGTATGTACTTAAAAGGAAACTGTCAAAATGGGGTAAAACTATTAAAATACACAATGATCTTTCCAGGAAATGAATATGAACGTGTAACAAACAGTTCAAATACAAGTAAATAGATTCTAACGACATTGAATGCCGAGTTCAAATACCGAGAATACATGTAGGAAGCTCTGATATGACGAGAATTCTGATAATATTAACAAGTCCGGCTATTTTATGGGGCGTTTTCACAAAATTGTGATTTCAATCATTAAGAATTCCTGTTTATATAGCTCAGAACTAATTAATCTTTGAAATGAGGAGAATACAGTTTATGTTTATAATTGAGGCTTAATTGGCAAAGCGTTTCTTGACTGGAACAGTGTATATCCTGAAGGTTCTAGTATATAACTCTAAGTGAACAGTCAAAATGTGGTAAAATTCTTAAAATACACAGTTATCTTTGCAGGAAATGAATATGAACCTATAACAAACAGTTGAAACACAAGTAAATAAATTCTAACTACATTTAATGCCGAGTTCCATTACCGAGATTAGAGGTAGAGAGCTCTGAAATGACGAGGCTTCTAATCATACTAACAACTCTGGCTATTTTAAGTGGCGTTTTTATAAAATGTGATTTCAAACATTAAGATTTCCTGTTTATAGAGCTCAGAACTTGAGTATTCAGCTTTGAAATGATGAGAATACTGTTTATGTTTATAATTGAGGCTTAATTGGCCACGCGTTTCTTGACTGGAACATTGTATATTCTGAAGGTTCTAGTATGTACCTCTAAGTGAACAGTCAAAATGTGGTAAAACTCTTAAAATACACAGTTATTTTTCCAGGAAATGAATATGAACCTATAACAAACAGTTGAAATACAAGTAAATAGATAATAACTTCATTTAATGCCAAGTTCCATTACCGAGATTACAGGTAGAGAGCTCTGAAATGACAAGTCATCTAATCAAATTAACAACTCTGGTTATTTTAAGTGGCGTTTTTAAAAAAACGTGATTTCAAACATTAAGAATTGCTGTGTATAGAGCTCAGAACTTGAGTATTAAGTTTTGAAATGAGGAGAATACTGTATATTTTTGTTATTGAGGCTTAAGTGGCCACGCATTTTTTGACTGGAACAGTGTATATTCTGACGGTTCTAGTATGTACCTCTAAGGAAACAGTCAAAATGTAGTAAAACAATTAAAATAAACAGTTATCTCTCCAGGAAATGAATATGAACCTATGAAAAAAAGTTGAAATATAAGTAAACAGATTCTAACTACATTTAATGCCGAGTTCCATTACCGATATTACAGGGAGAAAGCTCTGAAATGATGAGAATTCTGATAATATTAAAAAATCTGGCTATTTTAAGTGTCGTTTTCACTAAAATGTGATTTCAAACATTAAGAATTCCTGTTTATAGAGCTCAGAACTTGTTTATATAGCTTTTAAATGAGGATAATACAGTTTTTTTTTTTTTTTACAATTGAAGCAGAACTGGTGTGGCGTCTTTTGACTGAAACAGTTTATATCCTGAAGGTTTTAGTATGTACTGCTAAGGAAACTGTCAAAATGGAGTAAAACTATTAAAATACACAATGATCTCTCCAGGAAATGAATATGAACGTGTAACAAACAGTTCAAATACAAGTAAATAGATTCTAACTACATTTCATGCCGAGTTCCATTACCGATTTTACAGGGAGAAAGCTCTGAAATGATGAGAATTATGATAATATTAACAACTCAGGCTATTTTAAGTGGCTTTTTCACTAAAATGTGATTTGAAACATTAAGAATTCCTGTTTATAGATCTCAGAACTTGTGTTTGGAACTTTAAAATGAGGATAATACTGTTTATGTTGACAATTGAGGCTAAATTGCCGTGGCGTCTTTTGACTGAACAGTTTATATCCTGAAGTTCTAGTATGTGCATCTAAGGAAACTGTCAAAATGTGTTAAAACTCTTAAAATACACAATTGTCTTTCCAGGAAATGAATATGAATGTGTACCAGTTGAAACACGAGTAAGTATATGGTAACTACATTTAATGCCGAGTTCCATTACCGAGAACAAAGGTAGAGAGCACTGAAATGACGAGAATTCTAATAATATTAACAATTCTGGCTATTTTCAGTGGCATTTTCACATAATGTCATTTCACTCATTAAGAATTCCTGTTTATAAAGCTCAGAACTAATGTATGAAGCTTATAAATGAGGAGAACACTGTTAAATTTCAAATTGAGGCTGAATTCCTTTGGCATTTTTTGACTGAAACAGTTTAAATACTGAAGGTAATAGTATATACTTCTAAAAAAACTCTCAAATAGTGGGAAACCTGTTAAAATACAGAATTATCTTTCCAGGAAATGAATATGCACGTGTAACAAACAGTTGAAACACAAGTAAATAGATTCTAACTACATTTAATGCCGAGTTCCATTTCCGAGGTTACCGTTAGAAAGCTCTGAAATGACGGGAATTCTGATAATATTAACAAATCCGGCTATTTTAAGGGGCGTTTTCACAAAATTGTGATTTCAGTCATTAAGAATTCCTGTTTATACAGCTCAGAACTTATTAATCTTTGAAATGAGGAGAATACAGTTTATGTTTATAATTGAGGCTTAATTGGCAAAGCGTTTCTTGACTGGAACAGTGTATATCCTGAAGGTTGTAGTATATACCTCTACGGAAACAGTCAAAATGTGGTAAAACTCTTAAAATACACCGTTATCTTTCCAGGAAATGAATATGAACCTATAACAAACAGTTGAAATACAAGTAAATAGATTTTAACTACATTTAATGCCAAGTTCCATTACCGAGATTAGAGGTAGAGAGCTCTGAAATGACGATTCTTCTAATCATATTAACAACTCTGGTTATATTAAGTGGCGTTTTTACAAAAACGTGATTTCAAACATTAAGAATTGCTGTGTATAGAGCTCAGAACTTGAGTATTAAGCTTTGAAATGAGGAGAATACTGTTTATTTTTGTAATTGAGGCTTAAGTGTCCGCGCGTTTTTGACTGGAACAGTGTATATTCTGACGGTTCTAGTATATACCTCTAAGGAAACAGTCAAAATGTGGTAAAACTGTTAAAATACACAGTTATCTTTCCAGGAATTGAATATGAACCTTCAAAAAGAAGTTGAAATACAAGTAAACAGATCCTAACTACATTTAATGCCGAGTTCCATTACCGATATTACAGGGAGAACGCTCTGAAATGAGGAGAATTCTGATAATATTAACAAGTCTGGCTATTTTAAGTGTCGTTTTCACTAAAATGCGATTTCAAACATTAAGAATTCCTGTTTATAGAGCTCAGAACTTGTGTATATAGCTTTTAAATGAGGAGAATACATTTTTTTTTTTACAATTGAAGCAGAACTGGTGTGGCGTCTTTTGACTGAAACAGTTTATATCCTGAAGGTTTTCGTATGTACTTCTAAGGAAACTGTCAAAATGGGGTAAAACTATTAAAATACACAACGATCTTTCCAGGAAATGAATATGAACGTGTAAAAAACAGTTCAAATACAAGCAAATAGATTCTAACGACATTGAATGGCGAGTTCAATTACCGAGAATACATGTAGGAAGCTCTGATATGACGAGAATTCTGATAATATTAACAAGTCCGGCTATTTTATGGGGCGTTTTCACAAAATTGTGATTTCAATCATTAAGAATTCCTGTTTATATAGCTCAGAACTAATTAAACTTTGAAATGAGGAGAATACAGTTTATGTTTATAATTGAGGCTTAATTGGCAAAGCGTTTCTTGACTGGAACAGTGTATATCCTGAAGGTTCTAGTATATACCTCTAAGTGAACAGTCAAAATGTGGTAAAATTCTTAAAATACACAGTTATCTTTGCAGGAAATGAATATGAACCTATAACAAACAGTTGAAACACAAGTAAATAAATTCTAACTACATTTAATGCCGAGTTCCATTACCGAGATTAGAGGTAGAGAGCTCTGAAATGACGAGGCTTCTAATCATACTAACAACTCTGGCTATTTTAAGTGGCGTTTTTATAAAATGTGATTTCAAACATTAATATTTCCTGTTTATAGAGCTCAGAACTTGAGTATTCAGCTTTGAAATGATGAGAATACTGTTTATGTTTATAATTGAGGCTTAATTGGCCACGCGTTTCTTGACTGGAACATTGTATATTCTGAAGGTTCTAGTATGTACCTCTAAGTGAACAGTCAAAATGTGGTAAAACTCTTAAAATACACAGTTATTTTTCCAGGAAATGAATATGAACCTATAACAAACAGTTGAAATACAAGTAAATAGATAATAACTACATTTAATGCCAAGTTCCATTACCGAGATTACAGGTAGAGAGCTCTGAAATGACAAGTCATCTAATCAAATTAACAACTCTGGTTATTTTAAGTGGCGTTTTTAAAAAAACGTGATTTCAAACATTAAGAATTGCTGTGTATAGAGCTCAGAACTTGAGTATTAAGTTTTGAAATGAGGAGAATACTGTATATTTTTGTTATTGAGGCTTAAGTGGCCACGCATTTTTTGACTGGAACAGTGTATATTCTGACGGTTCTAGTATGTACCTCTAAGGAAACAGTCAAAATGTAGTAAAACAATTAAAATACACAGTTATCTCTCCAGGAAATGAATATGAACCTATGAAAAAAAGTTGAAATACAAGTAAACAGATTCTAACTACATTTAATGCCGAGTTCCATTACCGATATTACAGGGAGAAAGCTCTGAAATGATGAGAATTCTGATAATACTAAAAAATCTGGCTATTTTAAGTGTTGTTTTCACTAAAATGTGATTGCAAACATTAAGAATTCCTGTTTATAGAGCTCAGAACTTGTGTATATAGCTTTTAAATGAGGATAATACAGTTTTTTTTTTTTTTTTTTACAATTGAAGCAGAACTGGTGTGGCGTCTTTTGACTGAAACAGTTTATATCCTGAAGGTTTTAGTATGTACTTCTAAGGAAACTGTCAAAATGGAGTAAAACTATTAAAATACACAATGATCTCTCCAGGAAATGAATATGAACGTGTAACAAACAGTTCAAATACAAGTAAATAGATTCTAACTACATTTCATGCCGAGTTCCATTACCGATTTTACAGGGAGAAAGCTCTGAAATGATGAGAATTATGATAATATTAACAACTCAGGCTATTTTAAGTGGCTTTTTCACTAAAATGTGATTTGAAACATTAAGAATTCCTGTTTATAGATCTCAGAACTTGTGTTTGGAACTTTAAAATGAGGATAATACTGTTTATGTTGACAATTGAGGCTAAATTGCCGTGGCGTCTTTTGACTGAACAGTTTATATCCTGAAGTTCTAGTATGTGCATCTAAGGAAACTGTCAAAATGTGTTAAAACTCTTAAAATACACAATTGTCTTTCCAGGAAATGAATATGAATGTGTACCAGTTGAAACACGAGTAAGTATATGGTAACTACATTTCATGCCGAGTTCCATTACCGATTTTACAGGGAGAAAGCTCTGAAATGATGAGAATTATGATAATATTAACAACTCAGGCTATTTTCAGTGGCATTTTCACATAATGTGATTTCACTCATTAAGAATTCCAGTTTATAAAGCTCAGAACTAATGTATGAAGCTTATAAATGAGGAGAACACTGTTAAATTTCAAATTGAGGCTGAATTCCTGTGGCATTTTTTGACTGAAACCGTTTAAATACTGAAGGTAATAGTATAGACTTCTAAAAAAACTCTCAAATAGTGGGAAACCTGTTAAAATACAGAATTATCTTTCCAGGAAATGAATATGCACGTGTAACAAACAGTTGAAACACAAGTAAATAGATTCTAACTACATTTAATGCCGAGTTCCATTTCCGAGGTTACCGTTAGAAAGCTCTGAAATGATGAGAATTCTGATAATATTAACAAGTCCGGCTATTTTAAGGGGCGTTTTCACAAAATTGTGATTTCAGTCATTAAGAATTCCTGTTTATACAGCTCAGAACTTATTAATCTTTGAAATGAGGACAATACAGTTTATGTTTATAATTGAGGCTTAATTGGCAAAGCGTTTCTTGACTGGAACAGTGTATATCCTGAAGGTTGTAGTATATACCTCTAAGGAAACAGTCAAAATGTGGTAAAACTCTTAAAATACACCGTTATCTTTCCAGGAAATGAATATGAACCTATAACAAACAGTTGAAATACAAGTAAATAGATCCTAACTACATTTAATGCCAAGTTCCATTACCGAGATTACAGGTAGAGAGCTCTGAAATGACGATTCTTCTAATAATATTAACAACTCTGGTTATTTTAAGGGGCGTTTTTACAAAAACGTGATTTCAAACATTAAGAATTGCTGTGTATAGAGCTCAGAACTTGAGTATTAAGCTTTGAAATGAGGAGAATACTGTTTATTTTTGTAATTGAGGCTTAAGTGGCCACGCGTTTTTTGACTGGAACAGTGTATATTCTGACGGTTCTAGTATGTATCTCTAAGGAAACAGTCAAAATGTAGTAAAACAATTAAAATACACAGTTATCTCTCCAGGAAATGAATATGAACCTATAAAAAAAGTTGAAATACAAGTAAACAGATTCTTACTACATTTAATGCCCAGTTCCATTACCGAGATTACAGGTAGAGAGCTCTGAAATGAAGAAGCTTCTAATCATAGTAACAACTCTGGCTATTTTAAGTGGCGTTTTTATAAAATGTGATTACAGACATTAAGAATTCTTGTTTGTAGAGCTCAGAAGTTGAGTATTTTGCTTTGAATTGAGGAGAATACTGTTTATGTTTATAATTGAGGCTTTATTGGCCCCGCGTTTCTTGACTGGAACAGTTTATGTTCTGAAGGTTCTAGTATGTACCTCTAAGTGAACAGTCAAAATGAGGTAAAACTATTAAAATACATAGTTATCTTTCCAGGAAATGAATATGAACATATAATAAACAGTTGAAATACAAGTAAATAGATTCTAACTACATTTCATGCCGAGTTCCATTACCGATTTTACAGGGAGAAAGCTCTGAAATGATGAGAATTATGATAATATTAACAACTCAGGCTATTTTAAGTGGTTTTTTCACTAAAATGTGATTTGAAACATTAAGAATTCCTGTTTATAGAGCTCAGAACTTGTGTTTGGAACTTTAACATGAGGATAATACTGTTTATGTTTACAATTGAGGCTAAATTGCCGTGGCGTCTTTTGACTGAACAGTTTATATCCTGAAGTTTTAGTATGTTCATCTAAGGAAACTGTCAAAATGTGTTAAAACTCTTAAAATACACAATTGTCTTTCCAGGAAATGAATATGAATGTGTACCAGTTGAAACACGAGTAAATATATGGTAACTACATTTAATGCCGAGTTCCATTACCGATATTACAGGGAGAAAGCTCTGAAATGATGAGAATTCTGATAATTTTTACAAGTCTGGCTATTTTAAGTGTTGTTTTCACTAAAATGTGATTTCAAACATTAAGAATTCCTGTTTATCGAGCTCAGAACTTGTGTATATACCTTTTAAATGAGGATAATACAGTTTTTTTTTTTTTTACAATTGAAGCAGAACTGGTGTGGCATCTTTTGACTGAAACAGTTTATATCCTGAAGGTTTTAGTATGTACTTCTAAGGAAACTGTCAAAATGGGGTAAAACTATTAAAATACACAATGGTCTTTCCAGGAAATGAATATGAACGTGTAACAAACAGTTCAAATACAAGTAAATAGATCCTAACGACATTGAATGCCGAGTTCAATTACCGAGAATACATGTAGGAAGCTCTGATATGATGAGAATTCTGATAACATTACCAAGTCCGGCTATTTTATGGGGCGTTTTCACAAAATTGTGATTTCAATCATTAAGAATTCCTGTTTATACAGCTCAGAACTTATTAATCTTTGAAATGAGGAGAATACAGTTTATGTTTATAATTGAGGCTTAATTGGCAAAGCGTTTCTTGACTGGAACAGTGTATATCCTGAATGTTCTAGTATGTACCTCTAAGTGAACAGTCAAAATGTGGTAAAATTCTTAAAATACACAGTAATCTTTCCAGGAAATGAATATGAACCTATAACAAACAGTTGAAACACAAGTAAATAAATTCTAACTACATTTAATGCCGAGTTCCATTACCGAGATTAGAGGTAGAGAGCTCTGAAATGACGAGGCTTCTAATCATACTAACAACTCTGGCTATTTTAAGTGGCGTTTTTATAAAATGTGATTTCAAACATTAAGATTTCCTGTTTATAGAGCTCATAACTTGAGTATTAAGCTTTGAAATGAGGAGAATACTGTTTATGTTTATAATTGAGGCTTAATTGGCCACGCGTTTCTTGACTGGAACAGTGTATATTCTGATGGTTCCAGTATGTACCTCTAAGTGAACAGTCAAAATGTAGTAAAACTCTTAAAATACACAGTTATTTTTCCAGGAAATGAATATGAACCTATAACAAACAGTTGAAATACAAGTAAATAGATAATAACTACATTTAATGCCAAGTTCCATTACCGAGATTACAGGTAGAGAGCTCTGAAATGACAAGTCATCTAATCATATTAACAACTCTGGTTATTTTAAGTGGCGTTTTTACAAAAACGTGATTACAAACTTTAAGAATTGCTGTGTATAGAGCTCAGAACTTGAGTATTAAGCTTTGAAATGAGGAGAATACTGTTTATTTTTGTAATTGAGGCTTAAGTGGCCGCGCGTTTTTTGACTGGAACAGTGTATATTCTGACGGTTCTAGTATGTACCTCTATGGAAACAGTCAAAATGTGATAAAACTGTTAAAATACACAGTTCTCTCTCCAGGAAATGAATATGAACCTATAAAAAGAAGTTGAAATACAAGTAAACAGATTCTAACTACATTTAATGCCGAGTTCCATTACCGATATTACAGGGAGAAAGCTCTGAAATGATGAGAATTCAGATAATATTAACAAGTCTGGCTATTTTAAGTGTCGTTTTCACTAAAATGTGATTTCAAACATTAAGAATTACTGTTTATAGAGCTCAGAACTTGTGTATATAGCTTTTAAATGAGGAGAATACAGTTTTTTTTTTACAATTGAAGCAGAACTGGTGTGGCGTCTTTTGACTGAACCAGTTTATATCCTGAAGGTTTTAGTATGTACTTCTAAGGAAACTGTCAAAATGGGGTAAAACTATTAAAATACACAATGATCTTTCCAGGAAATGAATATGAACGTGTAACAAACAGTTCAAATACAAGTAAATAGATTCTAACGACATTGAATGCCGAGTTCAATTACCGAGAATACATGTAGGAAGCTCTGATATGACGAGAATTCTGATAATATTAACAAGTCCGGCTATTTTATGGGGCGTTTTCACAAAATTGTGATTTCAATCATTAAGAATTCCTGTTTATACAGCTCAGAACTTATTAATCTTTGAAATGAGGAGAATAGAGTTTATGTTTATAATTGGGGCTTAATTGGCAAAGCGTTTCTTGACTGGAACAGTGTATATTCTGAAGGTTCTAGTATGTACCTCTAAGTGAACAGTCAAAATGTGGTAAAACTCTTAAAATACACAGTTATTTTTCCAGGAAATGAATATGAACCTATAACAAACAGTTGAAATACAAGTAAATAGATAATAACTACATTTAATGCCAAGTTCCATTACAGAGATTACAGGTAGAGAGCTCTGAAATGACAAGTCATCTAATCATATTAACAACTCTGGTTATTTTAAGGGGCGTTTTTACAAAAACGTGATTTCAAACATTAAGAATTGCTGTGTATAGAGCTCAGAACTTGAGTATTAAGCTTTGAAATGAGGAGAATACTGTTTATTTTTGTAATTGAGGCTTAAGTGGCCACGCGGTTTTTGAGTGGAACTGTGTATATTCTGAGGGTTCTAGTATGTACCTCTAAGGAAACAGTCAAAATGTAGTAAAACAATTAAAATACACAGTTATCTCTCCAGGAAATGAATATGAACCTATAAAAAAAGTAGAAATACAAGTAAACAGATTCTAACTACATTTAATGCCCAGTTCCATTACCGAGATTAGGTACAGAGCTCTGAAATGAAGAAGCTTCTAATCATAGTAACAACTCTGGCTATTTTAAGTGGCGTTTTTATAAAATGTGATTACAAACATTAAGAATTCCTGTTTGTTGAGCTCAGAAGTTGAGTATTATGCTTTGAAATGAGGAGAATACTGTTTATGTTTATAATTGAGGCTTTATTGGCCCCGCGTTTCTTGACTGGAACAGTTTATGTTCTGTAGGTTCTAGTATGTACCTCTAAGTGAACAGTCAAAATGAGGTAAAACTATTAAAATACATAGTTATCTTTCCAGGAAATCAATATGAACATATAACAAACAGTTGAAATACAAGTAAATAGATTCTAACTACATTTCATGCCGAGTTCCATTACCGATTTTACAGGGAGAAAGCTCTGAAATGATGAGAATTATGATAATATTAACAACTCAGGCTATTTTAAGTGGCTTTTTCACTAAAATGTGATTTGAAACATTAAGAATTCCTGTTTATAGATCTCAGAACTTGTTTTTGGAACTTTAAATTGAGGATAATACTGTTTATGTTTACAATTGAGGCTAAATTGCCGTGGCGTATTTTGACTGAACAGTTTATATCCTGAAGTTCTAGTATGTGCATCTAAGGAAACTGTCAAAATGTGTTAAAACTCTTAAAATACACAATTGTCTTTCCAGGAAATGAATATGAATGTGTACCAGTTGAAACACGAGTAAATATATGGTAACTACATTTAATGCCGAGTTCCATTACCGAGAACAAAGGTAGAGAGCACTGAAATGACGAGAATTCTAATAATATTAACAATTCTGGCTATTTTCAGTGGCATTTTCACATAATGTGATTTCACTCATTAAGAATTCCTGTTTATAAAGCTCAGAACTAATGTATGAAGCTTATAAATGAGGAGAACACTGTTAAATTTCAAATTGAGGCCGAATTCCTGTGGCAGTTTTTGACTGAAACAGTTTAAATACTGAAGGTAATAGTATATACTTCTAAAAAAACTCTCAAATAGTGGGAAACCTGTTAAAATACAGAATTATCTTTCCAGGAAATGAATATGCACGTGTAACAAACAGTTGAAACACAAGTAAATAGATTCTAACTACATTTAATGCCGAGTTCCATTTCCGAGGTTACCGTTAGAAAGCTCTGAAATGACGAGAATTCTGATAATATTAACAAGTCCGGCTATTTTAAGGGGCGTTTTCACAAAATTGTGATTACAGTCATTAAGAATTCCTGTTTATACAGCTCAGAACTTATTAATCTTTGAAATGAGGAGAATACAGTTTATGTTTATAATTGAGGCTTAATTGGCAAAGCGTTTCTTGACTGGAACAGTGTATATCCTGAAGGTTGTAGTATATACCTCTAAGGAAACAGTCAAAATGTGGTAAAACTCTTAAAATACACCGTTATCTTTCCAGGAAATGAATATGAACCTATAACAAACAGTTGAAACACAAGTAAATAAATTCTAACTACATTTAATGCCGAGTTCCATTACCGAGATTAGAGGTAGAGAGCTCTGAAATGACGAGGCTTCTAATCATACTAACAACTCTGGCTATTTTAAGTGGCGTTTTTATAAAATGTGATTTCAAACATTAAGATTTCCTGTTTATAGAGCTCAGAACTTGAGTATTAAGCTTTGAAATGAGGACAATACTGTTTATGTTTATAACTGAGGCTTAATTGGCCACACGTTTCTTGATTGGAACAGTGTATATTCTGAAGTTTCTAGTATGTACCTCTAAGTGAACAGTCAAAATGTGGTAAAACTCTTAAAATACACAGTTATTTTTCCAGGAAATGAATATGAACCTATAAAAAGAAGTTGAAATACAAGTAAACAGATTCTAACTACATTTAATGCCGAGTTCCATTACCGATATTACAGGGAGAAAGCTCTGAAATGATGAGAATTCAGATAATATTAACAAGTCTGGCTATTTTAAGTGTCGTTTTCATTAAAATGTGATTTCAAACATTAAGAATTCCTGTTTATAGAGCTCAGAACCTGTGTATATAGCTTTTAAATGAGGATAATACAGTTTTTTTTTTTTTTTACAATTGAAGCAGAACTGGTGTGGCGTCTTTTGACTGAAACAGTTTATATCCTGAAGGTTTTCGTATGTACTTAAAAGGAAACTGTCAAAATGGGGTAAAACTATTAAAATACACAATGATCTTTCCAGGAAATGAATATGAACGTGTAACAAACAGTTCAAATACAAGTAAATAGATTCTAACGACATTTAATGCCGAGTTCAAATACCGAGAATACATGTAGGAAGCTCTGATATGACGAGAATTCTGATAATATTAACAAGTCCGGCTATTTTATGGGGCGTTTTCACAAAATTGTGATTTCAATCATTAAGAATTCCTGTTTATATAGCTCAGAACTAATTAATCTTTGAAATGAGGAGAATACAGTTTATGTTTATAATTGAGGCTTAATTGGCAAAGCGTTTCTTGACTGGAACAGTGTATATCCTGAAGGTTCTAGTATATAACTCTAAGTGAACAGTCAAAATGTGGTAAAATTCTTAAAATACACAGTTATCTTTGCAGGAAATGAATATGAACCTATAACAAACAGTTGAAACACAAGTAAATAAATTCTAACTACATTTAATGCCGAGTTCCATTACCGAGATTAGAGGTAGAGAGCTCTGAAATGACGAGGCTTCTAATCATACTAACAACTCTGGCTATTTTAAGTGGCGTTTTTATAAAATGTGATTTCAAACATTAAGATTTCCTGTTTATAGAGCTCAGAACTTGAGTATTCAGCTTTGAAATGATGAGAATACTGTTTATGTTTATAATTGAGGCTTAATTGGCCACGCGTTTCTTGACTGGAACATTGTATATTCTGAAGGTTCTAGTATGTACCTCTAAGTGAACAGTCAAAATGTGGTAAAACTCTTAAAATACACAGTTATTTTTCCAGGAAATGAATATGAACCTATAACAAACAGTTGAAATACAAGTAAATAGATAATAACTTCATTTAATGCCAAGTTCCATTACCGAGATTACAGGTAGAGAGCTCTGAAATGACAAGTCATCTAATCAAATTAACAACTCTGGTTATTTTAAGTGGCGTTTTTAAAAAAACGTGATTTCAAACATTAAGAATTGCTGTGTATAGAGCTCAGAACTTGAGTATTAAGTTTTGAAATGAGGAGAATACTGTATATTTTTGTTATTGAGGCTTAAGTGGCCACGCATTTTTTGACTGGAACAGTGTATATTCTGACGGTTCTAGTATGTACCTCTAAGGAAACAGTCAAAATGTAGTAAAACAATTAAAATAAACAGTTATCTCTCCAGGAAATGAATATGAACCTATGAAAAAAAGTTGAAATATAAGTAAACAGATTCTAACTACATTTAATGCCGAGTTCCATTACCGATATTACAGGGAGAAAGCTCTGAAATGATGAGAATTCTGATAATATTAAAAAATCTGGCTATTTTAAGTGTCGTTTTCACTAAAATGTGATTTCAAACATTAAGAATTCCTGTTTATAGAGCTCAGAACTTGTTTATATAGCTTTTAAATGAGGATAATACAGTTTTTTTTTTTTTTTACAATTGAAGCAGAACTGGTGTGGCGTCTTTTGACTGAAACAGTTTATATCCTGAAGGTTTTAGTATGTACTTCTAAGGAAACTGTCAAAATGGAGTAAAACTATTAAAATACACAATGATCTCTCCAGGAAATGAATATGAACGTGTAACAAACAGTTCAAATACAAGTAAATAGATTCTAACTACATTTCATGCCGAGTTCCATTACCGATTTTACAGGGAGAAAGCTCTGAAATGATGAGAATTATGATAATATTAACAACTCAGGCTATTTTAAGTGGCTTTTTCACTAAAATGTGATTTGAAACATTAAGAATTCCTGTTTATAGATCTCAGAACTTGTGTTTGGAACTTTAAAATGAGGATAATACTGTTTATGTTGACAATTGAGGCTAAATTGCCGTGGCGTCTTTTGACTGAACAGTTTATATCCTGAAGTTCTAGTATGTGCATCTAAGGAAACTGTCAAAATGTGTTAAAACTCTTAAAATACACAATTGTCTTTCCAGGAAATGAATATGAATGTGTACCAGTTGAAACACGAGTAAGTATATGGTAACTACATTTAATGCCGAGTTCCATTACCGAGAACAAAGGTAGAGAGCACTGAAATGACGAGAATTCTAATAATATTAACAATTCTGGCTATTTTCAGTGGCATTTTCACATAATGTCATTTCACTCATTAAGAATTCCTGTTTATAAAGCTCAGAACTAATGTATGAAGCTTATAAATGAGGAGAACACTGTTAAATTTCAAATTGAGGCTGAATTCCTTTGGCATTTTTTGACTGAAACAGTTTAAATACTGAAGGTAATAGTATATACTTCTAAAAAAACTCTCAAATAGTGGGAAACCTGTTAAAATACAGAATTATCTTTCCAGGAAATGAATATGCACGTGTAACAAACAGTTGAAACACAAGTAAATAGATTCTAACTACATTTAATGCCGAGTTCCATTTCCGAGGTTACCGTTAGAAAGCTCTGAAATGACGGGAATTCTGATAATATTAACAAATCCGGCTATTTTAAGGGGCGTTTTCACAAAATTGTGATTTCAGTCATTAAGAATTCCTGTTTATACAGCTCAGAACTTATTAATCTTTGAAATGAGGAGAATACAGTTTATGTTTATAATTGAGGCTTAATTGGCAAAGCGTTTCTTGACTGGAACAGTGTATATCCTGAAGGTTGTAGTATATACCTCTACGGAAACAGTCAAAATGTGGTAAAACTCTTAAAATACACCGTTATCTTTCCAGGAAATGAATATGAACCTATAACAAACAGTTGAAATACAAGTAAATAGATTTTAACTAAATTTAATGCCAAGTTCCATTACCGAGATTAGAGGTAGAGAGCTCTGAAATGACGATTCTTCTAATCATATTAACAACTCTGGTTATATTAAGTGGCGTTTTTACAAAAACGTGATTTCAAACATTAAGAATTGCTGTGTATAGAGCTCAGAACTTGAGTATTAAGCTTTGAAATGAGGAGAATACTGTTTATTTTTGTAATTGAGGCTTAAGTGTCCGCGCGTTTTTTGACTGGAACAGTGTATATTCTGACGGTTCTAGTATATACCTCTAAGGAAACAGTCAAAATGTGGTAAAACTGTTAAAATACACAGTTATCTTTCCAGGAATTGAATATGAACCTTCAAAAAGAAGTTGAAATACAAGTAAACAGATCCTAACTACATTTAATGCCGAGTTCCATTACCGATATTACAGGGAGAACGCTCTGAAATGAGGAGAATTCTGATAATATTAACAAGTCTGGCTATTTTAAGTGTCGTTTTCACTAAAATGCGATTTCAAACATTAAGAATTCCTGTTTATAGAGCTCAGAACTTGTGTATATAGCTTTTAAATGAGGAGAATACATTTTTTTTTTTACAATTGAAGCAGAACTGGTGTGGCGTCTTTTGACTGAAACAGTTTATATCCTGAAGGTTTTCGTATGTACTTCTAAGGAAACTGTCAAAATGGGGTAAAACTATTAAAATACACAACGATCTTTCCAGGAAATGAATATGAACGTGTAAAAAACAGTTCAAATACAAGCAAATAGATTCTAACGACATTGAATGGCGAGTTCAATTACCGAGAATACATGTAGGAAGCTCTGATATGACGAGAATTCTGATAATATTAACAAGTCCGGCTATTTTATGGGGCGTTTTCACAAAATTGTGATTTCAATCATTAAGAATTCCTGTTTATATAGCTCAGAACTAATTAAACTTTGAAATGAGGAGAATACAGTTTATGTTTATAATTGAGGCTTAATTGGCAAAGCGTTTCTTGACTGGAACAGTGTATATCCTGAAGGTTCTAGTATATACCTCTAAGTGAACAGTCAAAATGTGGTAAAATTCTTAAAATACACAGTTATCTTTGCAGGAAATGAATATGAACCTATAACAAACAGTTGAAACACAAGTAAATAAATTCTAACTACATTTAATGCCGAGTTCCATTACCGAGATTAGAGGTAGAGAGCTCTGAAATGACGAGGCTTCTAATCATACTAACAACTCTGGCTATTTTAAGTGGCGTTTTTATAAAATGTGATTTCAAACATTAATATTTCCTGTTTATAGAGCTCAGAACTTGAGTATTCAGCTTTGAAATGATGAGAATACTGTTTATGTTTATAATTGAGGCTTAATTGGCCACGCGTTTCTTGACTGGAACATTGTATATTCTGAAGGTTCTAGTATGTACCTCTAAGTGAACAGTCAAAATGTGGTAAAACTCTTAAAATACACAGTTATTTTTCCAGGAAATGAATATGAACCTATAACAAACAGTTGAAATACAAGTAAATAGATAATAACTACATTTAATGCCAAGTTCCATTACCGAGATTACAGGTAGAGAGCTCTGAAATGACAAGTCATCTAATCAAATTAACAACTCTGGTTATTTTAAGTGGCGTTTTTAAAAAAACGTGATTTCAAACATTAAGAATTGCTGTGTATAGAGCTCAGAACTTGAGTATTAAGTTTTGAAATGAGGAGAATACTGTATATTTTTGTTATTGAGGCTTAAGTGGCCACGCATTTTTTGACTGGAACAGTGTATATTCTGACGGTTCTAGTATGTACCTCTAAGGAAACAGTCAAAATGTAGTAAAACAATTAAAATACACAGTTATCTCTCCAGGAAATGAATATGAACCTATGAAAAAAAGTTGAAATACAAGTAAACAGATTCTAACTACATTTAATGCCGAGTTCCATTACCGATATTACAGGGAGAAAGCTCTGAAATGATGAGAATTCTGATAATACTAAAAAATCTGGCTATTTTAAGTGTTGTTTTCACTAAAATGTGATTGCAAACATTAAGAATTCCTGTTTATAGAGCTCAGAACTTGTGTATATAGCTTTTAAATGAGGATAATACAGTTTTGTTTTGTTTTTTTTACAATTGAAGCAGAACTGGTGTGGCGTCTTTTGACTGAAACAGTTTATATCCTGAAGGTTTTAGTATGTACTTCTAAGGAAACTGTCAAAATGGAGTAAAACTATTAAAATACACAATGATCTCTCCAGGAAATGAATATGAACGTGTAACAAACAGTTCAAATACAAGTAAATAGATTCTAACTACATTTCATGCCGAGTTCCATTACCGATTTTACAGGGAGAAAGCTCTGAAATGATGAGAATTATGATAATATTAACAACTCAGGCTATTTTAAGTGGCTTTTTCACTAAAATGTGATTTGAAACATTAAGAATTCCTGTTTATAGATCTCAGAACTTGTGTTTGGAACTTTAAAATGAGGATAATACTGTTTATGTTGACAATTGAGGCTAAATTGCCGTGGCGTCTTTTGACTGAACAGTTTATATCCTGAAGTTCTAGTATGTGCATCTAAGGAAACTGTCAAAATGTGTTAAAACTCTTAAAATACACAATTGTCTTTCCAGGAAATGAATATGAATGTGTACCAGTTGAAACACGAGTAAGTATATGGTAACTACATTTAATGCCGAGTTCCATTACCGAGAACAAAGGTAGAGAGCACTGAAATGACGAGAATTCTAATAATATTAACAATTCTGGCTATTTTCAGTGGCATTTTCACATAATGTCATTTCACTCATTAAGAATTCCTGTTTATAAAGCTCAGAACTAATGTATGAAACTTATAAATGAGGAGAACACTGTTAAATTTCAAATTGAGGCTGAATTCCTTTGGCATTTTTTGACTGAAACAGTTTAAATACTGAAGGTAATAGTATATACTTCTAAAAAAACTCTCAAATAGTGGGAAACCTGTTAAAATACAGAATTATCTTTCCAGGAAATGAATATGCACGTGTAACAAACAGTTGAAACACAAGTAAATAGATTCTAACTACATTTAATGCCGAGTTCCATTTCCGAGGTTACCGTTAGAAAGCT
This sequence comes from Myotis nattereri, assembly GCF_964212035.1. NCBI lineage: Eukaryota > Metazoa > Chordata > Mammalia > Chiroptera > Vespertilionidae > Myotis > Myotis nattereri. The sequence goes on along the minus strand of NC_138080.1, from coordinate 8,468,416 downwards.
CTGAAATGACGGGAATTCTGATAATATTAACAAATCCGGCTATTTTAAGGGGCGTTTTCACAAAATTGTGATTTCAGTCATTAAGAATTCCTGTTTATACAGCTCAGAACTTATTAATCTTTGAAATGAGGAGAATACAGTTTATGTTTATAATTGAGGCTTAATTGGCAAAGCGTTTCTTGACTGGAACAGTGTATATCCTGAAGGTTGTAGTATATACCTCTACGGAAACAGTCAAAATGTGGTAAAACTCTTAAAATACACCGTTATCTTTCCAGGAAATGAATATGAACCTATAACAAACAGTTGAAATACAAGTAAATAGATTTTAACTACATTTAATGCCAAGTTCCATTACCGAGATTAGAGGTAGAGAGCTCTGAAATGACGATTCTTCTAATCATATTAACAACTCTGGTTATATTAAGTGGCGTTTTTACAAAAACGTGATTTCAAACATTAAGAATTGCTGTGTATAGAGCTCAGAACTTGAGTATTAAGCTTTGAAATGAGGAGAATACTGTTTATTTTTGTAATTGAGGCTTAAGTGTCCGCGCGTTTTTTGACTGGAACAGTGTATATTCTGACGGTTCTAGTATATACCTCTAAGGAAACAGTCAAAATGTGGTAAAACTGTTAAAATACACAGTTATCTTTCCAGGAATTGAATATGAACCTTCAAAAAGAAGTTGAAATACAAGTAAACAGATCCTAACTACATTTAATGCCGAGTTTCATTACCGATATTACAGGGAGAACGCTCTGAAATGAGGAGAATTCTGATAATATTAACAAGTCTGGCTATTTTAAGTGTCGTTTTCACTAAAATGCGATTTCAAACATTAAGAATTCCTGTTTATAGAGCTCAGAACTTGTGTATATAGCTTTTAAATGAGGAGAATACATTTTTTTTTTTACAATTGAAGCAGAACTGGTGTGGCGTCTTTTGACTGAAACAGTTTATATCCTGAAGGTTTTCGTATGTACTTCTAAGGAAACTGTCAAAATGGGGTAAAACTATTAAAATACACAACGATCTTTCCAGGAAATGAATATGAACGTGTAAAAAACAGTTCAAATACAAGCAAATAGATTCTAACGACATTGAATGGCGAGTTCAATTACCGAGAATACATGTAGGAAGCTCTGATATGACGAGAATTCTGATAATATTAACAAGTCCGGCTATTTTATGGGGCGTTTTAACAAAATTGTGATTTCAATCATTAAGAATTCCTGTTTATATAGCTCAGAACTAATTAATCTTTGAAATGAGGAGAATACAGTTTATGTTTATAATTGAGGCTTAATTGGCAAAGCGTTTCTTGACTGGAACAGTGTATATCCTGAAGGTTCTAGTATATACCTCTAAGTGAACAGTCAAAATGTGGTAAAATTCTTAAAATACACAGTTATCTTTGCAGGAAATGAATATGAACCTATAACAAACAGTTGAAACACAAGTAAATAAATTCTAACTACATTTAATGCCGAGTTCCATTACCGAGATTAGAGGTAGAGAGCTCTGAAATGACGAGGCTTCTAATCATACTAACAACTCTGGCTATTTTAAGTGGCGTTTTTATAAAATGTGATTTCAAACATTAAGATTTCCTGTTTATAGAGCTCAGAACTTGAGTATTCAGCTTTGAAATGATGAGAATACTGTTTATGTTTATAATTGAGGCTTAATTGGCCACGCGTTTCTTGACTGGAACATTGTATATTCTGAAGGTTCTAGTATGTACCTCTAAGTGAACAGTCAAAATGTGGTAAAACTCTTAAAATACACAGTTATTTTTCCAGGAAATGAATATGAACCTATAACAAACAGTTGAAATACAAGTAAATAGATAATAACTACATTTAATGCCAAGTTCCATTACCGAGATTACAGGTAGAGAGCTCTGAAATGACAAGTCATCTAATCAAATTAACAACTCTGGTTATTTTAAGTGGCGTTTTTAAAAAAACGTGATTTCAAACATTAAGAATTGCTGTGTATAGAGCTCAGAACTTGAGTATTAAGTTTTGAAATGAGGAGAATACTGTATATTTTTGTTATTGAGGCTTAAGTGGCCACGCATTTTTTGACTGGAACAGTGTATATTCTGACGGTTCTAGTATGTACCTCTAAGGAAACAGTCAAAATGTAGTAAAACAATTAAAATACACAGTTATCTCTCCAGGAAATGAATATGAACCTATGAAAAAAAGTTGAAATACAAGTAAACAGATTCTAACTACATTTAATGCCGAGTTCCATTACCGATATTACAGGGAGAAAGCTCTGAAATGATGAGAATTCTGATAATACTAAAAAATCTGGCTATTTTAAGTGTTGTTTTCACTAAAATGTGATTTCAAACATTAAGAATTCCTGTTTATAGAGCTCAGAACTTGTGTATATAGCTTTTAAATGAGGATAATACAGTTTTTTTTTTTTTTTTTACAATTGAAGCAGAACTGGTGTGGCGTCTTTTGACTGAAACAGTTTATATCCTGAAGGTTTTAGTATGTACTTCTAAGGAAACTGTCAAAATGGAGTAAAACTATTAAAATACACAATGATCTCTCCAGGAAATGAATATGAACGTGTAACAAACAGTTCAAATACAAGTAAATAGATTCTAACTACATTTCATGCCGAGTTCCATTACCGATTTTACAGGGAGAAAGCTCTGAAATGATGAGAATTATGATAATATTAACAACTCAGGCTATTTTAAGTGGCTTTTTCACTAAAATGTGATTTGAAACATTAAGAATTCCTGTTTATAGATATCAGAACTTGTGTTTGGAACTTTAAAATGAGGATAATACTGTTTATGTTTACAATTGAGGCTAAATTGCCGTGGCGTCTTTTGACTGAACAGTTTATATCCTGAAGTTCTAGTATGTGCATCTAAGGAAACTGTCAAAATGTGTTAAAACTCTTAAAATACACAATTGTCTTTCCAGGAAATGAATATGAATGTGTACCAGTTGAAACACGAGTAAATATATGGTAACTACATTTAATGCCGAGTTCCATTACCGAAAACAAAGGTAGAGAGCACTGAAATGACGAGAATTCTAATAATATTAACAATTCTGGCTATTTTCAGTGGCATTTTCACATAATGTCACTTCACTCATTAAGAATTCCTGTTTATAAAGCTCAGAACTAATGTATGAAGCTTATAAATGAGGAGAACACTGTTAAATTTCAAATTGAGGCTGAATTCCTTTGGCATTTTTTGACTGAAACAGTTTAAATATGAAGGTAATAGTATATACTTCTAAAAAAACTCTCAAATAGTGGGAAAACCTGTTAAAATACAGAATTATCTTTCCAGGAAATGAATATGCACGTGTAACAAACAGTTGAAACACAAGTAAATAGATTCTAACTACATTTAATGCCGAGTTCCATTTCCGAGGTTACCGTTAGAAAGCTCTGAAATGACGAGAATTCTGATAATATTAACAAATCCGGCTATTTTAAGGGGCGTTTTCACAAAATTGTGATTTCAGTCATTAAGAATTCCTGTTTATACAGCTCAGAACTTATTAATCTTTGAAATGAGGAGAATACAGTTTATGTTTATAATTGAGGCTTAATTGGCAAAGCGTTTCTTGACTGGAACAGTGTATATCCTGAAGGTTCTAGTATATACCTCTAAGGAAACAGTCAAAATGTGGTAAAACTCTTAAAATACACCGTTATCTTTCCAGGAAATGAATATGAACCTATAACAAACAGTTGAAATACAAGTAAATAGATTCTAACTACATTTAATTCCAAGTTCCATTACCGAGATTAGAGGTAGAGAGCTCTGAAATGACGATTCTTCTTATCATATTAACAACTCTGGTTATATTAAGTGGCGTTTTTACAAAAAGGTGATTTCAAACATTAAGAATTGCTGTGTATAGAGCTCAGAACTTGAGTATTAAGCTTTGAAATGAGGAGAATACTGTTTATTTTTGTAATTGAGGCTTAAGTGGCCGCGCGTTTTTTGACTGGAACAGTGTATATTCTGACGGTTCTAGTATGTACCTCTAAGGAAACAGTCAAAATGTGGTAAAACTGTTAAAATACACAGTTATCTTTTCAGGAATTGAATATGAACCTTTAAAAAGAAGTTGTAATACAAGTAAACAGATCCTAACTACATTTAATGCCGAGTTCCATTACCGATATTACAGGGAGAACGCTCTGAAATGAGGAGAATTCTGATAATATTAACAAGTCTGGCTATTTTAAGTGTCGTTTTCACTAAAATGCGATTTCAAACATTAAGAATTCCTGTTTATAGAGCTCAGAACTTGTGTATATAGCTTTTAAATGAGGAGAATACATTTTTTTTTTTTTACAATTGAAGCAGAACTGGTGTGGCGTCTTTTGACTGAAACAGTTTATATCCTGAAGGTTTTCGTATGTACTTCTAAGGAAACTGTCAAAATGGGGTAAAACTATTAAAATACACAATGATCTTTCCAGGAAATGAATATGAACGTGTAAAAAACAGTTCAAATACAAGCAAATAGATTCTAACGACATTGAATGGCGAGTTCAATTACCGAGAATACATGTAGGAAGCTCTGATATGACGAGAATTCTGATAATATTAACAAGTCCGGCTATTTTATGGGGCGTTTTCACAAAATTGTGATTTCAATCATTAAGAATTCCTGTTTATACAGCTCAGAACTTATTAATCTTTGAAATGAGGAGAATACAGTTTATGTTTATAATTGAGGCTTAATTGGCAAAGCGTTTCTTGACTGGAACAGTGTATATCCTGAAGGTTCTAGTATATACCTCTAAGTGAACAGTCAAAATGTGGTAAAGTACTTAAAATACACAGTTATCTTTCCAGGAAATGAATATGAACCTATAACAAACAGTTGAAACACAAGTAAATAGATTATAACTACATTTAATGCCGAGTTCCATTACCGAGATTAGAGGTAGAGAGCTCTGAAATGACGAGGCTTCTAATCATACTAACAACTCTGGCTGTTTTAAGTGGCGTTTTTATAAAATGTGATTTCAAACATTAATATTTCCTGTTTATAGAGCTCAGAACTTGAGTATTAAGCTTTGAAATGAGGAGAATACTGTTTATGTTTATAATTGAGGCTTAATTGGCCACGCGTTTCTTGACTGGAACAGTGTATATTCTGAAGGTTCTAGTATGTACCTCTAAGTGAACAGTCAAAATGTGGTAAAACTCTTAAAATACACAGTTATTTTTCCAGGAAATGAATATGACCCTATAACAAACAGTTGAAATACAAGTAAATAGATAATAACTACATTTAATGCCAAGTTCCATTACCGAGATTACAGGTAGAGAGCTCTGAAATGACAAGTCATCTAATCATATTAACAACTCTGGTTATTTTAAGTGGCGTTTTTACAAAAACGTGATTTCATACATTAAGAATTGCTGTGTATAGAGCTCAGAACTTGAGTATTAAGCTTTGAAATGAGGAGAACACTGTTTATTTTTGTAATTGAGGCTTAAGTGGCCACGCGTTTTTTGACTGGAACAGTGTATATTCTGACGGTTCTAGTATGTACCTCTAAGGAAACAGTCAAAATGTAGTAAAACAATTAAAATACACAGTTATCTCTCCAGGAAATGAATATGAACCTATAAAAAAAAGTTGAAATACAAGTAAACAGATTCTAACTACATTTAATGCCGAGTTCCATTACCGTTATTACAGGGAGAAAGCTCTGAAATGATGAGAATTCTGATAATATTAACAAGTCTGGCTATTTTAAGTGTCGTTTTCACTAAAATGTGATTTCAAACATTAAGAATTCCTGTTTATAGAGCTCAGAACTTGTGTATATAGCTTTTAAATGAGGAGAATACAGTTTAATTTTTTACAATTGAAGCAGAACTGGTGTGGAGTCTTTTGACTGAAACAGTTTATATCCTGAAGGTTTTAGTATGTAATTCTAAGGAAACTGTCAAAATGGGGTAAAACTATTAAAATACACAATGATCTTTCCAGGAAATGAATATGAACGTGTAACAAACAGTTCAAATACAAGTAAATAGATTCTAACGACAATGAATTCCGAGTTCAATTACCGAGAATACAGGTAGGAAGCTCTGATATGACGAGAATTCTGATAATATTAACAAGTCCGGCTTTTTTAAGGGGCGTTTTCACAAGATTGTGATTTCAATCATTAAGAATTCCTGTTTATACAGCTCAGAACTTATTAATCTTTGAAATGAGGAGAATACAGTTTATGTTTATAATTGAGGCTTAATTGGCAAAGCTTTTTTTGACTGGAACAGTGTATATTCTGAAGGTTCTAATATGTACCTCTAAGTGAACAGTCAAAATGTGGTTGAATTCTTAAAATACACAGTTATCTTTCCAGGAAATGAATATGAACCTATAACAAACAGTTGAAACACAAGTACATAAATTCTAACTACATTTACTGCCGAGTTCCATTACCGAGATTAGAGGTAGAGAGCTCTGAAATGACGAGGCTTCTAATCATATTAACAACTCTGGCTATTTTAAGTGGCGTTTTTATAAAATGTGTTTACAAACATTAAGAATTCTTGTTTGTAGAGCTCAGAACTTGAGTATTATGCTGTGAAATGACGAGAATACAGTTTATGTTTATAATTGAGGTTTAATTGGCCACGCGTTTTTTTGACTGGAACAGTTTATATTCTGAAGGTTCTAGTATGTACCTCTAATTGAACATTCAAAATGTGTTAAAACTATTAAAATACATAGTTATCTTTCCAGCAAATGAATATGACCCTATAATAAACAGTTGAAACACAAGTAAATAGATTCTAACTACATTTAATGCCAAGTTCCATTACCGAGATTACAGGTAGAGAGCTCTGAAATGACGAGGCTTCTAATGATATTAACAACTCTGGCTATTTTAAGTGTCGTTTTCACTAAAATGTGATTTCAAACATTAAGAATTCCTGTTTATAGAGCTCAGAACTTGTGTATATAGCTTTTAAATGAGGAGAATACAGTTTTTTTTTTTTTTTTACAATTGAAGCAGAACTTGTGTGGCGTCTTTTGACTGAAACAGTTTATATCCTGAAGGTTTTAGTATCTACTTCTAAGGAAACTGTCAAAATGGGGTAAAACTATTAAAATACACAATGATCTCTCCAGGAAATGAATATGAACATGTAACAAACAGTTCAAATACAAGTAAATAGATCCTAACGACATTGAATGCCGAGTTCAATTACCGAGAATACATGTAGGAAGCTCTGATATGACGAGAATTCTGATAATATTAACAAGTCCGGCTATTTTATGGGGCGTTTTCACAAAATTGTGATTTCAATCATTAAGAATTCCTGTTTATACAGTTCAGAACTTATTAATCTTTGAAATGAGGAGAATACAGTTTATGTTTATAATTGAGGCTTAATTGGCAAAGCGTTTCTTAACTGGAACAGTGTATATCCTGAAGGTTCTAGTATATACCTCTAAGTGAACAGTCAAAATGTGGTAAAATTCCTAAAACACACAGTTATCTTTCCAGGAAATGAATATGAACCTAAAACAAACAGTTGAAACACAACAAATAAATTCTAACTACATTTAATGCCGAGTTACATTACTGAGATTAAAGGTAGAGAGCTCTGAAATGACGAGGCTTTAAATCATACTAACAACTCTGGCTATTTTAAGTGGCCTTTTTACAAAAACGTGATTTCAAACATTAAGAAATGCTGTGTATAGAGCTCAGAACTTGAGTATTAAGCTTTGAAATGAGGAGAATACTGTTTATTTTTGTAATTGAGGCTTAAGTGGCCACGTGTTTTTTGACTGGAACAGTGTATATTCTGACAGTACTAGTATGTACCTCTAAGGAAACAGTCAAAATGTGGTAAAATTGTTAAAATACATAGTTATCTTTCCAGGAAATGAATATGAACCTACAAAAAGAAGTTGAAATACAAGTAAACAGATTCTAACTACATTTAATGCCGAGTTCCATTACCGATATTACAGGGAGAAAGCTCTGAAATGATGAGAATTCTGATAATATTAACAAGTCTGGCTATTTTACGTGTCGTTTTCACTAAAATGTGATTTCAAACATTAAGAATTCCTGTTTATAGAGCTCAGAACTTGTGTATATAGCTTTTAAATGAGGAGAATACAGTTTTGTTTTTTTTTTTACAATTGAAGCAGAACTGGTGTGGCGTCTTTTGACTGAAACAGTTTATATCCTGAAGGTTTTAGTATGTACTTCTAAGGAAACTGTCAAAATGGGGTAAAACTATTAAAATACACAATGATCTTTCCAGGAAATGAATATTAACTTGTAACAAACAGTTCAAATACAAGTAAATAGATTCTAACGACATTGAATGCCGAGTTCAATTACCGAGAATACATGTAGGAAGCTCTGATATGACGAGAATTCTGATAATATTAACAAGTCCGGCTATTTTAAGGGGCGTTTTCACAAAATTGTGATTTCAATCATTAAGAAGTCCTGTTTATAGAGCTCAGAACTTATTAATCTTTGAAATGAGGAGAATACAGTTTATGTTTATAATTGGGGCTTAATTGGCAAAGCGTTTCTTGACTGGAACAGTGTATATCCTGAAGGTTCTAGTATATACCTCTTAGTGTCCAGTCAAAATGTGGTAAAATTCTTAAAATACACAGTTATCTTTCCAGGAAATGAATATGAACCTAAAACAAACAGTTGAAACACAAGTAAATAAATTCTAACTACATTTAATGCCGAGTTCCATTACCGAGATTAGAGGTAGAGAGCTCTGAAATGACGAGGCTTCTAATCATACTAACAACTTTGGCTATTTTAAGTGGCGTTTTTATAAAATGTGATTTCAAACATTAAGATTTCCTGTTTATAGAGCTTAGAACTTGAGTATTAAGCTTTGAAATGAGGAGAATACTGTTTATGTTTATAATTGAGGCTTAATTGGCCACGAGTTTCTTGACTGGAACAGTGTATATTCTGAAGGTTCTAGTATGTACCTCTAAGTAAACAGTCAAAATGTGGTAAAACTCTTAAAATACACAGTTATTTTTCCAGGAAATGAATATGAACCTATAACAAACAGTTGAAATACAAGTAAATAGATAATAACTACATTTAATGCCAAGTTCCATTACCGAGATTACAGGTAGAGAGCTCTGAAATGACAAGTCATCTAATCATATTAACAACTCTGGTTATTTTAAGTGGCGTTTTTACAAAAACGTGATTACAAACATTAAGAATTGCTGTGTATAGAGCTCAGAACTTGAGTATTAAGCTTTGAAATGAGGAGAATACTGTTTATTTTTGTAATTGAGGCTTAAGTGGCCGCGCGTTTTTTGACTGGAACAGTGTATATTCTGACTGTTCTAGTATGTACCTCTAAGGAAACAGTCAAAATGTGGTAAAACTGTTAAAATACATAGTTATATTTCCAGGAAATGAATATGAACCTATAAAAAGAAGTTGAAATACAAGTAAACAGATTCTAACTACATTTAATGCCGAGTTCCATTACCGATATTACAGGGAGAAAGCTCTGAAATGATGAGAATTCTGATAATATTAACAAGTCTGGCTATTTTAAGTGTCGTTTTCACTAAAATGTGATTTCAAACATTAAGATTTCCTGTTTATAGAGCTCAGAACTTGAGTATTAAGCTTTGAAATGAGGAGAATACTGTTTATGTTTATAATTGAGGCTTAATTGGCCACGCGTTTCTTGACTGGAACAGTGTATATTCTGAAGGTTCTAGTATGTACCTCTAAGTGAACAGTCAAAATGTGGTAAAACTCTTAAAATACACAGTTATTTTTCCAGGAAATGAATATGAACCTATAACAAACAGTTGAAATACAAGTAAATAGATAATAACTACATTTAATGCCAAGTTCCATTACCGAGATTACAGGTAGAGAGTTCTGAAATGACAAGTCATCTAATCATATTAACAACTCTGGTTATTTTAAGGGGCGTTTTTACAAAAACGTGATTTCAAACATTAAGAATTGCTGTGTATAGAGCTCAGAACTTGAGTATTAAGCTTTGAAATGAGGAGAATACTGTTTATTTTTGTAATTGAGGCTTAAGTGGCAAAGCGTTTTTTGACTGGAACAGTGTATATTCTGACGGTTCTAGTATGTACCTCTAAGGAAACAGTCAAAATGTGATAAAACTGTTAAAATACACAGTTATCTCTCCAGGAAATGAATATGAATCTATAAAAAGAAGTTGAAATACAAGTAAACAGATTCTAACTACATTTAATGCCGAGTTCCATTACCGATATTAGAGGGAGAAAACTCTGAAATGATGAGAATTCTGATAATATTAACAAGTCTGGCTATTTTAAGTGTCGTTTTCACTAAAATGTGATTTCAAACATTAAGAATTCCTGTTTATAGAGCTCAGAACTTGTGTATATAGCTTTTAAATGAGGAGAATACAGTTTTATTTTTTACAATTGAAGCAGAACTGGTGTGGCGTCTTTTGACTGAAACAGTTTATATCCTGAAGGTTTTAGTATGTACTTCTAAGGAAACTGTCAAAATGGGGTAAAACTATTAAAATACACAATGATCTCTCTAGGAAATAAATATGAACGTGTAACAAACAGTTCAAATACAAGTAAATAGATCCTAACGACAATGAATTCCGAGTTCAATTACTGAGAATACATGTAGGAAGCTCTGATATGACGAGAATTCTGATAATATTAACAAGTCCGGCAATTTTATGGGGCGTTTTCACAAAATTGTGATTTCAATCATTAAGAATTCCTGTATATAGAGCTCAGAACTTATTATTCTTTGAAATGAGGAGAATACAGTTCATGTTTATAATTGAGGCTTAATTGGCAAAGCGTTTCTTGACTGGAACAGAGTATATCCTGAAGGTTCTAGTATATACCTCTAAGTGAACAGTCAAAATGTGGTAAATTTCTTAAATTACACAGTTATCTTTCAGGAAATGAATATGAACCTATAACAGACAGTTGAAACACAAGTAAGTAAATTCTAACTACATTTAATGCTGAGTTCCATTACCGAGATTAGAGGTAGAGAGCTCTGAAATGACGGGGCTTCTAATCATACTAACAACTCTGGCTATTTTAAGTGGCGTTTTTATAAAATGTGATTTCAAACATTAAGATTTCCTGTTTATAGAGCTCAGAACTTGAGTATTAAGCTTTTAAATAAGGAGAATACTGTTTATGTTTATAATTGAGCCTTAATTGGCCGCGCATTTCTTGACTGGAACACTGTATATTCTGAAAGTTCTAGTATGTACCTCTAAGTGAACAGTCAAAATGTGGTAAAACTCTTAAAATACACAGTTATTTTTCCAGGAAATGAATATGAACCTATAACAAACAGTTGAAATACAAGTAAATAGATAATAACTACATTTAATGCCAAGTTCCATTACCGAGATTACAGGTAGAGAGCTCTGAAATGACAAGTCATCTAATCATATTAACAACTCTGGTTATTTTAAGGGGCGTTATTACAAATCGTGATTTCAAACATTAAGAATTGCTGTGTATAGAGTTCAGAACTTGAGTATTAAGCTTTGAAATGAGGAGAATACTGTTTATTTTTGTAATTGAGGCTTAAGTGGCCGCGCGTTTTTTGACTGGAACAGTGTATATTCTGACTGTTCTAGTATGTACCTCTAAGGAAACAGACAAAATGTGGTAAAACTGTTAAAATACATAGTTATCTTTCCAGGAAATGAATATGAACATATAATAAACAGTTGAAATACAAGTAAATAGATTCTAACTACATTTCATGCCGAGTTCCATTACCGATTTTACAGGGAGAAAGCTCTGAAATGATGAGAATTATGATAATATTAACAACTCAGGCTATTTTAAGTGGTTTTTTCACTAAAATGTGATTTGAAACATTAAGAATTCCTGTTTATAGAGCTCAGAACTTGTGTTTGGAACTTTAACATGAGGATAATACTGTTTATGTTTAAATTGAGGCTAAATTGCCGTGGCGTCTTTTGACTGAACAGTTTATATCCTGAAGTTCTAGTATGTTCATCTAAGGAAACTGTCAAAATGTGTTAAAACTCTTAAAATACACAATTGTCTTTCCAGGAAATGAATATGAATGTGTACCAGTTGAAACACGATTAAATATATGGTAACTACATTTAATGCCGAGTTCCATTACCGAGATTACAGGTAGAGAGCACTGAAATGACGAGAATTCTAATAATATTAACAATTCTGGCCATTTTCAGTGGCATTTTCACATAATGTGATTTCACTCATTTAGAATTCCTGTTTATAAAGCTCAGAACTAATGTATGAAGCTTATAAATGAGGAGAACACTGTTAAATTTCAAATTGAGGCTGAATTCCTGTGGCATTTTTTGACTGAAACAGTTTAAATACTGAAGGTAATAGTATAGACTTCTAAAAAAACTCTCAAATAGTGGGAAACCTGTTAAAATACAGAATTATCTTTCCAGGAAATGAATATGCACGTGTAACAAACAGTTGAAACACAAGTAAATAGATTCTAACTACATTTAATGCCGAGTTCCATTTCCCAGGTTACCGTTAGAAAGCTCTGAAATGACGAGAATTCTGATAATATTAACAAGTCCGGCTATTTTAAGGGGCGTTTTCACAAAATTGTGATTTCAATCATTAAGAATTCCTGTTTATACAGCTCAGAACTTATTAATCTTTGAAATGAGGACAATACAGTTTATGTTTATAATTGAGGCTTAATTGGCAAAGCGTTTCTTGACTGGAACAGTGTATATCCTGAAGGTTGTAGTATATACCTCTAAGGAAACAGTCAAAATGTGGTAAAACTCTTAAAATACACCGTTATCTTTCCAGTTAATGAATATGAACCTATAACAAACAGTTGAAATACAAGGAAATAGATTCTAACTACATTTAATGCCAAGTTCCATTACCGAGATTACAGGTAGAGAGCTCTGAAATGACGATTCTTCTAATCATATTAACAACTCTGGTTATTTTAAGTGGCGTTTTTACAAAAACGTGATTTCAAACATTAAGAATTGCTCTGTATAGAGCTCAGAACTTGAGTATTAAGCTTTGAAATGAGGAGAATACTGTTTATTTTTGTAATTGAGGCTTAAGTGGCCACGCTTTTTTTGACTGGAACAGTGTATATTCTGACGGTTCTAGTATGTATCTCTAAGGAAACAGTCAAAATGTAGTAAAACAATTATAATACACAATTATCTCTCCAGGAAATGAATATGAACCTATAAAAAAAAGTTGAAATACAAGTATACAGATTCTAACTACATTTAATGCCGAGTTCCATTACCGATATTACAGGGAGAAAGCTCTGAAATGATGAGAATTCTGATAATTTTTACAAGTCTGGCTATTTTAAGTGTCGTTTTCACTAAAATGTGATTTCAAACATTAAGAATTCCTGTTTATAGAGCTCAGAACTTGTGTATATAGCTTTTAAATGAGGATAATACAGTTTTTTTTTTTTTACAATTGAAGCAGAACTGGTGTGGCGTCTTTTGAATGTAACAGTTTATATCCTGAAGGTTTTAGTATGTACTTCTAAGGAAACTGTCAAAATGGGGTAAAACTATTAAAATACACAATGATCTTTCCAGGAAATGAATATGAACGTGTAACAAACAGTTCAAATACAAGTAAATTGATCCTAACGACATTGAATGCCGAGTTCAATTACCGAGAATACATGTAGGAAGCTCCGATATGAATAGAATTCTGATAAAATTAAGAAGTCCGGCTATTTTATGGGGCGTTTTCACAAAATTGTGATTTCAATCATTAAGAATTCCTGTTTATACAGCTCAGAACTTATTAATCTTTGAAATGAGGAGAATACAGTTTATGTTTATAATTGAGGCTTAATTGGCAAAGCGTTTCTTGACTGGAACAGTGTATATCCTGAAGGTTCTAGTATATACCTCTAAGTGAACAGTCAAAATGTGGTAAAGTACTTAAAATACACAGTTATCTTTCCAGGAAATGAATATGAACCTATAACAAACAGTTGAAACACAAGTAAATAGATTATAACTACATTTAATGCCGAGTTCCATTACCGAGATTAGAGGTAGAGAGCTCTGAAATGACGAGGCTTCTAATCATACTAACAACTCTGGCTGTTTTAAGTGGCGTTTTTATAAAATGTGATTTCAAACATTAATATTTCCTGTTTATAGAGCTCAGAACTTGAGTATTAAGCTTTGAAATGAGGAGAATACTGTTTATGTTTATAATTGAGGCTTAATTGGCCACGCGTTTCTTGACTGGAACAGTGTATATTCTGAAGGTTCTAGTATGTACCTCTAAGTGAACAGTCAAAATGTGGTAAAACTCTTAAAATACACAGTTATTTTTCCAGGAAATGAATATGACCCTATAACAAACAGTTGAAATACAAGTAAATAGATAATAACTACATTTAATGCCAAGTTCCATTACCGAGATTACAGGTAGAGAGCTCTGAAATGACAAGTCATCTAATCATATTAACAACTCTGGTTATTTTAAGTGGCGTTTTTACAAAAACGTGATTTCATACATTAAGAATTGCTGTGTATAGAGCTCAGAACTTGAGTATTAAGCTTTGAAATGAGGAGAATACTGTTTATTTTTGTAATTGAGGCTTAAGTGGCCACGCGTTTTTTGACTGGAACAGTGTATATTCTGACGGTTCTAGTATGTACCTCTAAGGAAACAGTCAAAATGTAGTAAAACAATTAAAATACACAGTTATCTCTCCAGGAAATGAATATGAACCTATAAAAAAAAGTTGAAATACAAGTAAACAGATTCTAACTACATTTAATGCCGAGTTCCATTACCGTTATTACAGGGAGAAAGCTCTGAAATGATGAGAATTCTGATAATATTAACAAGTCTGGCTATTTTAAGTGTCGTTTTCACTAAAATGTGATTTCAAACATTAAGAATTCCTGTTTATAGAGCTCAGAACTTGTGTATATAGCTTTTAAATGAGGAGAATACAGTTTTATTTTTTACAATTGAAGCAGAACTGGTGTGGAGTCTTTTGACTGAAACAGTTTATATCCTGAAGGTTTTAGTATGTAATTCTAAGGAAACTGTCAAAATGGGGTAAAACTATTAAAATACACAATGATCTTTCCAGGAAATGAATATGAACGTGTAACAAACAGTTCAAATACAAGTAAATAGATTCTAACGACAATGAATTCCGAGTTCAATTACCGAGAATACAGGTAGGAAGCTCTGATATGACGAGAATTCTGATAATATTAACAAGTCCGGCTTTTTTAAGGGGCGTTTTCACAAGATTGTGATTTCAATCATTAAGAATTCCTGTTTATACAGCTCAGAACTTATTAATCTTTGAAATGAGGAGAATACAGTTTATGTTTATAATTGAGGCTTAATTGGCAAAGCTTTTTTTGACTGGAACAGTGTATATTCTGAAGGTTCTAATATGTACCTCTAAGTGAACAGTCAAAATGTGGTTGAATTCTTAAAATACACAGTTATCTTTCCAGGAAATGAATATGAACCTATAACAAACAGTTGAAACACAAGTACATAAATTCTAACTACATTTACTGCCGAGTTCCATTACCGAGATTAGAGGTAGAGAGCTCTGAAATGACGAGGCTTCTAATCATATTAACAACTCTGGCTATTTTAAGTGGCGTTTTTATAAAATGTGTTTACAAACATTAAGAATTCTTGTTTGTAGAGCTCAGAACTTGAGTATTATGCTGTGAAATGACGAGAATACAGTTTATGTTTATAATTGAGGTTTAATTGGCCACGCGTTTTTTTGACTGGAACAGTTTATATTCTGAAGGTTCTAGTATGTACCTCTAATTGAACATTCAAAATGTGTTAAAACTATTAAAATACATAGTTATCTTTCCAGCAAATGAATATGACCCTATAATAAACAGTTGAAACACAAGTAAATAGATTCTAACTACATTTAATGCCAAGTTCCATTACCGAGATTACAGGTAGAGAGCTCTGAAATGACGAGGCTTCTAATGATATTAACAACTCTGGCTATTTTAAGTGTCGTTTTCACTAAAATGTAATTTCAAACATTAAGAATTCCTGTTTATAGAGCTCAGAACTTGTGTATATAGCTTTTAAATGAGGAGAATACAGTTTTTTTTTTTTTTTTACAATTGAAGCAGAACTTGTGTGGCGTCTTTTGACTGAAACAGTTTATATCCTGAAGGTTTTAGTATCTACTTCTAAGGAAACTGTCAAAATGGGGTAAAACTATTAAAATACACAATGATCTCTCCAGGAAATAAATATGAACATGTAACAAACAGTTCAAATACAAGTAAATAGATCCTAACGACATTGAATGCCGAGTTCAATTACCGAGAATACATGTAGGAAGCTCTGATATGACGAGAATTCTGATAATATTAACAAGTCCGGCTATTTTATGGGGCGTTTTCACAAAATTGTGATTTCAATCATTAAGAATTCCTGTTTATACAGTTCAGAACTTATTAATCTTTGAAATGAGGAGAATACAGTTTATGTTTATAATTGAGGCTTAATTGGCAAAGCGTTTCTTAACTGGAACAGTGTATATCCTGAAGGTTCTAGTATATACCTCTAAGTGAACAGTCAAAATGTGGTAAAATTCCTAAAACACACAGTTATCTTTCCAGGAAATGAATATGAACCTAAAACAAACAGTTGAAACACAACAAATAAATTCTAACTACATTTAATGCCGAGTTACATTACTGAGATTAAAGGTAGAGAGCTCTGAAATGACGAGGCTTTAAATCATACTAACAACTCTGGCTATTTTAAGTGGCCTTTTTACAAAAACGTGATTTCAAACATTAAGAATTGCTGTGTATAGAGCTCAGAACTTGAGTATTAAGCTTTGAAATGAGGAGAATACTGTTTATTTTTGTAATTGAGGCTTAAGTGGCCACGTGTTTTTTGACTGGAACAGTGTATATTCTGACAGTACTAGTATGTACCTCTAAGGAAACAGTCAAAATGTGGTAAAATTGTTAAAATACATAGTTATCTTTCCAGGAAATGAATATGAACCTACAAAAAGAAGTTGAAATACAAGTAAACAGATTCTAACTACATTTAATGCCGAGTTCCATTACCGATATTACAGGGAGAAAGCTCTGAAATGATGAGAATTCTGATAATATTAACAAGTCTGGCTATTTTACGTGTCGTTTTCACTAAAATGTGATTTCAAACATTAAGAATTCCTGTTTATAGAGCTCAGAACTTGTGTATATAGCTTTTAAATGAGGAGAATACAGTTTTGTTTTTTTTTTTACAATTGAAGCAGAACTGGTGTGGCGTCTTTTGACTGAAACAGTTTATATCCTGAAGGTTTTAGTATGTACTTCTTAGGAAACTGTCAAAATGGGGTAAAACTATTAAAATACACAATGATCTTTCCAGGAAATGAATATTAACTTGTAACAAACAGTTCAAATACAAGTAAATAGATTCTAACGACATTGAATGCCGAGTTCAATTACCGAGAATACATGTAGGAAGCTCTGATATGACGAGAATTCTGATAATATTAACAAGTCCGGCTATTTTAAGGGGCGTTTTCACAAAATTGTGATTTCAATCATTAAGAAGTCCTGTTTATAGAGCTCAGAACTTATTAATCTTTGAAATGAGGAGAATACAGTTTATGTTTATAATTGGGGCTTAATTGGCAAAGCGTTTCTTGACTGGAACAGTGTATATCCTGAAGGTTCTAGTATATACCTCTTAGTGTCCAGTCAAAATGTGGTAAAATTCTTAAAATACACAGTTATCTTTCCAGGAAATGAATATGAACCTAAAACAAACAGTTGAAACACAAGTAAATAAATTCTAACTACATTTAATGCCGAGTTCCATTACCGAGATTAGAGGTAGAGAGCTCTGAAATGACGAGGCTTCTAATCATACTAACAACTTTGGCTATTTTAAGTGGCGTTTTTATAAAATGTGATTTCAAACATTAAGATTTCCTGTTTATAGAGCTTAGAACTTGAGTATTAAGCTTTGAAATGAGGAGAATACTGTTTATGTTTATAATTGAGGCTTAATTGGCCACGAGTTTCTTGACTGGAACAGTGTATATTCTGAAGGTTCTAGTATGTACCTCTAAGTAAACAGTCAAAATGTGGTAAAACTCTTAAAATACACCATTATCTTTCCAGGAAATGAATATGAACCTATAACAAACAGTTGAAATACAAGTAAATAGATAATAACTACATTTAATGCCAAGTTCCATTACCGAGATTACAGGTAGAGAGCTCTGAAATGACAAGTCATCTAATCATATTAACAACTCTGGTTATTTTAAGTGGCGTTTTTACAAAAACGTGATTACAAACATTAAGAATTGCTGTGTATAGAGCTCAGAACTTGAGTATTAAGCTTTGAAATGAGGAGAATACTGTTTATTTTTGTAATTGAGGCTTAAGTGGCCGCGCGTTTTTTGACTGGAACAGTGTATATTCTGACTGTTCTAGTATGTACCTCTAAGGAAACAGTCAAAATGTGGTAAAACTGTTAAAATACATAGTTATATTTCCAGAAAATGAATATGAACCTATAAAAAGAAGTTGAAATACAAGTAAACAGATTCTAACTACATTTAATGCCGAGTTCCATTACCGATATTACAGGGAGAAAGCTCTGAAATGATGAGAATTCTGATAATATTAACAAGTCTGGCTATTTTAAGTGTCGTTTTCACTAAAATGTGATTTCAAACATTAAGATTTCCTGTTTATAGAGCTCAGAACTTGAGTATTAAGCTTTGAAATGAGGAGAATACTGTTTATGTTTATAATTGAGGCTTAATTGGCCACGCGTTTCTTGACTGGAACAGTGTATATTCTGAAGGTTCTAGTATGTACCTCTAAGTGAACAGTCAAAATGTGGTAAAACTCTTAAAATACACAGTTATTTTTCCAGGAAATGAATATGAACCTATAACAAACAGTTGAAATACAAGTAAATAGATAATAACTACATTTAATGCCAAGTTCCATTACCGAGATTACAGGTAGAGAGTTCTGAAATGACA
This sequence comes from Myotis nattereri, assembly GCF_964212035.1. Classification (NCBI taxonomy): domain Eukaryota; kingdom Metazoa; phylum Chordata; class Mammalia; order Chiroptera; family Vespertilionidae; genus Myotis; species Myotis nattereri. The sequence goes on along the minus strand of NC_138080.1, from coordinate 8,449,284 downwards.
AGTCATCTAATCATATTAACAACTCTGGTTATTTTAAGGGGCGTTTTTACAAAAACGTGATTTCAAACATTAAGAATTGCTGTGTATAGAGCTCAGAACTTGAGTATTAAGCTTTGAAATGAGGAGAATACTGTTTATTTTTGTAATTGAGGCTTAAGTGGCAAAGCGTTTTTTGACTGGAACAGTGTATATTCTGACGGTTCTAGTATGTACCTCTAAGGAAACAGTCAAAATGTGATAAAACTGTTAAAATACACAGTTATCTCTCCAGGAAATGAATATGAATCTATAAAAAGAAGTTGAAATACAAGTAAACAGATTCTAACTACATTTAATGCCGAGTTCCATTACCGATATTACAGGGAGAAAGCTCTGAAATGATGAGAATTCTGATAATATTAACAACTCTGGCTATTTTAAGTGTCGTTTTCACTAAAATGTGATTTCAAACATTAAGAATTCCTGTTTATAGAGCTCAGAACTTGTGTATATAGCTTTTAAATGAGGAGAATACAGTTTTATTTTTTACAATTGAAGCAGAACTGGTGTGGCGTCTTTTGACTGAAACAGTTTATATCCTGAAGGTTTTAGTATGTACTTCTAAGGAAACTGTCAAAATGGGGTAAAACTATTAAAATACACAATGATCTCTCTAGGAAATAAATATGAACGTGTAACAAACAGTTCAAATACAAGTAAATAGATCCTAACGACAATGAATTCCGAGTTCAATTACTGAGAATACATGTAGGAAGCTCTGATATGACGAGAATTCTGATAATATTAACAAGTCCGGCAATTTTATGGGGCGTTTTCACAAAATTGTGATTTCAATCATTAAGAATTCCTGTATATAGAGCTCAGAACTTATTATTCTTTGAAATGAGGAGAATACAGTTCATGTTTATAATTGAGGCTTAATTGGCAAAGCGTTTCTTGACTGGAACAGAGTATATCCTGAAGGTTCTAGTATATACCTCTAAGTGAACAGTCAAAATGTGGTAAATTTCTTAAATTACACAGTTATCTTTCAGGAAATGAATATGAACCTATAACAGACAGTTGAAACACAAGTAAGTAAATTCTAACTACATTTAATGCTGAGTTCCATTACCGAGATTAGAGGTAGAGAGCTCTGAAATGACGGGGCTTCTAATCATACTAACAACTCTGGCTATTTTAAGTGGCGTTTTTATAAAATGTGATTTCAAACATTAAGATTTCCTGTTTATAGAGCTCAGAACTTGAGTATTAAGCTTTTAAATAAGGAGAATACTGTTTATGTTTATAATTGAGCCTTAATTGGCCGCGCATTTCTTGACTGGAACACTGTATATTCTGAAGGTTCTAGTATGTACCTCTAAGTGAACAGTCAAAATGTGGTAAAACTCTTAAAATACACAGTTATTTTTCCAGGAAATGAATATGAACCTATAACAAACAGTTGAAATACAAGTAAATAGATAATAACTACATTTAATGCCAAGTTCCATTACCGAGATTACAGGTAGAGAGCTCTGAAATGACAAGTCATCTAATCATATTAACAACTCTGGTTATTTTAAGGGGCGTTATTACAAATCGTGATTTCAAACATTAAGAATTGCTGTGTATAGAGTTCAGAACTTGAGTATTAAGCTTTGAAATGAGGAGAATACTGTTTATTTTTGTAATTGAGGCTTAAGTGGCCGCGCGTTTTTTGACTGGAACAGTGTATATTCTGACTGTTCTAGTATGTACCTCTAAGGAAACAGACAAAATGTGGTAAAACTGTTAAAATACATAGTTATCTTTCCAGGAAATGAATATGAACATATAATAAACAGTTGAAATACAAGTAAATAGATTCTAACTACATTTCATGCCGAGTTCCATTACCGATTTTACAGGGAGAAAGCTCTGAAATGATGAGAATTATGATAATATTAACAACTCAGGCTATTTTAAGTGGTTTTTTCACTAAAATGTGATTTGAAACATTAAGAATTCCTGTTTATAGAGCTCAGAACTTGTGTTTGGAACTTTAACATGAGGATAATACTGTTTATGTTTAAATTGAGGCTAAATTGCCGTGGCGTCTTTTGACTGAACAGTTTATATCCTGAAGTTCTAGTATGTTCATCTAAGGAAACTGTCAAAATGTGTTAAAACTCTTAAAATACACAATTGTCTTTCCAGGAAATGAATATGAATGTGTACCAGTTGAAACACGATTAAATATATGGTAACTACATTTAATGCCGAGTTCCATTACCGAGATTACAGGTAGAGAGCACTGAAATGACGAGAATTCTAATAATATTAACAATTCTGGCCATTTTCAGTGGCATTTTCACATAATGTGATTTCACTCATTTAGAATTCCTGTTTATAAAGCTCAGAACTAATGTATGAAGCTTATAAATGAGGAGAACACTGTTAAATTTCAAATTGAGGCTGAATTCCTGTGGCATTTTTTGACTGAAACAGTTTAAATACTGAAGGTAATAGTATAGACTTCTAAAAAAACTCTCAAATAGTGGGAAACCTGTTAAAATACAGAATTATCTTTCCAGGAAATGAATATGCACGTGTAACAAACAGTTGAAACACAAGTAAATAGATTCTAACTACATTTAATGCCGAGTTCCATTTCCCAGGTTACCGTTAGAAAGCTCTGAAATGACGAGAATTCTGATAATATTAACAAGTCCGGCTATTTTAAGGGGCGTTTTCACAAAATTGTGATTTCAGTCATTAAGAATTCCTGTTTATACAGCTCAGAACTTATTAATCTTTGAAATGAGGACAATACAGTTTATGTTTATAATTGAGGCTTAATTGGCAAAGCGTTTCTTGACTGGAACAGTGTATATCCTGAAGGTTGTAGTATATACCTCTAAGGAAACAGTCAAAATGTGGTAAAACTCTTAAAATACACCGTTATCTTTCCAGTTAATGAATATGAACCTATAACAAACAGTTGAAATACAAGGAAATAGATTCTAACTACATTTAATGCCAAGTTCCATTACCGAGATTACAGGTAGAGAGCTCTGAAATGACGATTCTTCTAATCATATTAACAACTCTGGTTATTTTAAGTGGCGTTTTTACAAAAACGTGATTTCAAACATTAAGAATTGCTCTGTATAGAGCTCAGAACTTGAGTATTAAGCTTTGAAATGAGGAGAATACTGTTTATTTTTGTAATTGAGGCTTAAGTGGCCACGCTTTTTTTGACTGGAACAGTGTATATTCTGACGGTTCTAGTATGTATCTCTAAGGAAACAGTCAAAATGTAGTAAAACAATTATAATACACAATTATCTCTCCAGGAAATGAATATGAACCTATAAAAAAAAGTTGAAATACAAGTATACAGATTCTAACTACATTTAATGCCGAGTTCCATTACCGATATTACAGGGAGAAAGCTCTGAAATGATGAGAATTCTGATAATTTTTACAAGTCTGGCTATTTTAAGTGTCGTTTTCACTAAAATGTGATTTCAAACATTAAGAATTCCTGTTTATAGAGCTCAGAACTTGTGTATATAGCTTTTAAATGAGGATAATACAGTTTTTTTTTTTTTTACAATTGAAGCAGAACTGGTGTGGCGTCTTTTGAATGTAACAGTTTATATCCTGAAGGTTTTAGTATGTACTTCTAAGGAAACTGTCAAAATGGGGTAAAACTATTAAAATACACAATGATCTCTCCAGGAAATGAATATGAACGTGTAACAAACAGTTCAAATACAAGTAAATTGATCCTAACGACATTGAATGCCGAGTTCAATTACCGAGAATACATGTAGGAAGCTCCGATATGACGAGAATTCTGATAAAATTAACAAGTCCGGCTATTTTATGGGGCGTTTTCACAAAATTGTGATTTCAATCATTAAGAATTCCTGTTTATACAGCTCAGAACTTATTAATCTTTGAAATGAGGAGAATACAGTTTATGTTTATAATTGAGGCTTAATTGGCAAAGCGTTTCTTGACTGGAACAGTGTATATCCTAAAGGTTCTAGTATATACCTCTAAGTGAACAGTCAAAATGTGGTAAAATTCCTAAAATACACAGTTATCTTTCCAGGAAATGAATATGAACCTAAAACAAACAGTTGAAACACAAGTAAATAAATTCTAACTACATTTAATGCCGAGTTACATTACTGAGATTAAAGGTAGAGAGCTCTGAAATGACGAGGCTTTTAATCATACTAACAACTCTGGCTATTTTAAGTGGCGTTTTTATAAAATGTGATTTCAAACATTAAGATTTCCTGTTTATAAAGCTCAGAACTTGAGTATTAAGCTTTGAAATGAGGAGAATACTGTTTATGTTTATAATTGAGGCTTAATTGGCCACGCGTTTCTTGACTGGAACAGTGTATATTCTGAAGGTTCTAGTATGTACCTCAAAGTGAACAGCCAAAATGCGGTAAAACTCTTAAAATACACAGTTATTTTTCCAGGAAATGAATATGAACCTATAACAAACAGTTGAAATACAAGTAAATAGATAATAACTACATTTAATGCCAAGTTCCATTACCGAGATTACAGGTAGAGAGCTCTGAAATGACAAGTCATATAATCATATTAACAACTCTTGTTATTTTAAGGGGCGTTTTTACAAAAACGTGATTTCAAACATTAAGAATTGCTGTGTATAGAGCTCAGAACTTGAGTATTAAGCTTTGAAATGAGGAGAATACTGTTTATTTTTGTAATTGAGGCTTAAGTGGCCACGCGTTTTTTGACTGGAACAGTGTATATTCTGACGGTTCTAGTATGTATCTCTAAGGAAACAGTCAAAATGTAGAAAACAATTAAAATACACAGTTATCTCTCCAGGAAATGAATATGAACCTATAAAAAAAGTAGAAATACAAGTAAACAGATTCTTACTACATTTAATGCCCAGTTCCATTACCGAGATTACAGGTAGAGAGCTCTGAAATGAAGAAGCTTCTAATCATAGTAACAACTCTGGCTATTTTAAGTGGCGTTTTTATAAAATGTGATTACAAACATTAAGAATTCTTGTTTGTAGAGCTCAGAAGTTGAGTATTTTGATTTGAATTGAGGAGAATACTGTTTATGTTTATAATTGAGGCTTTATTGGCCCCGCGTTTCTTGACTGGAACAGTTTATGTTCTGAAGGTTCTAGTATGTACCTCTAAGTGAACAGTCAAAATGAGGTAAAACTATTAAAATACATAGTTATCTTTCCAGGAAATGAATATGAACATATAATAAACAGTTGAAATACAAGTAAATAGATTCTAACTACATTTCATGCCGAGTTCCATTACCGATTTTACAGGGAGAAAGCTCTGAAATGATGAGAATTATGATAATATTAACAACTCAGGCTATTTTAAGTGGTTTTTTCACTAAAATGTGATTTGAAACATTAAGAATTCCTGTTTATAGAGCTCAGAACTTGTGTTTGGATCTTTAACATGAGGATAATACTGTTTATGTTTAAATTGAGGCTAAATTGCCGTCGCGTCTTTTGACTGAACAGTTTATATCCTGAAGTTCTAGTATGTTCATCTAAGGAAACTGTCAAAATGTGTTAAAACTCTTAAAATACACAATTATCTTTCCAGGAAATGAGTATGAATGTGTACCAGTTGAAACACGAGTAAATATATGGTAACTACATTTAATGCCGAGTTCCATTACCTATATTACAGGGAGAAACCTCTGAAATGATGAGAATTCTGATAATTTTTACAAGTCTGGCTATTTTAAGTGTCGTTTTCACTAAAATGTGATTTCAAACATTAAGAATTCCTGTTTCTAGAGCTCAGAACTTGTGTATATAGCTTTTAAATGAGGATAATACAGTTTTTTTTTTTTTACAATTGAAGCAGAACTGGTGTGGCGTCTTTTGAATGTAACAGTTAATATCCTGAAGGTTTTAGTATGTACTTCTAAGGAAACTGTCAAAATGGGGTAAAACTATTAAAATACACAATGATCTCTCCAGGAAATGAATATGAACGTGTAACAAACAGTTCAAATACAAGTAAATTGATCCTAACGACATTGAATGCCGAGTTCAATTACCGAGAATACATGTAGGAAGCTCCGATATGACGAGAATTCTGATAAAATTAACAAGTCCGGCTATTTTATGGGGCGTTTTCACAAAATTGTGATTTCAATCATTAAGAATTCCTGTTTATACAGCTCAGAACTTATTAATCTTTGAAATGAGGAGAATACAGTTTATGTTTATAATTGAGGCTTAATTGGCAAAGCGTTTCTTGACTGGAACAGTGTATATCATAAAGGTTCTAGTATATACCTCTAAGTGAACAGTCAAAATGTGGTAAAATTCCTAAAATACACAGTTATCTTTCCAGGAAATGAATATGAACCTAAAACAAACAGTTGAAACACAAGTAAATAAATTCTAACTACATTTAATGCCGAGTTACATTACTGAGATTAAAGGTAGAGACCTCGAAATGACGAGGCTTTTAATCATACTAACAACTCTGGCTATTTTAAGTGGCGTTTTTATAAAATGTGATTTCAAACATTAAGATTTCCTGTTTATAAAGCTCAGAACTTGAGTATTAAGCTTTGAAATGAGGAGAATACTGTTTATGTTTATAATTGAGGCTTAATTGGCCACGCGTTTCTTGACTGGAACAGTGTATATTCTGAAGGTTCTAGTATGTACCTCAAAGTGAACAGCCAAAATGCGGTATAACTCTTAAAATACACAGTTATTTTTCCAGGAAATGAATATGAACCTATAACAAACAGTTGAAATACAAGTAAATAGATAATAACTACATTTAATGCCAAGTTCCATTACCGAGATTACAGGTAGAGAGCTCTGAAATGACAAGTCATCTAATCATATTAACAACTCTTGTTATTTTAAGGGGCGTTTTTACAAAAACGTGATTTCAAACATTAAGAATTGCTGTGTATAGAGCTCAGAACTTGAGTATTAAGCTTTGAAATGAGGAGAATACTGTTTATTTTTGTAATTGAGGCTTAAGTGGCCACGCGTTTTTTGACTGGAACAGTGTATATTCTGACGGTTCTAGTATGTATCTCTAAGGAAACAGTCAAAATGTAGAAAACAATTAAAATACACAGTTATCTCTCCAGGAAATGAATATGAACCTATAAAAAAAGTAGAAATACAAGTAAACAGATTCTTACTACATTTAATGCCCAGTTCCATTACCGAGATTACAGGTAGAGAGCTCTGAAATGAAGAAGCTTCTAATCATAGTAACAACTCTGGCTATTTTAAGTGGCGTTTTTATAAAATGTGATTACAAACATTAAGAATTCTTGTTTGTAGAGCTCAGAAGTTGAGTATTTTGATTTGAATTGAGGAGAATACTGTTTATGTTTATAATTGAGGCTTTATTGGCCCCGCGTTTCTTGACTGGAACAGTTTATGTTCTGAAGGTTCTAGTATGTACCTCTAAGTGTACAGTCAAAATGAGGTAAAACTATTAAAATACATAGTTATCTTTCCAGGAAATGAATATGAACATATAATAAACAGTTGAAATACAAGTAAATAGATTCTAACTACATTTCATGCCGAGTTCCATTACCGATTTTACAGGGAGAAAGCTCTGAAATGATGAGAATTATGATAATATTAACAACTCAGGCTATTTTAAGTGGTTTTTTCACTAAAATGTGATTTGAAACATTAAGAATTCCTGTTTATAGAGCTCAGAACTTGTGTTTGGATCTTTAACATGAGGATAATACTGTTTATGTTTAAATTGAGGCTAAATTGCCGTCGCGTCTTTTGACTGAACAGTTTATATCCTGAAGTTCTAGTATGTTCATCTAAGGAAACTGTCAAAATGTGTTAAAACTCTTAAAATACACAATTGTCTTTCCAGGAAATGAGTATGAATGTGTACCAGTTGAAACACGAGTAAATATATGGTAACTACACTTAATGCCGAGTTCCATTACCGAGATTACAGGTAGAGAGCACTGAAATGACGAGAATTCTAATAATATTAACAATTCTGGCTATTTTCAGTGGCATTTTCACATAATGTGATTTCACTCATTAAGAATTCCTGTTTATAAAGCTCAGAACTAATGTATGAAGCTTATAAATGAGGAGAACACTGATAAATTTCAAATTGAGGCTGAATTCCTGTGGCATTTTTTGACTGAAACAGTTTAAATACTGAAGATAATAGTATAGACTTCTAAAAAAACTCTCAAATAGTGGGAAACCTGTTAAAATACAGAATTATCTTTCCAGGAAATGAATATGCACGTGTAACAAACAGTTGAAACACAAGTAAATAGATTCTAACTACATTTAATGCCGAGTTCCATTTCCGAGGTTACCGTTAGAAAGCTCTGAAATGACGAGAATTCTGATAATATTAACAAGTCCGGCTATTTTAAGGGGCGTTTTCACAAAATTGTGATTTCAGTCATTAAGAATTCCTGTTTATACAGTTCAGAACTTATTAATCTTTGAAATGAGGACAATACAGTTTATGTTTATAATTGAGGCTTAATTGGCAAAGCGTTTCTTGACTGGAACAGTGTATATCCTGAAGGTTGTAGTATATACCTCTAAGGAAACAGTCAAAATGTGGTAAAACTCTTAAAATACACCATTATCTTTCCAGGAAATGAATATGAACCTATAACAAACAGTTGAAATACAAGTAAATAGATCCTAACTACATTTAATGCCAAGTTCCATTACCGAGATTACAGGTAGAGAGCTCTGAAATGACGATTCTTCTAATCATATTAACAACTCTGGTTATTTTAAGTGGCGTTTTTACAAAAACGTGATTTCAAACATTAAGAATTGCTGTGTATAGAGCTCAGAACTTGAGTATTAAGCTTTGAAATGAGGAGAATACTGTTTATTTTTATAATTGAGGCTTAAGTGGCCACGCGTTTTTTGACTTGCACAGTGTATATTCTGACGGTTCTAGTATGTATCTCTAAGGAAACAGTCAAAATGTAGTAAAACAATTAAAATACACAGTTATCTCTCCAGGAAATGAATATGAACCTATAAAAAAAGTTGAAATACAAGTAAACAGATTCTTACTACATTTAATGCCCAGTTCCATTACCGAGATTACAGGTAGAGAGCTCTGAAATGAAGAAGCTTCTAATCATAGTAACAACTCTGGCTATTTTAAGTGGCGTTTTTATAAAATGTGATTACAAACATTAAGAATTCTTGTTTGTAGAGCTCAGAAGTTGAGTATTTTGCTTTGAATTGAGGAGAATACTGTTTATGTTTATAATTGAGGCTTTATTGGCCCCGCGTTTCTTGACTGGAACTGTTTATGTTCTGAAGGTTCTAGTATGTACCTCTAAGTGAACAGTCAAAATGAGGTAAAACTATTAAAATACATAGTTATCTTTCCAGGAAATGAATATGAACATATAATAAACAGTTGAAATACAAGTAAATAGATTCTAACTACATTTCATGCCGAGTTCCATTACCGATTTTACAGGGAGAAAGCTCTGAAATGATGAGAATTATGATAATATTAACAACTCAGGCTATTTTAAGTGGTTTTTTCACTAAAATGTGATTTGAAACATTAAGAATTCCTGTTTATAGAGCTCAGAACTTGTGTTTGGAACTTTAACATGAGGATAATACTGTTTATGTTTACAATAGAGGCTAAATTGCCGTGGCGTCTTTTGACTGAACAGTTTATATCCTGAAGTTTTAGTATGTTCATCTAAGGAAACTGTCAAAATGTGTTAAAACTCTTAAAATACACAATTGTCTTTCCAGTAAATGAATATGAATGTGTACCAGTTGAAACACGAGTAAATATATGGTAACTACATTTAATGCCGAGTTCCATTACCGATATTACAGGGAGAAAGCTCTGAAATGATGAGAATTCTGATAATTTTTACAAGTCTGGCTATTTTAAGTGTTGTTTTCACTAAAATGTGATTTCAAACATTAAGAATTCCTGTTTATAGAGCTCAGAACTTGTGTATATAGCTTTTAAATGAGGATAATACAGTTTTTTTTTTTTTTACAATTGAAGCAGAACTGGTGTGGCATCTTTTGACTGAAACAGTTTATATCCTGAAGGTTTTAGTATGTACTTCTAAGGAAACTGTCAAAATGGGGTAAAACTATTAAAATACACAATGGTCCTTCCAGGAAATGAATATGAACGTGTAACAAACAGTTCAAATACAAGTAAATAGATCCTAACGACATTGAATGCCGAGTTCAATTACCGAGAATACATGTAGGAAGCTCTGATATGATGAGAATTCTGATAATATTACCAAGTCCGGCTATTTTATGGGGCGTTTTCACAAAATTGTGATTTCAATCATTAAGAATTCCTGTTTATACAGCTCAGAACTTATTAATCTTTGAAATGAGGAGAATACAGTTTATGTTTATAATTGAGGCTTAATTGGCAAAGCGTTTCTTGACTGGAACAGTGTATATCCTGAAGGTTCTAGTATGTACCTCTAAGTGAACAGTCAAAATGTGGTAAAATTCTTAAAATACACAGTAATCTTTCCAGGAAATGAATATGAACCTATAACAAACAGTTGAAACACAAGTAAATAAATTCTAACTACATTTAATGCCGAGTTCCATTACCGAGATTAGAGGTAGAGAGCTCTGAAATGACGAGGCTTCTAATCATACTAACAACGCTGGCTATTTTAAGTGGCGTTTTTATAAAATGTGATTTCAAACATTAAGATTTCCTGTTTATAGAGCTCAGAACTTGAGTATTAAGCTTTGAAATGAGGAGAATACTGTTTACGTTTATAATTGAGGCTTAATTGGCCACGCGTTTCTTGACTGGAACAGTGTATATTCTGATGGTTCTAGTATGTACCTCTAAGTGAACAGTCAAAATGTAGTAAAACTCTTAAAATACACAGTTATTTTTCCAGGAAATGAATATGAACCTATAACAAACAGTTGAAATACAAGTAAATAGATAATAACTACATTTAATGCCAAGTTCCATTACCGAGATTACAGGTAGAGAGCTCTGAACTGACAAGTCATCTAATCATATTAACAACTCTGGTTATTTTAAAGGGCGTTTTTACAAAAACGTGATTTCAAACTTTAAGAATTGCTGTGTATAGAGCTCAGAACGTGAGTATTAAGCTTTGAAATGAGGAGAATACTGTTTATTTTTGTAATTGAGGCTTAAGTGGCCGCGCGTTTTTTGACTGGAACAGTGTATATTCTGACGGTTCTAGTATGTACCTCTATGGAAACAGTCAAAATGTGATAAAACTGTTAAAATACACAGTTCTCTCTCCAGGAAATGAATATGAACCTATAAAAAGAAGTTGAAATACAAGTAAACAGATTCTAACTACATTTAATGCCGAGTTCCATTACCGATATTACAGGGAGAAAGCTCTGAAATGATGAGAATTCAGATAATATTAACAAGTCTGGCTATTTTAAGTGTCGTTTTCACTAAAATGTGATTTCAAACATTAAGAATTACTGTTTATAGAGCTCAGAACTTGTGTATATAGCTTTTAAATGAGGAGAATACAGTTTTTTTTTTACAATTGAAGCAGAACTGGTGTGGCGTCTTTTGACTGAACCAGTTTATATCCTGAAGGTTTTAGTATGTACTTCTAAGGAAACTGTCAAAATGGGGTAAAACTATTAAAATACACAATGATCTTTCCAGGAAATGAATATGAACGTGTAACAAACAGTTCAAATACAAGTAAATAGATTCTAACGACATTGAATGCCGAGTTCAATTACCGAGAATACATGTAGGAAGCTCTGATATGACGAGAATTCTGATAATATTAACAAGTCCGGCTATTTTATGGGGCGTTTTCACAAAATTGTGATTTCAATCATTAAGAATTCCTGTTTATACAGTTCAGAACTTATTAATCTTTGAAATGAGGAGAATACAGTTTATGTTTATAATTGGGGCTTAATTGGCAAAGCGTTTCTTGACTGGAACAGTGTATATTCTGAAGGTTCTAGTATGTACCTCTAAGTGAACAGTCAAAATGTAGTAAAACTCTTAAAATACACAGTTATTTTTCCAGGAAATGAATATGAACCTATAACAAACAGTTGAAATACAAGTAAATAGATAATAACTACATTTAATGCCAAGTTCCATTACCGAGATTACAGGTAGAGAGCTCTGAACTGACAAGTCATCTAATCATATTAACAACTCTGGTTATTTTAAGGGGCGTTTTTACAAAAACGTGATTTCAAACATTAAGAATTGCTGTGTATAGAGCTCAGAACGTGAGTATTAAGCTTTGAAATGAGGAGAATACTGTTTATTTTTGTAATTGAGGCTTAAGTGGCCGCGCGTTTTTTGACTGGAATAGTGTATATTCTGACGGTTCTAGTATGTACCTCTATGGAAACAGTCAAAATGTGATAAAACTGTTAAAATACACAGTTCTCTCTCCAGGAAATGAATATGAACCTATAAAAAGAAGTTGAAATACAAGTAAACAGATTCTAACTACATTTAATGCCGAGTTCCATTACCGATATTACAGGGAGAAAGCTCTGAAATGATGAGAATTCAGATAATATTAACAAGTCTGGCTATTTTAAGTGTCGTTTTCACTAAAATGTGATTTCAAACATTAAGAATTACTGTTTATAGAGCTCAGAACTTGTGTATATAGCTTTTAAATGAGGAGAATACAGTTTTTTTTTTACAATTGAAGCAGAACTGGTGTGGCGTCTTTTGACTGAACCAGTTTATATCCTGAAGGTTTTAGTATGTACTTCTAAGGAAACTGTCAAAATGGGGTAAAACTATTAAAATACACAATGATCTTTCCAGGAAATGAATATGAACGTGTAACAAACAGTTCAAATACAAGTAAATAGATTCTAACGACATTGAATGCCAAGTTCAATTACCGAGAATACATGTAGGAAGCTCTGATATGACGAGAATTCTGATAATATTAACAAGTCCGGCTATTTTATGGGGCGTTTTCACAAAATTGTGATTTCAATCATTAAGAATTCCTGTTTATACAGCTCAGAACTTATTAATCTTTGAAATGAGGAGAATACAGTTTATGTTTATAATTGGGGCTTAATTGGCAAAGCGTTTCTTGACTGGAACAGTGTATATTCTGAAGGTTCTAGTATGTACCTCTAAGTGAACAGTCAAAATGTGGTAAAACTCTTAAAATACACAGTTATTTTTCCAGGAAATGAATATGAACCTATAACAAACAGTTGAAATACAAGTAAATAGATAATAACTACATTTAATGCCAAGTTCCATTACAGAGATTACAGGTAGAGAGCTCTGAAATGACAAGTCATCTAATCATATTAACAACTCTGGTTATTTTAAGGGGCGTTTTTACAAAAACGTGATTTCAAACATTAAGAATTGCTGTGTATAGAGCTCAGAACGTGAGTATTAAGCTTTGAAATGAGGAGAATACTGTTTATTTTTGTAATTGAGGCTTAAGTGGCCGCGCGTTTTTTGACTGGAACAGTGTATATTCTGACGGTTCTAGTATGTACCTCTATGGAAACAGTCAAAATGTGATAAAACTGTTAAAATACACAGTTCTCTCTCCAGGAAATGAATATGAACCTATAAAAAGAAGTTGAAATACAAGTAAACAGATTCTAACTACATTTAATGCCGAGTTCCATTACTGATATTACAGGGAGAAAGCTCTGAAATGATGAGAATTCAGATAATATTAACAAGTCTGGCTATTTTAAGTGTCGTTTTCACTAAAATGTGATTTCAAACATTAAGAATTACTGTTTATAGAGCTCAGAACTTGTGTATATAGCTTTTAAATGAGGAGAATACAGGTTTTTTTTTACAATTGAAGCAGAACTGGTGTGGCGTCTTTTGACTGAACCAGTTTATATCCTGAAGGTTTTAGTATGTACTTCTAAGGAAACTGTCAAAATGGGGTAAAACTATTAAAATACACAATGATCTTTCCAGGAAATGAATATGAACGTGTAACAAACAGTTCAAATACAAGTAAATAGATTCTAACGACATTGAATGCCAAGTTCAATTACCGAGAATACATGTAGGAAGCTCTGATATGACGAGAATTCTGATAATATTAACAAGTCCGGCTATTTTATGGGGCGTTTTCACAAAATTGTGATTTCAATCATTAAGAATTCCTGTTTATACAGCTCAGAACTTATTAATCTTTGAAATGAGGAGAATACATTTTATGTTTATAATTGAGGCTTAATTGGCAAAGCGTTTCTTGACTGGAACAGTGTATATTCTGAAGGTTCTAGTATGTACCTCTAAGTGAACAGTCAAAATGTGGTAAAACTCTTAAAATACACAGTTATTTTTCCAGGAAATGAATATGAACCTATAACAAACAGTTGAAATACAAGTAAATAGATAATAACTACATTTAATGCCAAGTTCCATTACAGAGATTACAGGTAGAGAGCTCTGAAATGACAAGTCATCTAATCATATTAACAACTCTGGTTATTTTAAGGGGCGTTTTTACAAAAACGTGATTTCAAACATTAAGAATTGCTGTGTATAGAGCTCAGAACTTGAGTATTAAGCTTTGAAATGAGGAGAATACTGTTTATTTTTGTAATTGAGGCTTAAGTGGCCACGCGTTTTTTGACTGGAACAGTGCATATTCTGACGGTTCTAGTATGTACCTATAAGGAAACAGTCAAAATGTAGTAAAACAATTAAAATACACAGTTATCTCTCCAGGAAATGAATATGAACCTATAAAAAAAGTTGAAATACAAGTAAACAGATTCTAACTACATTTAATGCCCAGTTCCATTACCGAGATTAGGTAGAGAGCTCTGAAATGAAGAAGCTTCTAATCATAGTAACAACTCTGGCTATTTTAAGTGGCGTTTTTATAAAATGTGATTACAAACATTAAGAATTCTTGTTTGTTGAGCTCAGAAGTTGAGTATTATGCTTTGAAATGAGGAGAATACTGTTTATGTTTATAATTGAGGCTTTATTGGCCCCGCGTTTCTTGACTGGAACAGTTTATGTTCTGAAGGTTCTAGTATGTACCTCTAAGTGAACAGTCAAAATGAGGTAAAACTATTAAAATACATAGTTATCTTTCCAGGAAATGAATATGAACATATAACAAACAGTTGAAATACAAGTAAATAGATTCTAACTACATTTCATGCCGAGTTCCATTACCGATTTTACAGGGAGAAAGCTCTGAAATGATGAGAATTATGATAATATTAACAACTCAGGCTATTTTAAGTGGCTTTTTCACTAAAATGTGATTTGAAACATTAAGAATTCCTGTTTATAGATCTCAGAACTTGTTTTTGGAACTTTAAATTGAGGATAATACTGTTTATGTTTACAATTGAGGCTAAATTGCCGTGGCGTATTTTGACTGAACAGTTTATATCCTGAAGTTCTAGTATGTGCATCTAAGGAAACTGTCAAAATGTGTTAAAACTCTTAAAATACACAATTGTCTTTCCAGGAAATGAATATGAATGTGTACCAGTTGAAACACGAGTAAATATATGGTAACTACATTTAATGCCGAGTTCCATTACCGAGAACAAAGGTAGAGAACACTGAAATGACGAGAATTCTAATAATATTAACAATTCTGGCTATTTTCAGTGGCATTTTCACATAATGTGATTTCACTCATTAAGAATTCCTGTTTATAAAGCTCAGAACTAATGTATGAAGCTTATAAATGAGGAGAACACTGTTAAATTTCAAATTGAGGCTGAATTCCTGTGGCAGTTTTTGACTGAAACAGTTTAAATACTGAAGGTAATAGTATATACTTCTAAAAAAACTCTCAAATAGTGGGAAACCTGTTAAAATACAGAATTATCTTTCCAGGAAATTAATATGCACGTGTAACAAACAGTTGAAACACAAGTAAATAGATTCTAACTACATTTAATGCCGAGTTCCATTTCCGAGGTTACCGTTAGAAAGCTCTGAAATGACGAGAATTCTGATAATATTAACAAGTCCGGCTATTTTAAGGGGCGTTTTCACAAAATTGTGATTACAGTCATTAAGAATTCCTGTTTATACAGCTCAGAACTTATTAATCTTTGAAATGAGGAGAATACAGTTTATGTTTATAATTGAGGCTTAATTGGCAAAGCGTTTCTTGACTGGAACAGTGTATATCCTGAAGGTTGTAGTATATACCTCTAAGGAAACAGTCAAAATGTGGTAAAACTCTTAAAATACACCGTTAACTTTCCAGGAAATGAATATGAACCTATAACAAACAGTTGAAACACAAGTAAATAAATTCTAACTACATTTAATGCCGAGTTCCATTACCGAGATTAGAGGTAGAGAGCTCTGAAACGACGAGGCTTCTAATCATACTAACAACTCTGGCTATTTTAAGTGGCGTTTTCACTAAAATGTGATTTCAAACATTAAGAATTCCTGTTTATAAACCTCAGAACTTGTGTATATAGTTTTTAATTGAGGAGAATACAGATTTTTTTACAATTGAGGCAGAACTGGTGTGGCGTCTTTTGACTGAAACAGTTTATATCCTGAAGGGTTTAGTATGTACTTCTAAGGAAACTGTCAAAATGGGGTAAAACTGTTAAAATACACAATGATCTTTCCAGGAAATTAATATGAATGTGTAACAAACAGTTCAAATACAAGTAAATAGATTCTAACGACATTGAATGCTGAGTTCAATTACCGAGAATACAGGTAGAAAGCTCTGATATGACGAGAATTCTGATAATATTAACAAGTCCGGTATTTAAGGGGCGTTTTCACAAAATTGTGATTTCAATCATTAAGAATTCCTGTTTATACAGCTCAGAACGTATTAATCTTTGAAATGAGGAGAATACAGTTTATGTTTATAATTGAGGCTTAATTGGCAAAGCGTTTCTTGACTGGAACAGTGTATATCCTGAAGGTTCTAGTATATTCCTCTAAGGAAACAGTCAAAATGTGGAAAAACTCTTAAAATACACCGTTATCTTTCCAGGAAATGAATATGAACCTATAACAAACAGTTGAAATACAAGTAAATAGATTCTAACTACATTTAATGCCAAGTTCCATTACCGAGATTACAGGTAGAGAGCTCTGAAATGACGAGGCTTCTAATGATATTAACAACTCTGGCTATTTTAAGTGGCGTTTTTACAAAAACGTGATTTCAAACATTAAGAATTCCTGTTTATAGAGCTCAGAACTTGTGTATGGAACTTTAAAATGAGGATAATACAGTTTATGTTTACAATTGAGGCTAAATTGCTGTGCCATCTTTTGACTGAAGAGTTTATATGCTGAGGTTCTACTAAGTTCATCTAAGGAAACTGTCAAAATGTGTTAAAACTCTTAAAATATACAATTGTCTTTCCAGGGAATGAATATGAATGTGTACCATTTGAAACACGAGTAAATATGTGGTAAGTACATTTAATGCCGAGTTCCATTACCGAGATTACAGGTAGAGAACACTGAAATGATGAGAATTCTAATAATATTAACAATTTTGGCTATTTTCAGTGGCATTATCACATAATGTGATTTCAGTCATTAAGAATTCCTGTTTATAAGACTCAGAACTAATGTATGAAGTCTATAAATGATGAGAACACTGTTAAATTTCAAATTGAGGCTGAATTCCTGTGGCATTTTTTGACTGAAATAGTTTACATACTGAAGGTAATAGTATATATTTCAAAAAAAACTCTCAAATTGTGGGAAACCTGTTAAAATACAGAATTATCTTTCCAGGAAATGAATATGAACGTGTAACAAACAGTTGAAACACAAGTAAATAGATTCTAACTACATTTAATGCCGAGTTCCATTACCAAGGTTACAGTTAGAAAGCTCTGAAATGACGAGAATTCTGATAATATTAACAAGTCCGGCTATTTTAAGGGGCGTTTTCACAAAATTGTGATTTCAATCATTAAGAATTCCTGTTTATACAGCTCAGAACTTATTAATCTTTGAAATGAGGAGAGTACAGTTTATGTTTATAATTGAGGCTTAATTGGCAATGCGTTTCTTGACTGGAACAGTGTATATCCTGAAGGTTCTAGTATATACCTCTAAGGAAACAGTCAAAATGTGGTAAAACTCTTAAAATACACCGTTATCTTTCCAGGAAATGAATATGAACCTATAACAAACAGTTGAAATACAAGTAAATAGATTCTAACTACATTTAATGCCGAGTTCCATTACCGATATTACGGGGAGAAAGCTCTGAAATGATGAGAATTCTAATAATATTAACAAGTGTGGCTATTTTAGTGGCGTTTTCACTAAAATGTGATTTCAAACATTAAGAATTCCTGTTTATAAACCTCAGAACTTGTGTATATAGTTTTTAATTGAGGAGAATACAGTTTTTTTTACAATTGAGGCAGAACTGGTGTGGCGTCTTTTGACTGAAACAGTTTATATCCTGAAGGGTTTAGTATGTACTTCTAAGGAAACTGTCAACATGGGGTAAAACTGTTAAAATACACAATGTTCTTTCCAGGAAATTAATAAGAATGTGTAACAAACAGTTTAAATACAAGTAAATAGATTCTAACGACATTGAATGCTGAGTTCAATTACCGAGAATACAGGTAGAAAGCTCTGATATGACGAGAATTCTGATAATATTAACAAGTCCGGTATTTAAGGGGCGTTTTCACAAAATTGTGATTTCAATCATTAAGAATTCCTGTTTATACAGCTTAGAACTTATTAATCTTTGAAATGAGGAGAATAAGTTTATGTTTATAATTGAGGCTTAATTGGCAATGCGTTTCTTGACTGGAACAGTGTATATCCTGAAGGTTCTAGTATATACCCCTAAGGAATCAGTCAAAATGTGGTAAAACTCTTAAAATACACCGTTATCTTTCCAGGAAATGAATATGAACCTATAACAAACAGTTGAAATACAAGTAAATAGATTCTAACTACATTTAATGCCGAGTTCCATTACCGATATTACAGGGAGATAGCTCTGAAATGATGAGAATTCTAATAATATTAACAAGTCTGGCTATTTACTGGCGTTTTAACTAAAATGTGATTTCAAACATTAAGAATTCCTGTTTATAAACCTCAGAACTTGTGTATATAGTTTTTAATTGAGGAGAATACAGTTTATGTTTACAATTGAGGCTAAATTGATGTGGCATCTTTTGACTGAAAAGTTTATATGCTGAGGTTCTACTAAGTTCATCTAAGGAAACTGTCAAAATGTGTTAAAACTCTTAAAATATACAATTGTCTTTCCAGGGAATAAATAGGAATGTGTACCATTTGAAACACGAGTAAATATGTGGTAAGTACATTTAATGCCGAGTTCCATTACCGAGATTACAGGTAGAGAACACTGAAATGACGAGAATTCTAATAATATTAACAATTCTGGCTATTTTCAGTGGCATTATCACATAATGTGATTTCAGTCATTAAGAATTCCTGTTTATAAGACTCAGAACTAATGTATGAAGTCTATAAATGAGGAGAACACTGTGAAATTTCAAATTGAGGCTGAATTCCTGTGGCATTTTTTGACTGAAATAGTTTACATACTGAAGGTAATAGTATATACTTCAAAAAAAACTCTCAAATTGTGGGAAACCTGTTAAAATACAGAATTATCTTTCCAGGAAATGAATATGAACGTGTAACAAACAGTTGAAATACAAGTAAATAGATTCTAACTACATTTAATGCCGAGTTCCATTACCAAGGTAACAGTTAGAAAGCTCTGAAATGACGAGAATTCTGATAATATTAACAAGTCCGGCTATTTTAAGGGGCGTTTTCACAAAATTGTGATTTCAATCATTAAGAATTCCTGTTTATACAGCTCAGAACTTATTAATCTTTGAAATGAGGAGAGTACAGTTTATGTTTATAATTGAGGCTTAATTGGCAATGCGTTTCTTGACTGGAACAGTGTATATCCTGAAGGTTCTAGTATATACCTCTAAGGAAACAGTCAAAATGTGGTAAAACTCTTAAAATACACCGTTATCTTTCCAGGAAATGAATATGAACCTATAACAAACAGTTGAAATACAAGTAAATAGATTCTAACTACATTTAATGCCAAGTTCCATTACCGAGATTACAGGTAGAGAGCTCTGAAATGACGAGGCTTCTAATGATATTAACAACTCTGGCTATTTTAAGTGGCGTTTTTACAAAAACGTGATTTCAAACATTAAGAATTCCTGTTTATAGAGCTCAGAACTTGTGTATGGAACTTTAAAATGAGGATAATACAGTTTATGTTTACAATTGAGGCTAAATTGCTGTGGCATCTTTTGACTGAACAGTTTATATGCTGAGGTTCTACTAAGTTCATCTAAGGAAACTGTCAAAATGTGTTAAAACTCTTAAAATATACAATTGTCTTTCCAGGGAATGAATATGAATGTGTACCATTTGAAACACGAGTAAATATGTGGTAAGTACATTTAATGCCGAGTTCCATTACCGAGATTACAGGTAGAGAACACTGAAATGACGAGAATTCTAATAATATTAACAATTCTGGCTATTTTCAGTGGCATTATCACATAATGTGATTTCAGTCATTAAGAATTCCTGTTTATAAGACTCAGAACTAATGTATGAAGTTTATAAATGAGGAGAACACTGTGAAATTTCAAATTGAGGCTGAATTCCTGTGGTATTTTTTGACTGAAATAGTTTACATACTGAAGGTAATAGTATATACTTCTAAAAAAACTCTCAAATTGTGGGAAACCTGTTAAAATACAGAATTATCTTTCCAGGAAATGAATATGAATGTGTACCATTTGAAACACGAGTAAATATGTGGTAACTACATTTAATGCCGTGTTCCATTACCGAGATTACAGGTAGACAGCACTGAAATGAGGAGAATTCTAATAATATTAACAATTCTGGCTATTTTCAGTGGCATTATCACATAATGTGATTTCAGTCATTAAGAATTCCTGTTTATAAAACTCAGAACTAATGTATGAAGGTTATAAATGAAGAGAAAACTGTTAAATTTCAAATTGAGGCTGAATTCCTGTGGCATTTTTTGAGTGAAACAGTTTAAATACTGAAGGTAATAGTATATACTTCTAAAAAAACTCTCAAATTGTGGGAAACCTGTTAAAATACAGAATTATCTTTCCAGGAAATGAATATGAACGTGTACGAAAGAGTTGAAACACAACTAAATAGATTCTAACTACATTTAATGCCGAGTTCCATTACCGAGGTTACAGTTAGAAAGCTCTGAAATGACTAACATTCTGATAATATTAACAAGTCCGGCTATTTTAAGAGGCGTTTTCACAAAATTGTGATTTCAATCATTAAGAATTCCTGTTTATACAGCTCAGAACTTATTAATCTTTGAAATGAGGAGAATACAGTTTATGTTTATAATTGAGGCTTAATTGGCAAAGCGTTTCTTGACTGGACCAGTGTATATCCTGAAGGTTCTAGTATATACCTCTAAGGAAACAGTCAAAATGTGGAAAAACTCTTAAAATACACCGTTATCTTTCCAGGAAATGAATATGAACCTATAACAAACAGTTGAAATACAAGTAAATAGATTCTAACTACATTTAATGCCAAGTTCCATTACCGAGATTACAGGTAGAGAGCTCTGAAATGACGAGGCTTCTAATGATATTAACAAGTGTGGATATTTTAGTGGCGTTTTCACTAAAATGTGATTTCAAACATTAAGAATTCCAGTTTATAAACCTCAGAACTTGTGTATATAGTTTCTAATTGAGGAGAATACAGATTTTTTTACAATTGAGGCAGAACTGGTGTGGCGTCTTTTGACTGAAACAGTTTATATCCTGAAGGGTTTAGTATGTACTTCTAAGGAAACTGTCAAAATGGGGTAAAAGTGTTAAAATACACAATGATCTTTCCAGGAAATTAATATGAATGTGTAACAAACAGTTTAAATACAAGTAAATAGATTCTAACGACATTGAATGCTGAGTTCAATTACCGAGAATACAGGTAGAAAGCTCTGATATGACGAGAATTCTGATAATATTAACAAGTCCGGTATTTAAGGGGCGTTTTCACAAAATTGTGATTTCAATCATTAAGAATTCCTGTTTATACAGCTCAGAACTTATTAATCTTTGAAATGAGGAGAATACAGTTTATGTTTATAATTGAGGCTTAATTGGCAAAGCGTTTCTTGACTGGAACAGTGTATATCCTGAAGGTTCTAGTATATACCTCTAAGGAAACAGTCAAAATGTGGAAAAACTCTTAAAATACACCGTTATCTTTCCAGGAAATGAATATGAACCTATAACAAACAGTTGAAATACAAGTAAATAGATTCTAACTACATTTAATGCCAAGTTCCATTACCGAGATTACAGGTAGAGAGCTCTGAAATGACGAGGCTTCTAATGATATTAACAACTCTGGCTATTTTAAGTGGCGTTTTTACAAAAACGTGATTTCAAACATTAAGAATTCCTGTTTATAGAGCTCAGAACTTGTGTATGGAACTTTAAAATGAGGATAATACAGTTTATGTTTACAATTGAGGCTAAATTGCTGTGGCATCTTTTGACTGAACAGTTTATATGCTGAGGTTCTACTAAGTTCATCTAAGGAAACTGTCAAAATGTGTTAAAACTCTTAAAATATACAATTGTCTTTCCAGGGAATGAATATGAATGTGTACCATTTGAAACACGAGTAAATATGTGGTAAGTACATTTAATGCCGAGTTCCATTACCGAGATTACAGGTAGAGAACACTGAAATGACGAGAATTCTAATAATATTAACAATTCTGGCTATTTTCAGTGGCATTATCACATAATGTGATTTCAGTCATTAAGAATTCCTGTTTATAAGACTCAGAACTAATGTATGAAGTTTATAAATGAGGAGAACACTGTGAAATTTCAAATTGAGGCTGAATTCCTGTGGCATTTTTTGACTGAAATAGTTTACATACTGAAGCTAATAGTATATACTTCAAAAAAAACTCTCAAATTGTGGGAAACCTGTTAAAATACAGAATTATCTTTCCAAGAAATGAATATGAACGTGTAACAAAGAGTTGAAACACAAGTAAATAGATTCTAACTACATTTAATGCCGAGTTCCATTACCAAGGTTACAGTTAGAAAGCTCTGAAATGACGAGCATTCTGATAATATTAACAAGTCCGGCTATTTTAAGGGGCGTTTTCACAAAATTGTGATTTCAATCATTAAGAATTCCTGTTTATACATCTCAGAACTTATTAATCTTTGAAATGAGGAGAGTACAGTTTATGTTTATAATTGAGGCTTAATTGGCAATGCGTTTCTTGACTGGAACAGTGTATATCCTGAAGGTTCTAGTATATACCTCTAAGGAAACAGTCAAAATGTGGTAAAACTCTTAAAATACACCGTTATCTTTCCAGGAAATGAATATGAACCTATAACAAACAGTTGAAATACAAGTAAATAGATTCTAACTACATTTAATGCCGAGTTCCATTACTGATATTACAGGGAGAAAGCTCTGAAATGATGAGAATTCTAATAATATTAACAAGTCTGGCTATTTACTGGCGTTTTAACTAAAATGTGATTTCAAACATTAAGAATTCCTGTTTATAAACCTCAGAACTTGTGTATATAGTTTTTAATTGAGGAGAATACAGTTTATGTTTACAATTGAGGCTAAATTGATGTGGCATCTTTTGACTGAACAGTTTATATGCTGAGGTTCTACTAAGTTCATCTAAGGAAACTGTCAAAATGTGTTAAAACTCTTAAAATATACAATTGTCTTTCCAGGAAATGAATATGAATGTGTACCATTTGAAACACGAGTAAATATGTGGTAAGTACATTTAATGCCGAGTTCCATTACCGAGATTACAGGTAGAGAACACTGAAATGACGAGAATTCTAATAATATTAACAATTCTGGCTATTTTCAGTGGCATTATCACATAATGTGATTTCAGTCATTAAGAATTCCTGTTTATAAGACTCAGAACTAATGTACGAAGTCTATAAATGAGGAGAACACTGTGAAATTTCAAACTGAGGCTGAATTCCTGTGGCATTTTTTGACTGAAATAGTTTACATACTGAAGGTAATAGTATATACTTCAAAAAAAACTCCCAAATTGTGGGAAACCTGTTAAAATACAGAATTATCTTTCCAGGAAATGAATATGAACGTGTAACAAACAGTTGAAACACAAGTAAATAGATTCTAACTACATTTAATGCCTAGTTCCATTACCAAGGTTACAGTTAGAAAGCTCTGAAATGACAAGAATTCTGATAATATTAACAAGTCCGGCTATTTTAAGGGGCGTTTTCACAAGATTGTGATTTCAATCATTAAGAATTCCTGTTTATACAGCTCAGAACTTATTAATCTTTGAAATGAGGAGAGTACAGTTTATGTTTATAATTGAGGCTTAATTGGCAAAGCGTTTCTTGACTGGAACAGTGTATATCCTGAATGTTCTAGTATATACCTCTAAGGAAACAGTCAAAATGTGGTAAAACTCTTAAAATACACCGTTATCTTTCCAGGAAATGAATATGAACCTATAACAAACAGTTGAAATACAAGTAAATAGATTCTAACTACATTTAATGCCGAGTTCCATTACCGATATTACAGGGAGAAAGCTCTGAAATGATGAGAATTCTAATAATATTAACAACTCTGGCTATTTACTGGCGTTTTAACTAAAATGTGATTTCAAACATTAAGAATTCTTGTTGATAGAGCTCAGATCTTGAGTATTCAGCTTTGAAATTAGGAGAATACTGTTTATGTTTATAATTGAGGCTTAATTGGCCATGCGTTCCTTGACTGGTACCGTGTATATTCTGAAGGTTCTAGTATGTACCTCTAAGTAAACAGTCAAAATGTGGTAAAACTCTTAAAATACACAGTTATCTTTCCAGGAAATGAATATGAACATATAACAAACAGTTGAAATACAAGTAAATAGATTCTAATTACATTTAATGCCGAGTTCCATTACCGAGATTATAGGTAGAGAGCTCTGAAATGACGAGGCTTCTAATCATATTAACAACTCTGGCTATTTTAAGTGGCGTTTTTACATAATGTGATTTCAAACATTAAGAATTCTTGTTTATCGAGCTCAGATCTTGAGTATTCAGCTTTGAAATGAGGAGAATACTGTTTATGTTTATAATTGCGGTTTAATTGGCCACGCGTTTCTTGACTGAACAGTGTATATTCTGAAGGTTCTAGTATGTACCTCTAAGAAAACAGTCAAAATGTGGTAAAACTCTTAAAATACAGTTATCTTTCCAGGAAATGAATATGAACCTATAACAAAGAGTTGAAATACAATTAAATAGATTCTAACTACATTTAATGCCGGGTTCCATTACCGAGATTACAGTTAGAAAGCTCTGAAATGACGAGAATTCTGATAATATTAAAAAGTCCGGCTATTTTAAGGGGCGTTTTCACAAAATTGTGATTTCAATTATGAAGAATTCCTGTTTATACAGCTCAGAACTTATTAATCTTTGAAATGAGGAGAATATGTTTATAATTGAGGCTTAATTGGCAAAGCGTTTCTTGACTGGAACAGTGTATATCCTGAAGGTTCTAGTATATACCTCTAAGGAAACAGTCAAAATGTGGTAAAACTCTGAAAATACACCGTTATCTTTCCAGGAAATGAATATGAACCTATAACAAACAGTTGAAATACAAGTAAATAGATTCTACCTACATTTAATGCCGAGTTCCATTACCGAGAACACAGGTAGAGAGGACCGAAATGAGGAGAATTCTAATAATATTAACAATTCTGGCTATTTTCAGTGGCATTTTCACATAATGTGATTTCAGTTATTAAGAATTCCTGTTTATAAAGCTCAGAACTAATGTATGAAGCTTATAAATGAGAAGAACACTGTTAAATTTCAAATTGAGGCTGAATTCCAGTGGCATTTTTTGATGAAAGAGTTTAAATAGTGAAGGTAATAGTATATACTTCTAAAAAAACTCTCAAATTGTGGGAAACCTGTTAAAATACGGAATTATCTTTCCATGAAATGAAAATGAACGTGTAACAAACAGTTGAAACACAAGTAAATAGATTCTAATGACATTGAATGCCGAGTTCCATTACCGAGGTTACAGTTAGAAAGCTCTGAAATGACGAGAATTCTGATAATATTAACAAGTCTGGCTATTTTATAGGGCGTTTTCTCAAAATTGTGATTTCAATCATTAAGAATTCCTGTTTATACAGCTCAGAACTTATTAATCTTTGAAATGAGGAGAATACAGTTTATGTTTATAATTGAGGCTTAATTGGCAAAGCATTTCTTGACTGGAACAGTGTATATCCTGAAGGTTCTAGTATATACCTCTAAGGAAACAGTCAAAATGTGGTAAAACACTGAAAATACACCGTTATCTTTCCAGGAAATGAATATGAACCTATAACAAACAGTTGAAATACAATTAAATAGATTCTAACTACTTTTAATGCCGAGTTCCATTACCGATATTACAGGTAGAGAGCTCTGAAATGATGAGACTTGTAATAATATTAACAACTGTGGCTATTTTAAGTGGAGTTTTTACAAAATGTGATTTCAAACATTAAGAATTCTTGTTTATAGAGCTCAGATCTTGAGTATTCAGCTTTGAAATGAGGAGAATACTGTTTATGTTTATAATTGAGGCTTAATTGGCCACGCGTTCCTTGACTGGTACAGTGTATATTCTGAAGGTTCTAGTATGTACCTCTAAGTAAACAGTCAAAATGTGGTAAAACTCTTAAAATACACAGTTATCTTTCCAGGAAATGAATATGAACCTATAACAAACAGTTGAAATACAAGTAAATAGATTCTAACTACATTTAATGCCGAGTTCCATTACCGAGATTATAGGTAGAGAGCTCTGTAATGATGAGGCTTCTAATCATATTAACAACTCTGGCTATTTTAAGTGGCGTTTTTACATAATGTGATTTCAAACATTAAGAATTCTTGTTTATAGAGCTCAGATCTTGAGTATTCAGCTTTGAAATGAGGAGAAAACTGTTTATGTTTATAATTGAGGTTTAATTGGCCACGCGTTTCTTGACTGAACAGTGTATATTCTGAAGGTTCTTGTATGTACCTCTAAGTAAACAGTCAAAATGTGGTAAAACTCTTAAAATACACAGTTATCTTTCCAGGAAATGAATATGAACCTATAACAAACAGTTGAAATACAATTAAATAGATTCTAACTACATTTAATGCCGAGTTCCAAAACCGAGATTACAGGTAGAGAGCTCTGAAATGATGAGGCTTCTAATCATATTAACAACTCTGGCTATTTTAAGTGGCGTTTTTACAAAAACGTGATTTCAAACATTAAGAATTGCTATGTATAGAGCTCAGAACTTGAGTATTAAGCTTTGAAATGAGGAGAATACTGTTTATTTTTGTAATTGAGGCTTAATTGGCCATGCGTTTTTTGACTGAAACAGTGTATATCCTGATGGTTCTAGTATATACCTCTAAGGAAACAGTCAAAATGTGGTAAAACTATTAAAGTACATAGTTATCTTTCCAGGAAATAAATATGAACCTATAATAAACAGATGAAATACAAGTAAATAGATTCTAACTACATTTCATGCGGAGTTCCATTACCGATATTACAGGGAGAAAGCTCTGAAATGATGAGAATTCTGATAATATTAACAACTCAGGCTATTTTAAGTGGTTTTTTCACTAAAATGTGATTTCAAACATTAAGGATTCCTGTTTATAGAGCTCAGAACTTGTGTATGGAACTTTCAAATGAGGACAATACTGTTTATGTTTACAATTGAGGCTCAATTGCCGTGGTGTCTTTTGACTGAACAGTTTATATCCTGAGGTTCTAGAATGGTCATCTAAGGAAACTGTCAAAATGTGTTACATCTCTTAAAATACACAATTGTCTTTCCAGGAAATGAATATGAATGTGTACCAGTTGCAACACAAGTAAATAGATTCTAACTACATTTCATGCCGAGTTCCATTACCGAGGTTACAGTTAGAAAGCTCTGAAATGACGAGAATTCTGATAATATTAACAAGTCCGGCAATTTTAAGGGGCGTTTTCACAAAATTGTGATTTCAATCATTAAGAATTCCTGTTTATACAGCTCAGAACTTATTAATCTTTGAAATGAGGAGAGTACAGTTTATGTTTATAATTGAGGCTTAATTGGCAAAGCGTTTCTTGACTGGAACAGTGTATATCTTGAAGGTTCTAGTATATACCTCTAAGGAAACAGTCAAAATGTGGTAAAACTCTTAAAATACACCGTTATCTTTCCAGGAAATGAATATGAACCTATAACAAACAGTTGAAATACAAGTAAATAGATTCTAACTACATTTAATGCCAAGTTCCATTACCGAGATTACAGGTAGAGAGCTCTGAAATGACGAGGCTTCTAATGATATTAACAACTCTGGCTATTTTAAGTGGCGTTTTTACAAAAACGTGATTTCAAACATTAAGAATTCCTGTTTATAGAGCTCAGAACTTGTGTATGGAACTTTAAAATGAGGATAATACAGTTTATGTTTACAATTGAGGCTAAATTGCTGTGGCATCTTTTGACTGAACAGTTTATATGCTGAGGTTCTACTAAGTTCATCTAAGGAAACTGTCAAAATGTGTTAAAACTCTTAAAATATACAATTGTCTTTCCAGGAAATGAATATGAATGTGTACCATTTGAAACACGAGTAAATATGTGGTAAGTACATTTAATGCCGAGTTCCATTACCGAGATTACAGGTAGAGAACACTGAAATGACGAGAATTCTAATAATATTAACAATTCTGGCTATTTTCAGTGGCATTATCACATAATGTGATTTCAGTCATTAAGAATTCCTGTTTATAAGACTCAGAACTAATGTATGAAGTTTATAAATGAGGAGAACACTGTGAAATTTCAAATTGAGGCTGAATTCCTGTGGTATTTTTTGACTGAAATAGTTTACATACTGAAGGTAATAGTATATACTTCTAAAAAAACTCTCAAATTGTGGGAAACCTGTTAAAATACAGAATTATCTTTCCAGGAAATGAATATGAATGTGTACCATTTGAAACACGAGTAAATATGTGGTAACTACATTTAATGCCGTGTTCCATTACCGAGATTACAGGTAGACAGAACTGAAATGAGGAGAATTCTAATAATATTAACAATTCTGGCTATTTTCAGTGGCATTATCACATAATGTGATTTCAGTCATTAAGAATTCCTGTTTATAAAACTCAGAACTAATGTATGAAGGTTATAAATGAAGAGAAAACTGTTAAATTTCAAATTGAGGCTGAATTCCTGTGGCATTTTTTGAGTGAAACAGTTTAAATACTGAAGGTAATAGTATATACTTCTAAAAAAACTCTCAAATTGTGGGAAACCTGTTAAAATACAGAATTATCTTTCCAGGAAATGAATATGAACGTGTACGAAAGAGTTGAAACACAACTAAATAGATTCTAACTACATTTAATGCCGAGTTCCATTACCGAGGTTACAGTTAGAAAGCTCTGAAATGACTAGCATTCTGATAATATTAACAAGTCCGGCTATTTTAAGAGGCGTTTTCACAAAATTGTGATTTCAATCATTAAGAATTCCTGTTTATACAGCTCAGAACTTATTAATCTTTGAAATGAGGAGAATACAGTTTATGTTTATAATTGAGGCTTAATTGGCAAAGCGTTTCTTGACTGGACCAGTGTATATCCTGAAGGTTCTAGTATATACCTCTAAGGAAACAGTCAAAATGTGGAAAAACTCTTAAAATACACCGTTATCTTTCCAGGAAATGAATATGAACCTATAACAAACAGTTGAAATACAAGTAAATAGATTCTAACTACATTTAATGCCAAGTTCCATTACCGAGATTACAGGTAGAGAGCTCTGAAATGACGAGGATTCTAATGATATTAACAAGTGTGGATATTTTAGTGGCGTTTTCACTAAAATGTGATTTCAAACATTAAGAATTCCAGTTTATAAACCTCAGAACTTGTGTATATAGTTTTTAATTGAGGAGAATACAGATTTTTTTACAATTGAGGCAGAACTGGTGTGGCGTCTTTTGACTGAAACAGTTTATATCCTGAAGGGTTTAGTATGTACTTCTAAGGATACTGTCAAAATGGGGTAAAAGTGTTAAAATACACAATGATCTTTCCAGGAAATTAATATGAATGTGTAACAAACAGTTTAAATACAAGTAAATAGATTCTAACGACATTGAATGCTGAGTTCAATTACCGAGAATACAGGTAGAAAGCTCTGATATGACGAGAATTCTGATAATATTAACAAGTCCGGTATTTAAGGGGCGTTTTCACAAAATTGTGATTTCAATCATTAAGAATTCCTGTTTATACAGCTCAGAACTTATTAATCTTTGAAATGAGGAGAATACAGTTTATGTTTATAATTGAGGCTTAATTGGCAAAGCGTTTCTTGACTGGAACAGTGTATATCCTGAAGGTTCTAGTATATACCTCTAAGGAAACAGTCAAAATGTGGAAAAACTCTTAAAATACACCGTTATCTTTCCAGGAAATGAATATGAACCTATAACAAACAGTTGAAATACAAGTAAATAGATTCTAACTACATTTAATGCCAAGTTCCATTACCGAGATTACAGGTAGAGAGCTCTGAAATGACGAGGCTTCTAATGATATTAACAACTCTGGCTATTTTAAGTGGCGTTTTTACAAAAACGTGATTTCAAACATTAAGAATTCCTGTTTATAGAGCTCAGAACTTGTGTATGGAACTTTAAAATGAGGATAATACAGTTTATGTTTACAATTGAGGCTAAATTGCTGTGGCATCTTTTGACTGAACAGTTTATATGCTGAGGTTCTACTAAGTTCATCTAAGGAAACTGTCAAAATGTGTTAAAACTCTTAAAATATACAATTGTCTTTCCAGGGAATGAATATGAATGTGTACCATTTGAAACACGAGTAAATATGTGGTAAGTACATTTAATGCCGAGTTCCATTACCGAGATTACAGGTAGAGAACACTGAAATGACGAGAATTCTAATAATATTAACAATTCTGGCTATTTTCAGTGGCATTATCACATAATGTGATTTCAGTCATTAAGAATTCCTGTTTATAAGACTCAGAACTAATGTATGAAGTTTATAAATGAGGAGAACACTGTGAAATTTCAAATTGAGGCTGAATTCCTGTGGCATTTTTTGACTGAAATAGTTTACATACTGAAGCTAATAGTATATACTTCAAAAAAAACTCTCAAATTGTGGGAAACCTGTTAAAATACAGAATTATCTTTCCAAGAAATGAATATGAACGTGTAACAAAGAGTTGAAACACAAGTAAATAGATTCTAACTACATTTAATGCCGAGTTCCATTACCAAGGTTACAGTTAGAAAGCTCTGAAATGACGAGCATTCTGATAATATTAACAAGTCCGGCTATTTTAAGGGGCGTTTTCACAAAATTGTGATTTCAATCATTAAGAATTCCTGTTTATACATCTCAGAACTTATTAATCTTTGAAATGAGGAGAGTACAGTTTATGTTTATAATTGAGGCTTAATTGGCAATGCGTTTCTTGACTGGAACAGTGTATATCCTGAAGGTTCTAGTATATACCTCTAAGGAAACAGTCAAAATGTGGTAAAACTCTTAAAATACACCGTTATCTTTCCAGGAAATGAATATGAACCTATAACAAACAGTTGAAATACAAGTAAATAGATTCTAACTACATTTAATGCCGAGTTCCATTACTGATATTACAGGGAGAAAGCTCTGAAATGATGAGAATTCTAATAATATTAACAAGTCTGGCTATTTACTGGCGTTTTAACTAAAATGTGATTTCAAACATTAAGAATTCCTGTTTATAAACCTCAGAACTTGTGTATATAGTTTTTAATTGAGGAGAATACAGTTTATGTTTACAATTGAGGCTAAATTGATGTGGCATCTTTTGACTGAACAGTTTATATGCTGAGGTTCTACTAAGTTCATCTAAGGAAACTGTCAAAATGTGTTAAAACTCTTAAAATATACAATTGTCTTTCCAGGAAATGAATATGAATGTGTACCATTTGAAACACGAGTAAATATGTGGTAAGTACATTTAATGCCGAGTTCCATTACCGAGATTACAGGTAGAGAACACTGAAATGACGAGAATTCTAATAATATTAACAATTCTGGCTATTTTCAGTGGCATTATCACATAATGTGATTTCAGTCATTAAGAATTCCTGTTTATAAGACTCAGAACTAATGTACGAAGTCTATAAATGAGGAGAACACTGTGAAATTTCAAATTGAGGCTGAATTCCTGTGGCATTTTTTGACTGAAATAGTTTACATACTGAAGGTAATAGTATATACTTCAAAAAAAACTCCCAAATTGTGGGAAACCTGTTAAAATACAGAATTATCTTTCCAGGAAATGAATATGAACGTGTAACAAACAGTTGAAACACAAGTAAATAGATTCTAACTACATTTAATGCCTAGTTCCATTACCAAGGTTACAGTTAGAAAGCTCTGAAATGACAAGAATTCTGATAATATTAACAAGTCCGGCTATTTTAAGGGGCGTTTTCACAAGATTGTGATTTCAATCATTAAGAATTCCTGTTTATACAGCTCAGAACTTATTAATCTTTGAAATGAGGAGAGTACAGTTTATGTTTATAATTGAGGCTTAATTGGCAAAGCGTTTCTTGACTGGAACATTGTATATCCTGAATGTTCTAGTATATACCTCTAAGGAAACAGTCAAAATGTGGTAAAACTCTTAAAATACACCGTTATCTTTCCAGGAAATGAATATGAACCTATAACAAACAGTTGAAATACAAGTAAATAGATTCTAACTACATTTAATGCCGAGTTCCATTACCGATATTACAGGGAGAAAGCTCTGAAATGATGAGAATTCTAATAATATTAACAACTCTGGCTATTTACTGGCGTTTTAACTAAAATGTGATTTCAAACATTAAGAATTCTTGTTGATAGAGCTCAGATCTTGAGTATTCAGCTTTGAAATGAGGAGAATACTGTTTATGTTTATAATTGAGGCTTAATTGGCCACGCGTTCCTTGACTGGTACCGTGTATATTCTGAAGGTTCTAGTATGTACCTCTAAGTAAACAGTCAAAATGTGGTAAAACTCTTAAAATACACAGTTATCTTTCCAGGAAATGAATATGAACATATAACAAACAGTTGAAATACAAGTAAATAGATTCTAATTACATTTAATGCCGAGTTCCATTACCGAGATTATAGGTAGAGAGCTCTGAAATGACGAGGCTTCTAATCATATTAACAACTCTGGCTATTTTAAGTGGCGTTTTTACATAATGTGATTTCAAACATTAAGAATTCTTGTTTATCGAACTCAGATCTTGAGTATTCAGCTTTGAAATGAGGAGAATACTGTTTATGTTTATTATTGCGGTTTAATTGGCCACGCGTTTCTTGACTGAACAGTGTATATTCTGAAGGTTCTAGTATGTACCTCTAAGAAAACAGTCAAAATGTGGTAAAACTCTTAAAATACAGTTATCTTTCCAGGAAATGAATATGAACCTATAACAAAGAGTTGAAATACAATTAAATAGATTCTAACTACATTTAATGCCGGGTTCCATTACTGAGATTACAGTTAGAAAGCTCTGAAATGACGAGAATTCTGATAATATGAAAAAGTCCGGCTATTTTAAGGGGCGTTTTCACAAAATTGTGATTTCAATTATGAAGAATTCCTGTTTATACAGCTCAGAACTTATTAATCTTTGAAATGAGGAGAATATGTTTATAATTGAGGCTTAATTGGCAAAGCGTTTCTTGACTGGAACAGTGTATATCCTGAAGGTTCTAGTATATACCTCTAAGGAAACAGTCAAAATGTGGTAAAACTCTGAAAATACACCGTTATCTTTCCAGGTAATGAATATGAACCTATAAAAAACAGTTGAAATACAAGTAAATAGATTCTAACTACATTTAATGCCGAGTTCCATTACCGAGAACACAGGTAGAGAGGACCGAAATGAGGAGAATTCTAATAATATTAACAATTCTGGCTATTTTCAGTGGCATTTTCACATAATGTGATTTCAGTTATTAAGAATTCCTGTTTATAAAGCTCAGAACTAATGTATGAAGCTTATAAATGAGAAGAACACTGTTAAATTTCAAATTGAGGCTGAATTCCAGTGGCATTTTTTGATGAAAGAGTTTAAATAGTGAAGGTAATAGTATATACTTCTAAAAAAACTCTCAAATTGTGGGAAACCTGTTAAAATACGGAATTATCTTTCCATGAAATGAAAATGAACGTGTAACAAACAGTTGAAACACAAGTAAATAGATTCTAATGACATTGAATGCCGAGTTCCATTACCGAGGTTACAGTTAGAAAGCTCTGAAATGACGAGAATTCTGATAATATTAACAAGTCTGGCTATTTTATGGGGCGTTTTCTCAAAATTGTGATTTCAATCATTAAGAATTCCTGTTTATACAGCTCAGAACTTATTAATCTTTGAAATGAGGAGAATACAGTTTATGTTTATAATTGAGGCTTAATTGGCAAAGCATTTCTTGACTGGAACAGTGTATATCCTGAAGGTTCTAGTATATACCTCTAAGGAAACAGTCAAAATGTGGTAAAACACTGAAAATACACCGTTATCTTTCCAGGAAATGAATATGAACCTATAACAAACAGTTGAAATACAATTAAATAGATTCTAACTACTTTTAATGCCGAGTTCCATTACCGATATTACAGGTAGAGAGCTCTGAAATGATGAGACT
Source organism: Myotis nattereri (assembly GCF_964212035.1). Taxonomy (NCBI): domain Eukaryota; kingdom Metazoa; phylum Chordata; class Mammalia; order Chiroptera; family Vespertilionidae; genus Myotis; species Myotis nattereri. The sequence goes on along the minus strand of NC_138080.1, from coordinate 8,414,329 downwards.
TGTAATAATATTAACAACTGTGGCTATTTTAAGTGGAGTTTTTACAAAATGTGATTTCAAACATTAAGAATTCTTGTTTATAGAGCTCAGATCTTGAGTATTCAGCTTTGAAATGAGGAGAATACTGTTTATGTTTATAATTGAGGCTTAATTGGCCACGCGTTCCTTGACTGGTACAGTGTATATTCTGAAGGTTCTAGTATGTACCTCTAAGTAAACAGTCAAAATGTGGTAAAACTCTTAAAATACACAGTTATCTTTCCAGGAAATGAATATGAACCTATAACAAACAGTTGAAATACAAGTAAATAGATTCTAACTACATTTAATGCCGAGTTCCATTACCGAGATTATAGGTAGAGAGCTCTGTAATGATGAGGCTTCTAATCATATTAACAACTCTGGCTATTTTAAGTGGCGTTTTTACATAATGTGATTTCAAACATTAAGAATTCTTGTTTATAGAGCTCAGATCTTGAGTATTCAGCTTTGAAATGAGGAGAAAACTGTTTATGTTTATAATTGAGGTTTAATTGGCCACGCGTTTCTTGACTGAACAGTGTATATTCTGAAGGTTCTTGTATGTACCTCTAAGTAAACAGTCAAAATGTGGTAAAACTCTTAAAATACACAGTTATCTTTCCAGGAAATGAATATGAACCTATAACAAACAGTTGAAATACAATTAAATAGATTCTAACTACATTTAATGCCGAGTTCCAAAACCGAGATTACAGGTAGAGAGCTCTGAAATGATGAGGCTTCTAATCATATTAACAACTCTGGCTATTTTAAGTGGCGTTTTTACAAAAACGTGATTTCAAACATTAAGAATTGCTATGTATAGAGCTCAGAACTTGAGTATTAAGCTTTGAAATGAGGAGAATACTGTTTATTTTTGTAATTGAGGTTTAATTGGCCATGCGTTTTTTGACTGAAACAGTGTATATCCTGATGGTTCTAGTATATACCTCTAAGGAAACAGTCAAAATGTGGTAAAACTATTAAAGTACATAGTTATCTTTCCAGGAAATAAATATGAACCTATAATAAACAGATGAAATACAAGTAAATAGATTCTAACTACATTTCATGCGGAGTTCCATTACCGATATTACAGGGAGAAAGCTCTAAAATGATGAGAATTCTGATAATATTAACAACTCAGGCTATTTTAAGTGGTTTTTTCACTAAAATGTGATTTCAAACATTAAGGATTCCTGTTTATAGAGCTCAGAACTTGTGTATGGAACTTTCAAATGAGGACAATACTGTTTATGTTTACAATTGAGGCTCAATTGCCGTGGTGTCTTTTGACTGAACAGTTTATATCCTGAGGTTCTAGAATGGTCATCTAAGGAAACTGTCAAAATGTGTTACATCTCTTAAAATACACAATTGTCTTTCCAGGAAATGAATATGAATGTGTACCAGTTGCAACACAAGTAAATAGATTCTAACTACATTTCATGCCGAGTTCCATTACCGAGGTTACAGTTAGAAAGCTCTGAAATGACGAGAATTCTGATAATATTAACAAGTCCGGCAATTTTAAGGGGCGTTTTCACAAAATTGTGATTTCAATCATTAAGAATTCCTGTTTATACAGCTCAGAACTTATTAATCTTTGAAATGAGGAGAGTACAGTTTATGTTTATAATTGAGGCTTAATTGGCAAAGCGTTTCTTGACTGGAACAGTGTATATCTTGAAGGTTCTAGTATATACCTCTAAGGAAACAGTCAAAATGTGGTAAAACTCTTAAAATACACCGTTATCTTTCCAGGAAATGAATATGAACCTATAACAAACAGTTGAAATACAAGTAAATAGATTCTAACTACATTTAATGCCGAGTTCCATTACCGAGATTACAGGCAGAGAGCTCTGAAATGACGAGGATTCTAATCATATTAACAACTCTGGCTATTTTAAGTGGCGTTTTTACATAATGTGATTTCAAACATTAAGAATTCTTGTTTATAGAGCTCAGATCTTGAGTATTCAGCTTTGAAATGAGGAGAATACTGTTTATGTTTATAATTGAGGTTTAATTGGACACGCGTCTCTTGACTGAACAGTGTATATTCTGAAGGTTCTAGTATGTACCTCTAAGTAAACAGTCAAAATGTGGTAAAACTCTTAAAATACACAGTTATCTTTCCAGGAAATGAATATGAACCTATAACAAACAGCTGAAATACAATTAAATAGATTCTAACTACATTTCATGCCGAGTTCCATTACCGAGATTACAGTTAGAAAGCTCTGAAATGACGAGAATTCTGATAATATTAACAAGTCCGGCTATTTTAAGGGGCGTTTCCACAAAATTGTGGTTTCAATCATTAAGAATTCCTCTTTATACAGCTCCGAACTTATTAATCTTTGAAATGAGGAGAATACAGTTTATGTTTATAATTGAGGCTTAATTGGCAAAGTGTTTTTTTAACTGGAACAGTGTATATCCTGAAGGTTCTACTATATACCTCTAAGGAAACAGTCAAAATGTGGTAAAACTCTTAAAATACACCGTTATCTTTCCAGGAAATGAATATGAACCTATAACAAACAGTTGAAATACAAGTAAATAGATTCTAACTACATTTCATGCCGAGTTCCATTACCGATATTACAGGGAGAAAGCTCTGAAATGATGAGAATTCTGATAATATTAACAACTCAGGCTATTTTAAGTGGTTTTTTCACTAAAATGTGATTTCAAACATTAAGAATTCCTGTTTATAGAGCTCAGAACTTGTGTATGGAACTTTAAAATGAGGACAATACTGTTTATGTTTACAATAGAGGCTAAATTGCCGTGGTGTCTTTTGACTGAACAGTTTATATCCTGAGGTTCTAGAATGGTCATCTAAGGAAACTGTCAAAATGTGTTACAACTCTTAAAATACACAATTGTCTTTCCAGGAAATGAATATGAATGTGTACCAGTTGAAACACGAGTAAATATATGGTAACAACATATAATGCCGAGTTCCATTACCGAGAACACAGGTAGAGAGCACCGCAATGAGGAGAATTCTAAAAATATTAACAATTCTCGCTATTTTCAGTGGCATTTTCACATAATGTGATTTCAGTCTTTAAGAATTCCTGTTTAAAAAGCTCAGAACTTATGTATGAAGCTTATAAATGATGAGAACACTGTTAAATTTCAAATTGAGGCCGAATTCCTGTGGCATTTTTTGACTGAAACAATTTAAATACTCAAGGTAATAGTATATACTTCTAAAAAAACTCTCAAATTGTGGGAAACCTGTTAAAATACAGAATTATCTTTCCAGGAAATGAATATGAATGTGTAACAAACAGTTGTAACACAAGTAAATAGATTCTAACTACATTTCATGCCGAGTTCCATTACCGAGGTTACAGTTAGAAAGCTCTGAAATGACGAGAATTCTGATAATATTAACAAGTCCGGCTATATTAAGGGGCGTTTCCACAAAATTGTGATTTCAATCATTAAGAATTCCTGTTTATACAGCTCCGAATTTATTAATCTTTGAAATGAGGGAATACAGTTTATGTTTATAATTGAGGCTTAATTGGCAAAGCGTTTCTTGACTGGAACAGTGTATATCCTGAAGGTTCTAGTATATACCTCTAAGGAAACAGTCAAAATGTGGTAAAACTATTAATATACATAGTTTTCTTTCCAGGAAATGAATATGAACCTATAACAAACAGTTGAAATACAAGTAAATAGATTCTAACTACATTTCATGCCGAGTTCCATTACCGATATTACAGTGAGAAAGCTCTGAAATGATGAGAATTCTGATAATATTAACAACTCAGGCTATTTTAAGTGGTTTTTTCACTAAAATCTGATTTCAAACATTAAGAATTCCTGTTTATAAAGCTCAGAACTAATGTATGAAGCTTATAAATGATGAGAACACTGTTAAATTTCAAATTGAGGCCGAATTCCTGTGGCATTTTTTGACTGAAACAATTTAAATACTCAAGGTAATAGTATATACTTCTAAAAAAACTCTCAAATTGTGGGAAACCTGTTAAAATACAGAATTATCTTTCCAGGAAATGAATATGAACGTGTAACAAACAGTTGAAACACAAGTAAATAGATTCTAACTACATTTCATGCCGAGTTCCATTACCGAGGTTACAGTTAGAAAGCTCTGAAATGACGAGAATTCTGATAATATTAACAAGTCCGGCTATATTAAGGGGCGTTTCCACAAAATTGTGATTTCAATCAGTAAGAATTCCTCTTTATACAGCTCTGACCTTATTAATCTTTGAAATGAGGAGAATACAGTTTATGTTTATAATTGAGGCTTAATTGGCAAAGCGTTTCTTGACTGGAACAGTGTATATCCTGAAGGTTCTAGTATATACCTCTAAGGAAACAGTCAAAATGTGGTAAAACTCTTAAAATACACCGTTATGTTTCCAAGAAATGAATATGAACCTATAACAAACAGTTGAAATACAAGAAAATAGATTCTAACTACATTTAATGCCGAGTTCCATGACCAAGGCTACAGTTAGAAAGCTCTGAAATGACGAGAATTCTGATAATATTAACAACTCCGGCTCTTTTAAGGGGCGTTTCCTCAAAATTGTGATTTCAATCATTAAGAATTCCTGTTTATACAGCTCAGAACTTATTAATCTTTGAAATGAAGAGAATACAGTTTATGTTTATAATTGAGGCTTAATTGGCAAAGCGTTTCTTGACTGGAATAGTGTATATCCTGAAGGTTCTAGTATATACCTCTAAGGAAACAGTCAAAATGTGGTAAAACTATTAAAATACATAGTTTTCTTTCCAGGAAATGAATATGAACCTATAATAAACAGTTGCAATACAAGTCAATAGATTCTAACTACATTTCATGCCGAGTTCCATTACCGATATTACAGGGAGAAAGCTCTGAAATGATGAGAATTCTGATAATATTAACAACTCAGGCTATTTTAAGTGGTTTTTTCACTAAAATGTGATTTCAAACATTAAGAATTCCTGTTTATAGAGCTCAGAACTTGTGTATGGAACTTTAAAATGAGGACAATACTGTTTATGTTGACAATAGAGGCTAAATTGCCGTGGTGTCTTTTGACTGAACAGTTTATATCCTGAGGTTCTAGAATGGTCATCTAAGGAAACTGTCAAAATGTGTTACAACTCTTAAAATACACAATTGTCTTTCCAGGAAATGAATATGAATGTGTACCAGTTGAAACACGAGTAAATATATGGTAACAACATATAATGCCGAGTTCCATTACCGAGAACACAGGTAGAGAGCACCGCAATGAGGAGTATTCTAAAAATATTAACAATTCTCGCTATTTTCAGTGGCATTTTCACATAATGTGATTTCAGTCTTTAAGAATTCCTGTTTATAAAGCTCAGAACTTATGTATGAAGCTTATAAATGATGAGAACACTGTTAAATTTCAAATTGAGGCCGAATTCCTGTGGCATTTTTTGACTGAAACAATTTAAATACTCAAGGTAATAGTATATACTTCTAAAAAAACTCTCAAATTGTGGGAAACCTGTTAAAATACAGAATTATCTTTCCAGGAAATGAATATGAACGTGTAACAAACAGTTGAAACACAAGTAAATAGATTCTAACTACATTTCATGCCGAGTTCCATTACTGAGGTTACAGTTAGAAAGCTCTGAAATGACGAGAATTCTGATAATATTAACAAGTCCGGCTATATTAAGGGGCGTTTCCACAAAATTGTGATTTCAATCATTAAGAATTCCTGTTTATACAGCTCCGAATTTATTAATCTTTGAAATGAGGGGAATACAGTTTATGTTTATAATTGAGGCTTAATTGGCAAAGCGTTTCTTGACTGGAACAGTGTATATCCTGAAGGTTCTAGTATATACCTCTAAGGAAACAGTCAAAATGTGGTAAAACTCTTAAAATACACCGTTATCTTTCCAGGAAATGAATATGAACCTATAATAAACAGTTGAAATACAAGTCAATAGATTCTAACTACATTTCATGCCGAGTTCCATTACCGATATTACAGGGAGAAAGCTCTGAAATGATGAGAATTCTGATAATATTAACAACTCAGGCTATTTTAAGTGGTTTTTTCACTAAAATGTGATTTCAAACATTAAGAATTCCTGTTTATAGAGCTCAGAACTTGTGTATGGAACTTTCAAATGAGGACAATACTGTTTATGTTGACAATTGAGGCTCAATTGCCGTGGTGTCTTTTGACTGAACAGTTTATATCCTGAGGTTCTAGAATGGTCATCTAAGGAAACTGTCAAAATGTGTTACATCTCTTAAAATACACAATTGTCTTTCCAGGAAATGAATATGAATGTGTACCAGTTGAAACACGAGTAAATATATGGTAACTACATTTAATGCCGAGTTCCATTACCGAGAACACTGGTAGAGAGGACCGAAATGAGGAGAATTCTAATAATATTAACAATTCTGGCTATTTTGAGTGACATTTTCACATAATGTGATTTCAGTCATTAAGAATTCCTGTTTATAAAGCTCAGAACTAATGTATGAAGCTTATAAATGATGAGAACACTGTTAAATTTCAAATTGAGACCGAATTCCTGTGGCATTTTTTGACTGAAACAATTTAAATACTCAAGGTAATAGTATATACTTCTAAAAAAACTCTCAAATTGTGGGAAACCTGTTAAAATACAGAATTATCTTTCCAGGAAATGAATATGAACGTGTAACAAACAGTTGAAACACAAGTAAATAGATTCTAACTACATTTCATGCCGAGTTCCATTACCGAGGTTACAGTTAGAAAGCTCTGAAATGACGAGAATTCTGATAATATTAACACGTCCGGCTATTTTAAGGGGCGTTTCCACAAAATTGTGATTTCAATCATTAAGAATTCCTCTTTATACAGCTCCGAACTTATTAATCTTTGAAATGAGGAGAATACAGTTTATCTTTATAATTGAGGCTTAATTGGCAAAGCGTTTCTTGACTGGAACAGTGTATATCCTGAAGGTTCTAGTATATACCTCTAAGGAAACAGTCAAAATGTGGTACAACTCTTAAAATACACCGTTATCTTTCCAAGAAATGAATATGAACCTATAACAAACAGTTGAAATACAAGTAAATAGATTCTAACTACATTTAATGCCGAGTTCCATGTCCAAGGTTACAGTTAGAAAGCTCTGAAATGACGAGAATTCTGATAATATTAACAACTCCGGCTCTTTTAAGGGGCGTTTCCACAAAATTGTGATTTCAATCATTAAGAATTCCTGTTTATACAGCTCAGAACTTATTAATCTTTGAAATGAAGAGAATACAGTTTATGTTTATAATTGAGGCTTACTTGGCAAAGCGTTTCTTGACTGGAACAGTGTATATCCTGAAGCTTCTAGTATATACCTCTAAGGAAACAGTCAAAATGTGGTAAAACTATTAAAATACAGAGTTTTCTTTCCAGGAAATGAATATGAACCTATAATAAACAGTTGAAATACAAGTCAATAGATTCTAACTACATTTCATGCCGAGTTCCATTACCGATATTACAGGGAGAAAGCTCTGAAATGATGAGAATTCTGATAATATTAACAACTCAGGCTATTTTAAGTGGTTTTTTCACTAAAATGTGATTTCAAACATTAAGAATTCCTGTTTATAGAGCTCAGAACTTGTGTATGGAACTTTAAAATGAGAGGACAATACTGTTTATGTTTACAATTGAGGCTCAATTGCCGTGGTGTCTTTTGACTGAACAGTTTATATCCTGAGGTTCTAGAATGGTCATCTAAGGAAACTGTCAAAATGTGTTACATCTCTTAAAATACACAATTGTCTTTCCAGGAAATGAATATGAATGTGTACCAGTTGAAACACGAGTAAATATATGGTAACTACATTTAATGCCGAGTTCCATTACCGAGAACACAGGTAGAGAGGACCGAAATGAGGAGAATTCTAATAATATTAACAATTCTGGCTATTTTCAGTGGCATTTTCACATAATGTGATTTCAGTCATTAAGAATTCCTGTTTCTAAAGCTCAGAACTTATGGATGAAGCTTATAAATGATGAGAACACTGTTAAATTTCAAATTGAGGCCGAATTCCTGTGGCATTTTTTGACTGAAACAATTTAAATACTGAAAGTAATAGTATATACTTCTAAAAAAACTCTCAAATTGTGGGAAACCTGTTAAAATACAGAATTATCTTTCCAGGAAATGAATATGAACGTGTAACAAACAGTTGAAACACAAGTAAATAGATTCTAACTACATTTCATGCCGAGTTCCATTACCGAGGTTACAGTAAGAAAGCTCTGAAATGACGAGAATTCTGATAATATTAACAAGTCCGGCTATTTTAAGGGGCGTTTCCACAAAATTGTGATTTCAATCATTAAGAATTCCTCTTTATACAGCTCCGAACTTATTAATCTTTGAAATGAGGAGAATACAGTTTATGTTTATAATTGAGGCTTAATTGGCAAAGCGTTTCTTGACTGGAACAGTGTATATCCTGAAGGTTCTAGTATATACCTCTAAGAAAACAGTCAAAATGTGGTAAAACTCTTAAAATACATAGTTTTCTTTCCAGGAAATGAATATGAACCTATAATAAACAGTTGAAATAGAAGTCAATAGATTCTAACTACATTTCATGCCGAGTTCCATTACCGATATTACAGGGAGAAAGCTCTGAAATGATGAGAATTCTGATAATATTAACAACTCAGGCTATTTTAAGTGGTTTTTTCACTAAAATGTGATTTCAAACATTAAGAATTCCTCTTTATAGAGCTCAGAACTTGTGTATGGAACTTTAAAATGAGGACAATACTGTTTATGTTTACAATTGAGGCTCAATTGCCGTGGTGTCTTTTGACTGAAGAGTTTATATCCTGAGGTTCTAGAATGGTCATCTAAGGAAACTGTCAAAATGTGTTACATCTCTTAAAATACACAATTGTCTTTCCAGGAAATGAATATGAATGTGTACCAGTTGAAACACGAGTAAATATATGGTAACTACATTTAATGCCGAGTTCCATTACCGAGAACACAGGTAGAGAGGACCGAAATGAGGAGAATTCTAATAATATTAACAATTCTGGCTATTTTCAGTGGCATTTTCACATAATGTGATTTCAGTCATTAAGAATTCCTGTTTCTAAAGCTCAGAACTTATGGATGAAGCTTATAAATGATGAGAACACTGTTAAATTTCAAATTGAGGCCGAATTCCTGTGGCATTTTTTGACTGAAACAATTTAAATATGAAAGTAATAGTATATACTTCTAAAAAAACTCTCAAATTGTGGGAAACCTGTTAAAATACAGAATTATCTTTCCAGGAAATGAATATGAACGTGTAACAAACAGTTGAAACACAAGTAAATAGATTCTAACTACATTTCATGCCGAGTTCCATTACCGAGGTTACAGTAAGAAAGCTCTGAAATGACGAGAATTCTGATAATATTAACAAGTCCGGCTATTTTAAGGGGCGTTTCCACAAAATTGTGATTTCAATCATTAAGAATTCCTCTTTATACAGCTCCGAACTTATTAATCTTTGAAATGAGGAGAATACAGTTTATGTTTATAATTGAGGCTTAATTGGCAAAGCGTTTCTTGACTGGAACAGTGTATATCCTGAAGGTTCTAGTATATACCTCTAAGAAAACAGTCAAAATGTGGTAAAACTCTTAAAATACATAGTTTTCTTTCCAGGAAATGAATATGAACCTATAATAAACAGTTGAAATAGAAGTCAATAGATTCTAACTACATTTCATGCCGAGTTCCATTACCGATATTACAGGGAGAAAGCTCTGAAATGATGAGAATTCTGATAATATTAACAACTCAGGCTATTTTAAGTGGTTTTTTCACTAAAATGTGATTTCAAACATTAAGAATTCCTCTTTATAGAGCTCAGAACTTGTGTATGGAACTTTAAAATGAGGACAATACTGTTTATGTTTACAATTGAGGCTCAATTGCCGTGGTGTCTTTTGACTGAAGAGTTTATATCCTGAGGTTCTAGAATGGTCATCTAAGGAAACTGTCAAAATGTGTTACATCTCTTAAAATACACAATTGTCTTTCCAGGAAATGAATATGAATGTGTACCAGTTGAAACACGAGTAAATATATGGTAACTACATTTAATGCCGAGTTCCATTACCGAGAACACTGGTAGAGAGGACCGAAATGAAGAGAATTCTAATAATATTAACAATTCTGGCTATTTTCAGTGGCATTTTCACATAATGTGATTTCAGTCATTAAGAATTCCTGTTTATAAAGCTCAGAACTAATGTATGAAGCTTATAAATGATGAGAACACTGTTAAATTTCAAAATGAGGCCGAATTCCTGTGGCATTTTTTGACTGAAACAATTTAAATACTCAAGGTAATAGTAAATACTTCTAAAAAAACTCTCAAATTGTGGGAAACCTGTTAAAATACAGAATTATCTTTCCAGGAAATGAATATGAACGTGTAACAAACAGTTGAAACACAAGTAAATAGATTCTAACTACATTTCATGCCGAGTTCCATTACCGAGGTTACAGTTAGAAAGCTCTGAAATGACGAGAATTCTGATAATATTAACACGTCCGGCTATATTAAGGGGCGTTTCCACAAAATTGTGATTTCAATCATTAAGAATTCCTCTTTATACAGCTCCGAACTTATTAATCTTTGAAATGAAGAGAATACAGTTTATGTTTATAATTGAGGCTTAATTGGCAAAGCGTTTCTTGACTGGAACAGTGTATATCCTGAAGGTTCTAGTATATACCTCTAAGGAAACAGTCAAAATGTGGTAAAACTCTTAAAATACACCGTTATGTTTCCAAGAAATGAATATGAACCTATAACAAACAGTTGAAATACAAGTAAATAGATTCTAACTACATTTCATGCCGAGTTCCATTACCGATATTACAGGGAGAAAGCTCTGAAATGATGAGAATTCTGATAATATTAACAACTCAGGCTATTTTAAGTGGTTTTTTCACTAAAATGTGATTTCAAACATTAAGAATTCCTGTTTATAGAGCTCAGAACTTTTGTATGGAACTTTAAAATGAGAGGACAATGCTGTTTATGTTTACAATTGAGGCTCAATTGCCGTGGTGTCTTTTGACTGAACAGTTTATATCCTGAGGTTCTAGAATGGTCATCTAAGGAAACTGTCAAAATGTGTTACATCTCTTAAAATACACAATTGTCTTTCCAGGAAATGAATATGAATATGTACCAGTTGAAACACGAGTAAATATATGGTAACTACATTTAATGCCGAGTTCCATTACCGAGAACACAGGTAGAGAGGACCGAAATGAGGAGAATTCTAATAATATTAACAATTCTGGCTATTTTCAGTGGCATTTTCACATAATGTGATTTCAGTCATTAAGAATTCCTGTTTCTAAAGCTCAGAACTTATGGATGAAGCTTATAAATGATGAGAACACTGTTACATTTCAAATTGAGGCCGAATTCCTGTGGCATTTTTTGACTGAAACAATTTAAATACTGAAGGTAATAGTATATACTTCTAAAAAAACTCTCAAATTGTGGGAAACCTGTTAAAATACAGAATTATCTTTCCAGGAAATGAATATGAACGTGTAACAAACAGTTGAAACACAAGTAAATAGATTCTAACTACATTTCATGCCGAGTTCCATTACCGAGGTTACAGTAAGAAAGCTCTGAAATGACGAGAATTCTGATAATATTAACAAGTCCGGCTATTTTAAGGGGCGTTTCCACAAAATTGTGATTTCAATCATTAAGAATTCCTCTTTATACAGCTCCGAACTTATTAATCTTTGAAATGAGGAGAATACAGTTTATGTTTATAATTGAGGCTTAATTGGCAAAGCGTTTCTTGACTGGAACAGTGTATATCCTGAAGGTTCTAGTATATACCTCTAAGGAAACAGTCAAAATGTGGTAAAACTCTTAAAATACACCGTTATCTTTCCAGGAAATGAATATGAACCTATAACAAACAGTTGAAATACAAGTCAATAGATTCTAACTACATTTAATGCCGAGTTCCATGACCAAGGCTACAGTTAGAAAGCTCTGAAATGACGAGAATTCTGATAATATTAACAACTCCGGCTCTTTTAAGGGGCGTTTCCACAAAATTGTGATTTCAATCATTAAGAATTCCTGTTTATACAGCTCAGAACTTATTAATCTTTGAAATGAAGAGAATACAGTTTATGTTTATAATTGAGGCTTACTTGGCAAAGCGTTTCTTGACTGGAACAGTGTATATCCTGAAGCTTCTAGTATATACCTCTAAGGAAACAGTCAAAATGTGGTAAAACTATTAAAATACATAGTTTTCTTTCCAGGAAATGAATATGAACCTATAATAAACAGTTGAAATACAAGTAAATAGATTCTAACTACATTTCATGCCGCGTTCCATTACCGATATTACAGGGAGAAAGCTCTGAATGATGAGAATTCTGATAATATTAACAACTCAGGCTATTTTAAGTGGTTTTTTCACTAAAATGTGATTTCAAACATTAAGAATTCCTGTTTATAGAGCTCAGAACTTGTGTATGGAACTTTAAAATGAGAGGACAATACTGTTTTTGTTTACAATTGAGGCTCAATTGCCGTGGTGTCTTTTGACTGAACAGTTTATATCCTGAGGTTCTAGAATGGTCATCTAAGGAAACTGTCAAAATGTGTTACATCTCTTAAAATACACAATTGTCTTTCCAGGAAATGAATATGAATGTGTACCAGTTGAAACACGAGTAAATATATGGTAACTACATTTAATGCCGAGTTCCATTACCGAGAACACAGGTAGAGAGCACCGAAATGAGGAGAATTCTAATAATATTAACAATTCTGGCTATTTTCAGTGGCATTTTCACATAATGTGATTTCAGTCATTAAGAATTCCTGTTTCTAAAGCTCAGAACTTATGGATGAAGCTTATAAATGATGAGAACACTGTTAAATTTCAAATTGAGGCCGAATTCCTGTGGCATTTTTTGACTGAAACAATTTAAATACTCAAGGTAATAGTATATACTTCTAAAAAAACTCTCAAATTGTGGGAAACCTGTTAAAATACAGAATTATCTTTCCAGGAAATGAATATGAACGTGTAACAAACAGTTGAAACACAAGTAAATAGATTCTAACTACATTTCATGCCGAGTTCCATTACCGAGGTTACAGTAAGAAAGCTCTGAAATGACGAGAATTCTGATAATATTAACAAGTCCGGCTATTTTAAGGGGCGTTTCCACAAAATTGTGATTTCAATCATTAAGAATTCCTCTTTATACAGCTCCGAACTTATTAATCTTTGAAATGAGGAGAATACAGTTTATGTTTATAATTGAGGCTTAATTGGCAAAGCGTTTCTTGACTGGAACAGTGTATATCCTGAAGGTTCTAGTATATACCTCTAAGGAAACAGTCAAAATGTGGTAAAACTCTTAAAATACACCGTTATCTTTCCAGGAAATGAATATGAACCTATAATAAACAGTTGAAATACAAGTCAATAGATTCTAACTACATTTCATGCCGAGTTCCATTACCGATATTACAGGGAGAAAGCTCTGAAATGATGAGAATTCTGATAATATTAACAACTCAGGCTATTTTAAGTGGTTTTTTCACTAAAATGTGATTTCAAACATTAAGAATTCCTCTTTATAGAGCTCAGAACTTGTGTATGGAACTTTAAAATGAGAGGACAATACTGTTTATGTTTACAATTGAGGCTCAATTGCCGTGGTGTTTTTTGACTGAACAGTTTATATCCTGAGGTTCTAGAATGGTCATCTAAGGAAACTGTCAAAATGTGTTACATCTCTTAAAATACACAATTGTCTTTCCAGGAAATGAATATGAATGTGTACCAGTTGAAACACGAGTAAATATATGGTAACTACATTTAATGCCGAGTTCCATTACCGAGAACACAGGTAGAGAGGACCGAAATGAGGAGAATTCTAATAATATTAAAAATTCTGGCTATTTTCAGTGGCATTTTCACATAATGTGATTTCAGTCATTAAGAATTCCTGTTTCTAAAGCTCAGAACTTATGGATGAAGCTTATAAATGATGAGAACACTGTTAAATTTCAAATTGAGCCCGAATTCCTGTGGCATTTTTTGACTGAAACAATTTAAATACTCAAGGTAATAGTATATACTTCTAAAAAAACTCTCAAATTGTGGGAAACCTGTTAAAATACAGAATTATCTTTCCAGGAAATGAATATGAACGTGTAACAAACAGTTGAAACACAAGTAAATAGATTCTAACTACATTTCATGCCGAGTTCCATTACCGAGGTTACAGTTAGAAAGCTCTGAAATGACGAGAATTCTGATAATATTAACAAGTCCGGCTATTTTAAGGGGCGTTTCCACAAAATTGTGATTTCAATCATTAAGAATTCCTCTTTATACAGCTCCGAACTTATTAATCTTTGAAATGAGGAGAATACAGTTTATGTTTATAATTGAGGCTTAATTGGCAAAGCGTTTCTTGACTGGAACAGTGTATATCCTTAAGGTTCTAGTATATACCTCTAAGGAAACAGTCAAAATGTGGTACAACTCTTAAAATACACCGTTATCTTTCCAAGAAATGAATATGAACCTATAACAAACAGTTGAAATACAAGTAAATAGATTCTAACTACATTTAATGCCGAGTTCCATCACCAAGGTTACAGTTAGAAAGCTCTGAAATGACGAGAATTCTGATAATATTAACAACTCCGGCTCTTTTAAGGGGCGTTTCCACAAAATTGTGATTTCAATCATTAAGAATTCCTGTTTATACAGCTCAGAACTTATTAATCTTTGAAATGAAGAGAATACAGTTTATGTTTATAATTGAGGCTTACTTGGCAAAGCGTTTCTTGACTGGAACAGTGTATATCCTGAAGCTTCTAGTATATACCTCTAAGGAAACAGTCAAAATGTGGTAAAACTATTAAAATACATAGTTTTCTTTCCAGGAAATGAATATGAACCTATAATAAACAGTTGAAATACAAGTCAATAGATTCTAACTACATTTCATGCCGAGTTCCATTACCGATATTACAGGGAGAAAGCTCTGAAATGATGAGAATTCTGATAATATTAACAACTCAGGCTATTTTAAGTGGTTTTTTCACTAAAATGTGATTTCAAACATTAAGAATTCCTGTTTATAGAGCTCAGAACTTGTGTATGGAACTTTAAAATGAGAGGACAATACTGTTTATGTTTACAATTGAGGCTCAATTGCCGTGGTGTCTTTTGACTGAACAGTTTATATCCTGAGGTTCTAGAATGGTCATCTAAGGAAACTGTCAAAATGTGTTACATCTCTTAAAATACACAATTGTCTTTCCAGGAAATGAATATGAATGTGTACCAGTTGAAACACGAGTAAATATATGGTAACTACATTTAATGCCGAGTTCCATTACCGAGAACACAGGTAGAGAGCACCGAAATGAGGAGAATTCTAATAATATTAACAATTCTGGCTATTTTCAGTGGCATTTTCACATAATGTGATTTCAGTCATTAAGAATTCCTGTTTCTAAAGCTCAGAACTTATGGATGAAGCTTATAAATGATGAGAACACTGTTAAATTTCAAATTGAGGCCGAATTCCTGTGGCATTTTTTGACTGAAACAATTTAAATACTCAAGGTAATAGTATATACTTCTAAAAAAACTCTCAAATTGTGGGAAACCTGTTAAAATACAGAATTATCTTTCCAGGAAATGAATATGAACGTGTAACAAACAGTTGAAACACAAGTAAATAGATTCTAACTACATTTCATGCCGAGTTCCATTACCGAGGTTACAGTAAGAAAGCTCTGAAATGACGAGAATTCTGATAATATTAACAAGTCCGGCTATTTTAAGGGGCGTTTCCACAAAATTGTGATTTCAATCATTAAGAATTCCTCTTTATACAGCTCCGAACTTATTAATCTTTGAAATGAGGAGAATACAGTTTATGTTTATAATTGAGGCTTAATTGGCAAAGCGTTTCTTGACTGGAACAGTGTATATCCTGAAGGTTCTAGTATATACCTCTAAGGAAACAGTCAAAATGTGGTAAAACTCTTAAAATACACCGTTATCTTTCCAGGAAATGAATATGAACCTATAATACACAGTTGAAATACAAGTCAATAGATTCTAACTACATTTCATGCCGAGTTCCATTACCGATATTACAGGGAGAAAGCTCTGAAATGATGAGAATTCTGATAATATTAACAACTCAGGCTATTTTAAGTGGTTTTTTCACTAAAATGTGATTTCAAACATTAAGAATTCCTGTTTATAGAGCTCAGAACTTGTGTATGGAACTTTAAAATGAGGACAATACTGTTTATGTTTACAATTGAGGCTCAATTGCCGTGGTGTCTTTTGACTGAACAGTTTATATTCTGAGGTTCTAGAATGGTCATCTAAGGAAACTGTCAAAATGTGTTACATCTCTTAAAATACACAATTGTCTTTCCAGGAAATGAATATGAATGTGTACCAGTTGAAACACGAGTAAATATATGGTAACTACATTTAATGCCGAGTTCCATTACCGAGAACACTGGTAGAGAGGACCGAAATGAGGAGAATTCTAATAATATTAACAATTCTGGCTATTTTCAGTGGCATTTTCACATAATGTGATTTCAGTCATTAAGAATTCCTGTTTATAAAGCTCAGAACTAATGTATGAAGCTTATAAATGATGAGAACACTGTTAAATTTCAAATTGAGGCCGAATTCCTGTGGCATTTTTTGACTGAAACAATTTAAATATTCAAGGTAATAGTATATACTTCTAAAAAAACTCTCAAATTGTGGGAAACCTGTTAAAATACAGAATTATCTTTCCAGGAAATGAATATGAACGTGTAACAAACAGTTGAAACACAAGTAAATAGATTCTAACTACATTTCATGCCGAGTTCCATTACCGAGGTTACAGTTAGAAAGCTCTGAAATGACGAGAATTCTGATAATATTAACAAGTCCGGCTATATTAAGGGGCGTTTTCACAAAATTGTGATTTCAATCATTAAGAATTCCTCTTTATACAGCTCCGAACTTATTAATCTTTGAAATGAGGAGAATACAGTTTATGTTTATAATTGAGGCTTAATTGGCAAAGCGTTTCTTGACTGGAACAGTGTATATCATGAAGGTTCTAGTATATACCTCTAAGGAAACAGTCAAAATGTGGTAAAACTCTTAAAATACACCGTTATGTTTCCAAGAAATGAATATGAACCTATAACAAACAGTTGAAATACAAGTAAATAGATTCTAACTACATTTAAGGCCGAGTTCCATGACCAAGGTTACAGTTAGAAAGCTCTGAAATGACGAGAATTCTGATAATATTAACAACTCCGGCTCTTTTAAGGGGCGTTTCCACAAAATTGTGATTTCAATCATTAAGAATTCCTGTTTATACAGCTCAGAACTTATTAATCTTTGAAATGAAGAGAATACAGTTTATGTTTATAATTGAGGCTTAATTGGCAAAGCGTTTTTGACTGGAACAGTGTATATCCTGAAGGTTCTAGTATATACCTCTAAGGAAACAGTCAAAATGTGGTAAAACTATTAAAATACATAGTTTTCTTTCCAGGAAATGAATATGAACCTATAATAAACAGTTGAAATACCAGTAAATAGATTCTAACTACATTTCATGCCGAGTTCCATTACCGATATTACAGGGAGAAAGCTCTGAAATGATGAGAATTCTGATAATATTAACAACTCAGGCTATTTTAAGTGGTTTTTTCACTAAAATGTGATTTCAAACATTAAGAATTCCTGTTTATAGAGCTCAGAACTTGTGTATGGAACTTTAAAATGAGAGGACAATACTGTTTATGTTTACAATTGAGGCTCAATTGCCGTGGTGTCTTTTGACTGAACAGTTTATATCCTGAGGTTCTAGAATGGTCATCTAAGGAAACTGTCAAAATGTGTTACATCTCTTAAAATACACAATTGTCTTTCCAGGAAATGAATATGAATGTGTACCAGTTGAAACACGAGTAAATATATGGTAACTACATTTAATGCCGAGTTCCATTACCGAGAACACAGGTAGAGAGCACCGAAATGAGGAGAATTCTAATAATATTAACAATTCTGGCTATTTTCAGTGGCATTTTCACATAATGTGATTTCAGTCATTAAGAATTCCTGTTTATAAAGCTCAGAACTTATGGATGAAGCTTATAAATGATGAGAACACTGTTAAATTTCAAATTTTGGCCGAATTCCTGTGGCATTTTTTGACTGAAACAATTTAAATACTCAAGGTAATAGTAAACACTTCTAAAAAAACTCTCAAATTGTGGGAAACCTGTTAAAATACAGAATTATCTTTCCAGGAAATGAATATGAACGTGTAACAAACAGTTGAAACACAAGTAAATAGATTCTAACTACATTTCATGCCGAGTTCCATTACCGAGGTTACAGTAAGAAAGCTCTGAAATGACGAGAATTCTGATAATATTAACAAGTCCGGCTATTTTAAGGGGCGTTTCCACAAAATTGTGATTTCAATCATTAAGAATTCCTCTTTATACAGCTCCGAACTTATTAATCTTTGAAATGAGGAGAATACAGTTTATGTTTATAATTGAGGCTTAATTGGCAAAGCGTTTCTTGACTGGAACAGTGTATATCCTGAAGGTTCTAGTATATACCTCTAAGGAAACAGTCAAAATGTGGTAAAACTCTTAAAATACACCGTTATGTTTCCAAGAAATGAATATGAACCTATAACAAACAGTTGAAATACAAGTAAATAGATTCTAACTACATTTAAGGCCGAGTTCCATGACCAAGGTTACAGTTAGAAAGCTCTGAAATGACGAGAATTCTGATAATATTAACAACTCCGGCTCTTTTAAGGGGCGTTTCCACAAAATTGTGATTTCAATCATTAAGAATTCCTGTTTATACAGCTCAGAACTTATTAATCTTTGAAATGAAGAGAATACAGTTTATGTTTATAATTGAGGCTTAATTGGCAAAGCGTTTCTTGACTGGAACAGTGTATATCCTGAAGGTTCTAGTATATACCTCTAAGGAAACAGTCAAAATGTGGTAAAACTATTAAAATACATAGTTTTCTTTCCAGGAAATGAATATGAACCTATAATAAACAGTTGAAATACCAGTAAATAGATTCTAACTACATTTCATGCCGAGTTCCATTACCGATATTACAGGGAGAAAGCTCTGAAATGATGAGAATTCTGATAATATTAACAACTCAGGCTATTTTAAGTGGTTTTTTCACTAAAATGTGATTTCAAACATTAAGAATTCCTGTTTATAGAGCTCAGAACTTGTGTATGGAACTTTAAAATGAGAGGACAATACTGTTTATGTTTACAATTGAGGCTCAATTGCCGTGGTGTCTTTTGACTGAACAGTTTATATCCTGAGGTTCTAGAATGGTCATCTAAGGAAACTGTCAAAATGTGTTACATCTCTTAAAATACACAATTGTCTTTCCAGGAAATGAATATGAATGTGTACCAGTTGAAACACGAGTAAATATATGGTAACTACATTTAATGCCGAGTTCCATTACCGAGAACACAGGTAGAGAGCACCGAAATGAGGAGAATTCTAATAATATTAACAATTCTGGCTATTTTCAGTGGCATTTTCACATAATGTGATTTCAGTCATTAAGAATTCCTGTTTCTAAAGCTCAGAACTTATGGATGAAGCTTATAAATGATGAGAACCCTGTTAAATTTCAAATTTTGGCCGAATTCCTGTGGCATTTTTTGACTGAAACAATTTAAATACTCAAGGTAATAGTATATACTTCTAAAAAAACTCTCAAATTGTGGGAAACCTGTTAAAATACAGAATTATCTTTCCAGGAAATGAATATGAACGTGTAACAAACAGTTGAAACACAAGTAAATAGATTCTAACTACATTTCATGCCGAGTTCCATTACCGAGGTTACAGTAAGAAAGCTCTGAAATGACGAGAATTCTGATAATATTAACAAGTCGGGCTATTTTAAGGGGCGTTTCCACAAAATTGTGATTTCAATCATTAAGAATTCCTCTTTATACAGCTCCGAACTTATTAATCTTTGAAATGAGGAGAATACAGTTTATGTTTATAATTGAGGCTTAATTGGCAAAGCGTTTCTTGACTGGAACAGTGTATATCCTGAAGGTTCTAGTATATACCTCTAAGGAAACAGTCAAAATGTGGTAAAACTCTTAAAATACACCGTTATCTTTCCAGGAAATGAATATGAACCTATAATAAACAGTTGAAATACAAGTCAATAGATTCTAACTACATTTCATGCCGAGTTCCATTACCGATATTACAGGGAGAAAGCTCTGAAATGATGAGAATTCTGATAATATTAACAACTCAGGCTATTTTAAGTGGTTTTTTCACTAAAATGTGATTTCAAACATTAAGAATTCCTGTTTATAGAGCTCAGAACTTGTGTATGGAACTTTAAAATGAGGACAATACTGTTTATGTTTACAATTGAGGCTCAATTGCCGTGGTGTCTTTTGACTGAACAGTTTATATTCTGAGGTTCTAGAATGGTCATCTAAGGAAACTGTCAAAATGTGTTACATCTCTTAAAATACACAATTGTCTTTCCAGGAAATGAATATGAATGTGTACCAGTTGAAACACGAGTAAATATATGGTAACTACATTTAATGCCGAGTTCCATTACCGAGAACACTGGTAGAGAGGACCGAAATGAGGAGAATTCTAATAATATTAACAATTCTGGCTATTTTCAGTGGCATTTTCACATAATGTGATTTCAGTCATTAAGAATTCCTGTTTATAAAGCTCAGAACTAATGTATGAAGCTTATAAATGATGAGAACACTGTTAAATTTCAAATTGAGGCCGAATTCCTGTGGCATTTTTTGACTGAAACAATTTAAATACTCAAGGTAATAGTATATACTTCTAAAAAAACTCTCAAATTGTGGGAAACCTGTTAAAATACAGAATTATCTTTCCAGGAAATGAATATGAACGTGTAACAAACAGTTGAAACACAAGTAAATAGATTCTAACTACATTTCATGCCGAGTTCCATTACCGAGGTTACAGTTAGAAAGCTCTGAAATGACGAGAATTCTGATAATATTAACAAGTCCGGCTATATTAAGGGGCGTTTTCACAAAATTGTGATTTCAATCATTAAGAATTCCTCTTTATACAGCTCCGAACTTATTAATCTTTGAAATGAGGAGAATACAGTTTATGTTTATAATTGAGGCTTAATTGGCAAAGCGTTTCTTGACTGGAACAGTGTATATCATGAAGGTTCTAGTATATACCTCTAAGGAAACAGTCAAAATGTGGTAAAACTCTTAAAATACACCGTTATGTTTCCAAGAAATGAATATGAACCTATAACAAACAGTTGAAATACAAGTAAATAGATTCTAACTACATTTAAGGCCGAGTTCCATGACCAAGGTTACAGTTAGAAAGCTCTGAAATGACGAGAATTCTGATAATATTAACAACTCCGGCTCTTTTAAGGGGCGTTTCCACAAAATTGTGATTTCAATCATTAAGAATTCCTGTTTATACAGCTCAGAACTTATTAATCTTTGAAATGAAGAGAATACAGTTTATGTTTATAATTGAGGCTTAATTGGCAAAGCGTTTCTTGACTGGAACAGTGTATATCCTGAAGGTTCTAGTATATACCTCTAAGGAAACAGTCAAAATGTGGTAAAACTATTAAAATACATAGTTTTCTTTCCAGGAAATGAATATGAACCTATAATAAACAGTTGAAATACAAGTAAATAGATTCTAACTACATTTCATGCCGAGTTCCATTACCGATATTACAGGGAGAAAGCTCTGAAATGATGAGAATTCTGATAATATTAACAACTCAGGCTATTTTAAGTGGTTTTTTCACTAAAATGTGATTTCAAACATTAAGAATTCCTGTTTATAGAGCTCAGAACTTGTGTATGGAACTTTAAAATGAGGACAATACTGTTTATGTTTACAATTGAGGCTCAATTGCCGTGGTGTCTTTTGACTGAACAGTTTACATCCTGAGGTACTAGAATGGTCATCTAAGGAAACTGTCAAAATGTGTTACATCTCTTAAAATACACAATTGTCTTTCCAGGAAATGAATATGAATGTGTACCAGTTGAAACACGAGTAAATATATGGTAACTACATTTAATGCCGAGTTCCATTACCGAGAACACAGGTAGAGAGGACCGAAATGAGGAGAATTCTAATAATATTAACAATTCTGGCTATTTTCAGTGGCATTTTCACATAATGTGATTTCAGTCATTAAGAATTCCTGTTTCTAAAGCTCAGAACTTATGGATGAAGCTTATAAATGATGAGAACACTGTTAAATTTCAAATTGAGGCCGAATTCCTGTGGCATTTTTTGACTGAAACAATTTAAATACTGAAGGTAATAGTATATACTTCTAAAAAAACTCTCAAATTGTGGGAAACCTGTTAAAATACAGAATTATCTTTCCAGGAAATGAATATGAACGTGTAACAAACAGTTGAAACACAAGTAAATAGATTCTAACTACATTTCATGCCGAGTTCCATTACCGAGGTTACAGTAAGAAAGCTCTGAAATGACGAGAATTCTGATAATATTAACAAGTCCGGCTATTTTAAGGGGCGTTTCCACAAAATTGTGATTTCAATCATTAAGAATTCCTCTTTATACAGCTCCGAACTTATTAATCTTTAAAATGAGGAGAATACAGTTTATGTTTTTAATTGAGGCTTAATTGGCAAAGCGTTTCTTGGCTGGAACAGTGTATATCCTGAAGGTTCCAGTATATACCTCTAAGGAAACAGTCAAAATGTGGTAAAACTCTGAAAATACACCGTTATCTTTCCAAGGAAATGAATATGAACCTATAACAAACAGTTGAAATACAAGTAAATAGATTCTAACTACATTTAATGCCGAGTTCCATGACCAAGGATACAGTTAGAAAGCTCTGAAATGATGAGAATTCTGATAATATTACCAACTCCGGCTCTTTTAAGGGGCGTTTCCACAAAATTGTGATTTCAATCATTAAGAATTCCTCTTTATACAGCTCCGAACTTATTAATTTTTGAAATGAAGAGAATACAGTTTATGTTTATAATTGAGGCTTAATTGGCAAAGCGTTTCTTGACTGGAACAGTGTATATCCTTAAGTTTCTAGTATATACCTCTAAGGAAACAGTCAAAATGTGGTAAAACTCTTAAAATACACCGTTATCTTTCCAGGAAATGAATATGAACCTATAATAAACAGTTGAAATACAAGTCAATAGATTCTAACTACATTTCATACCGAGTTCCATTACCGATATTACAGGGAGAAAGCTCTGAAATGATGAGAATTCTGATAATAATAACAACTCAGGCTATTTTAAGTGGTTTTTTCACTAAAATGTGATTTCAAACATTAAGAATTCCTATTTATAGAGCTCAGAACTTGTGTATGGAACTTTAAAATGAGGACAATACTGTTTATGTTTACAATTGAGGCTCAATTGCCGTGGTGTCTTTTGACTGAACAGTTTATATTCTGAGGTTCTAGAATGGTCATCTAAGGAAACTGTCAAAATGTGTTACATCTCTTAAAATACACAATTGTCTTTCCAGGAAATGAATATGAATGTGTACCAGTTGAAACACGAGTAAATATATGGTAACTACATTTAATGCCGAGTTCCATTACCGAGAACACTGGTAGAGAGGACCGAAATGAGGAGAATTCTAATAATATTAACAATTCTGGCTATTTTGAGTGGCATTTTCACATAATGTGATTTCAGTCATTAAGAATTCCTGTTTATAAAGCTCAGAACTAATGTATGAAGCTTATAAATGATGAGAACACTGTTAAATTTCAAATTGAGCCCGAATTCCTGTGGCATTTTTTGACTGAAACAATTTAAATACTCAAGGTAATAGTATATACTTCTAAAAAAACTCTCAAATTGTGGGAAACCTGTTAAAATACAGAATTATCTTTCCAGGAAATGAATATGAACGTGTAACAAACAGTTGAAACACAAGTAAATAGATTCTAACTACATTTCATGCCGAGTTCCATTACCGAGGTTACAGTAAGAAAGCTCTGAAATGACGAGAATTCTGATAATATTAACAAGTCCGGCTATTTTAAGGGGCGTTTCCACAAAATTGTGATTTCAATCATTAAGAATTCCTCTTTATACAGCTCCGAACTTATTAATCTTTGAAATGAGGAGAATACAGTTTATGTTTATAATTGAGGCTTAATTGGCAAAGCGTTTCTTGACTGGAACAGTGTATATCCTGAAGGTTCTAGTATATACCTCTAAGGAAACAGTCAAAATGTGGTAAAACTCTTAAAATACACCGTTATCTTTCCAGGAAATGAATATGAACCTATAACAAACAGTTGAAATACAAGTAAATAGATTCTAACTACACTTAAGGCCGAGTTCCATGACCAAGGCTACAGTTAGAAAGCTCTGAAATGACGAGAATTCTGATAATATTAACAACTCCGGCTCTTTTAAGGGGCGTTTCCACAAAATTGTGATTTCAATCATTAAGAATTCCTGTTTATACAGCTCAGAACTTATTAATCTTTGAAATGAAGAGAATACAGTTTATGTTTATAATTGAGGCTTAATTGGCAAAGCGTTTCTTGACTGGAACAGTGTATATCCTGAAGGTTCTAGTATATACCTCTGAGGAAACAGTCAAAATGTGGTAAAACTATTAAAATACATAGTTTTCTTTCCAGGAAATGAATATGAACCTATAATAAACAGTTGAAATACAAGTCAATAGATTCTAACTACATTTCATGCCGAGTTCCATTACCGATATTACAGGGAGAAAGCTCTGAAATGATGAGAATTCTGATAATATTAACAACTCAGGCTATTTTAAGTGTTTTTTTCACTAAAATGTGATTTCAAACATTAAGAATTCCTGTTTATAGAGCTCAGAACTTGTGTATGGAACTTTAAAATGAGGACAATACTGTTTATGTTTACAATTGAGGTTCAATTGCCGTGGTGTCTTTTGACTGAACAGTTTATATCCTGAGGTTCTAGAATGGTCATCTAAGGAAACTGTCAAAATGTGTTACATCTCTTAAAATACACAATTGTCTTTCCAGGAAATGAATATGAATGTGTACCAGTTGAAACACGAGTAAATATATGGTAACTACATTTAATGCCGAGTTCCATTACCGAGAACACTGGTAGAGAGGACCGAAATGAGGAGAATTCTAATAATATTAACAATTCTGGCTATTTTCAGTGGCATTTTCACATAATGTGATTTCAGTCATTAAGAATTCCTGTTTATAAAGCTCAGAACTAATGTATGAAGCTTATAAATCATGAGAACACTGTTAAATTTCAAATTGAGGCCGAATTCCTGTGGCATTTTTTGACTGAAACAATTTAAATACTCAAGGTAATAGTATATACTTCTAAAAAAACTCTCAAATTGTGGGAAACCTGTTAAAATACAGAATTATCTTTCCAGGAAATGAATATGAACGTGTAACAAACAGTTGAAACACAAGTAAATAGATTCTAACTACATTTCATGCCGAGTTCCATTACCGAGGTTACAGTTAGAAAGCTCTGAAATGACGAGAATTCTGATAATATTAACACGTCCGGCTATATTAAGGGGCGTTTTCACAAAATTGTGATTTCAATCATTAAGAATTCCTCTTTATACAGCTCCGAACTTATTAATCTTTGAAATGAGGAGAATACAGTTTATGTTTATAATTGAGGCTTAATTGGCAAAGCGTTTCTTGACTGGAACAGTGTATATCCTGAAGGTTCTAGTATATACCTCTAAGGAAACAGTCAAAATGTGGTAAAACTCTTAAAATACACCGTTATGTTTCCAAGAAATGAATATGAACCTATAACAAACAGTTGAAATACAAGTAAATAGATTCTAACTACATTTAAGGCCGAGTCCCATGACCCAGGTTACAGTTAGAAAGCTCTGAAATGATGAGAATTCTGATAATATTAACAACTCCGGCTCTTTTAAGGGGCGTTTCCACAAAATTGTGATTTCAATCATTAAGAATTCCTGTTTATACAGCTCCGAACTTATTAATCTTTGAAATGAAGAGAATAGAGTTTATGTTTATAATTGAGGCTTAATTGGCAAAGCGTTTCTTGACTGGAACAGTGTATATCCTTAAGGTTCTAGTATATACCTCTAAGGAAACAGTCAAAATGTGGTAAAACTATTATAATACATAGTTTTCTTTCCAGGAAATGAATGTGAACCTATAATAAACAGTTGAAATACAAGTAAATAGATTCTAACTACATTTCATGCCGAGTTCCATTACCGATATTACAGGGAGAAAGCTCTGAAATGATGAGAATTCTGATAATATTAACAACTCAGGCAATTTTAAGTGGTTTTTTCACTAAAATGTGATTTCAAACATTAAGAATTCCTGTTTATAGAGCTCAAAACTTGTGTATGGAACTTTAAAATGAGAGGACAATGCTGTTTATGTTTACCATTGAGGCTCAATTGCCGTGGTGTCTTTTGACTGAACAGTTTATATTCTGAGGTTCTAGAATGGTCATCTAAGGAAACTGTCAAAATGTGTTACATCTCTTAAAATACACAATTGTCTTTCCAGGAAATGAATATGAATGTGTACCAGTTGAAACACGAGTAAATATATGGTAACTACATTTAATGCCGAGTTCCATTACCGAGAACACTGGTAGAGAGGACCGAAATGAGGAGAATTCTAATAATATTAACAATTCTGGCTATTTTGAGTGGCATTTTCACATAATGTGATTTCAGTCATTAAGAATTCCTGTTTATAAAGCTCAGAACTAATGAATGAAGCTTATAAATGATGAGAACACTGTTAAATTTCAAATTGAGGCCGAATTCCTGTGGCATTTTTTGACTGAAACAATTTAAATACTGAAGGTAATAGTATATACTTCTAAAAAAACTCTCAAATTGTGGGAAACCTGTTAAAATACAGAATTATCTTTCCAGGAAATGAATATGAACGTGTAACAAACAGTTGAAATACAAGTAAATAGATTCTAACTACATTTCATGCCGAGTTCCATTACCGATATTACAGGGAGAAAGCTCTGAAATGATGAGAATTCTGATAATATTAACAACTCAGGCTATTTTAAGTGGTTTTTTCACTAAAATGTGATTTCAAACATTAAGAATTCCTGTTTATAGAGCTCAGAACTTGTGTATGGAACTTTAAAATGAGGACAATACTGTTTATGTTGACAATTGAGGCTCAATTGCCGTGGTGTCTTTTGACTGAACAGTTTATATTCTGAGGTTCTAGAATGGTCATCTAAGGAAACTGTCAAAATGTGTTACATCTCTTAAAATACACAATTGTCTTTCCAGGAAATGAATATGAATGTGTACCAGTTGAAACACGAGTAAATATATGGTAACTACATTTAATGCCGAGTTCCATTACCGAGAACACTGGTAGAGAGGACCGAAATGAGGAGAATTCTAATAATATTAACAATTCTGGCTATTTTCAGTGGCATTTTCACATAATGTGATTTCAGTCATTAAGAATTCCTGTTTCTAAAGCTCAGAACTTATGGATGAAGCTTATAAATGATGAGAACACTTTTAAATTTCAAATTGAGCCCGAATTCCTGTGGCATTTTTTGACTGAAACAATTTAAATACTCAAGGTAATAGTATATACTTCTAAAAAAACTCTCAAATTGTGGGAAACCTGTTAAAATACAGAATTATCTTTCCAGGAAATGAATATGAACGTGTAACAAACAGTTGAAACACAAGTAAATAGATTCTAACTACATTTCATGCCGAGTTCCATTACCGAGGTTACAGTAAGAAAGCTCTGAAATGACGAGAATTCTGATAATATTAACAAGTCCGGCTATTTTAAGGGGCGTTTCCACAAAATTGTGATTTCAATCATTAAGAATTCCTCTTTATACAGCTCCGAACTTATTAATCTTTGAAGTGAGGAGAATACAGTTTATGTTTTTAATTGAGGCTTAATTGGCAAAGCGTTTCTTGGCTGGAACAGTGTATATCCTGAAGGTTCCAGTATATACCTCTAAGGAAACAGTCAAAATGTGGTAAAACTCTTAAAATACACCGTTATCTTTCCAAGGAAATGAATATGAACCTATAACAAACAGTTGAAATACAAGTAAATAGATTCTAACTACATTTAATGCCGAGTTCCATGACCAAGGCTACAGTTAGAAAGCTCTGAAATGACGAGAATTCTGATAATATTAACAACTCCGGCTCTTTTAAGGGGCGTTTCCACAAAATTGTGATTTCAATCATTAAGAATTCCTGTTTATACAGCTCAGAACTTATTAATCTTTGAAATGAAGAGAATACAGTTTATGTTTATAATTGAGGCTTAATTGGCAAAGCGTTTCTTGACTGGAACAGTGTATATCCTTAAGGTTCTAGTATATACCTCTAAGGAAACAGTCAAAATGTGGTAAAACTATTATAATACATAGTTTTCTTTCCATGAAATGAATATGAACCTATAATAAACAGTTGAAATACAAGTCAATAGATTCTAACTACATTTCATGCCGAGTTCCATTACCGATATTACAGGGAGAAAGCTCTGAAATGATGAGAATTCTGATAATATTAACAACTCAGGCTATTTTAAGTGGTTTTTTCACTAAAATGTGATTTCAAACATTAAGAATTCCTGTTTATAGAGCTCAGAACTTGTGTATGGAACTTTAAAATGAGGACAATACTGTTTATGTTGACAATTGAGGCTCAATTGCCGTGGTGTCTTTTGACTGAACAGTTTATATTCTGAGGTTCTAGAATGGTCATCTAAGGAAACTGTCAAAATGTGTTACATCTCTTAAAATACACAATTGTCTTTCCAGGAAATGAATATGAATGTGTACCAGTTGAAACACGAGTAAATATATGGTAACTACATTTAATGCCGAGTTCCATTACCGAGAACACTGGTAGAGAGGACCGAAATGAGGAGAATTCTAATAATATTAACAATTCTGGCTATTTTGAGTGGCATTTTCACATAATGTGATTTCAGTCATTAAGAATTGCTGTTTATAAAGCTCAGAACTAATGAATGAAGCTTATAAATGATGAGAACACTGTTAAATTTAAAATTGAGGCCGAATTCCTGTGGCATTTTTTGACTGAAACAATTTAAATACTCAAGGTAATAGTATATACTTCTAAAAAAACTCTCAAATTGTGGGAAACCTGTTAAAATACAGAATTATCTTTCCAGGAAATGAATATGAACGTGTAACAAACAGTTGAAAGACAAGTAAATAGATTCTAACTACATTTCATGCCGAGTTCCATTACCGAGGTTACAGTTAGAAAGCTCTGAAATGACGAGAATTCTGATAATATTAACAAGTCCGGCTATATTAAGGGGCGTTTTCACAAAATTGTGATTTCAATCATTAAGAATTCCTCTTTATACAGCTCCGAACTTATTAATCTTTGAAATGAGGAGAATACAGTTTATGTTTATAATTGAGGCTTAATTGGCAAAGCGTTTCTTGACTGGAACAGTGTATATCCTGAAGGTTCTAGTATATACCTCTAAGGAAACAGTCAAAATGTGGTAAAACTCTTAAAATACACCGTTATGTTTCCAAGAAATGAATATGAACCTATAACAAACAGTTGAAATACAAGTAAATAGATTCTAACTACACTTAAGGCCGAGTTCCATGACCAAGGTTACAGTTAGAAAGCTCTGAAATGACGAGAATTCTGATAATATTAACAACTCCGGCTCTTTTAAGGGTCGTTTCCACAAAATTGTGATTTCAATCATTAAGAATTCCTGTTTATACAGCTCAGAACTTATTAATCTTTGAAATGAAGAGAATACAGTTTATGTTTATAATTGAGGCTTAATTGGCAAAGCGTTTCTTGACTGGAACAGTGTATATCCTGAAGGTTCTAGTATATACCTCTAAGGAAACAGTCAAAATGTGGTAAAACTATTAAAATACATAGTTTTCTTTCCAGGAAATGAATATGAACCTATAATAAACAGTTGAAATACAAGTCAATAGATTCTAACTACATTTCATGCCGAGTTCCATTACCGATATTACAGGGAGAAAGCTCTGAAATGATGAGAATTCTGATAATATTAACAACTCAGGCTATTTTAAGTGGTTTTTTCACTAAAATGTGATTTCAAACATTAAGAATTCCTGTTTATAGAGCTCAGAACTTGTGTATGGAACTTTAAAATGAGGACAATACTGTTTATGTTTACAATTGAGGCTCAATTGCCGTGGTGTCTTTTGACTGAACAGTTTACATCCTGAGGTACTAGAATGGTCATCTAAGGAAACTGTCAAAATGTGTTACATCTCTTAAAATACACAATTGTCTTTCCAGGAAATGAATATGAATGTGTACCAGTTGAAACACGAGTAAATATATGGTAACTACATTTAATGCCTAGTTCCATTACCGAGAACACAGGTAGAGAGCACCGAAATGAGGAGAATTCTAATAATATTAACAATTCTGGCTATTTTCAGTGGCATTTTCACATAATGTGATTTCAGTCATTAAGAATTCCTGTTTCTAAAGCTCAGAACGTATGGATGAAGCTTATAAATGATGAGAACACTGTTAAATTTCAAATTGAGGAGGAATTCCTGTGGCATTTTTTGACTGAAACAATTTAAATACTGAAGGTAATAGTATATACTTCTAAAAAAACTCTCAAATTGTGGGAAACCTGTTAAAATACAGAATTATCTTTCCAG
The DNA here is from genome assembly GCF_964212035.1 of Myotis nattereri. NCBI lineage: Eukaryota > Metazoa > Chordata > Mammalia > Chiroptera > Vespertilionidae > Myotis > Myotis nattereri. Next base: position 8,383,341 of record NC_138080.1, on the reverse strand, counting down.
GAAATGAATATGAACGTGTAACAAACAGTTGAAACACAAGTAAATAGATTCTAACTACATTTCATGCCGAGTTCCATTACCGAGGTTACAGTTAGAAAGCTCTGAAATGACGAGAATTCTGATAATATTAACAAGTCCGGCTATATTAAGGGGCGTTTTCACAAAATTGTGATTTCAATCATTAAGAATTCCTCTTTATACAGCTCCGAACTTATTAATCTTTGAAATGAGGAGAATACAGTTTATGTTTATAATTGAGGCTTAATTGGCAAAGCGTTTCTTGACTGGAACAGTGTATATCCTGAAGGTTCTAGTATATACCTCTAAGGAAACAGTCAAAATGTGGTAAAACTCTTAAAATACACCGTTATGTTTCCAAGAAATGAATATGAACCTATAACAAACAGTTGAAATACAAGTAAATAGATTCTAACTACATTTAAGGCCGAGTTCCTTGACCAAGGTTACAGTTAGAAAGCTCTGAAATGACGAGAATTCTGATAATATTAACAACTCCGGCTCTTTTAAGGGGCGTTTCCACAAAATTGTGATTTCAATCATTAAGAATTCCTGTTTATACAGCTCAGAACTTATTAATCTTTGAAATGAAGAGAATACAGTTTATGTTTATAATTGAGGCTTAATTGGCAAAGCGTTTCTTGACTGGAACAGTGTATATCCTTAAGGTTCTAGTATATACCTCTAAGGAAACAGCCAAAATGTGGTAAAACTATTATAATACATAGTTTTCTTTCCATGAAATGAATGTGAACCTATAATAAACAGTTGAAATACAAGTAAATAGATTCTAACTACATTTCATGCCGAGTTCCATTACCGATATTACAGGGAGAAAGCTCTGAAATGATGAGAATTCTGATAATATTAACAACTCAGGCTATTTTAAGTGGTTTTTTCACTAAAATGTGATTTCAAACATTAAGAATTCCTGTTTATAGAGCTCAGAACTTGTGTATGGAACTTTAAAATGAGGACAATACTGTTTATGTTGACAATTGAGGCTCAATTGCCGTGGTGTCTTTTGACTGAACAGTTTATATTCTGAGGTTCTAGAATGGTCATCTAAGGAAACTGTCAAAATGTGTTACATCTCTTAAAATACACAATTGTCTTTCCAGGAAATGAATATGAATGTGTACCAGTTGAAACACGAGTAAATATATGGTAACTACATTTAATGCCGAGTTCCATTACCGAGAACACTGGTAGAGAGGACCGAAATGAGGAGAATTCTAATAATATTAACAATTCTGGCTATTTTCAGTGGCATTTTCACATAATGTGATTTCAGTCATTAAGAATTCCTGTTTCTAAAGCTCAGAACTTATGGATGAAGCTTATAAATGATGAGAACACTGTTAAATTTCAAATTGAGCCCGAATTCCTGTGGCATTTTTTGACTGAAACAATTTAAATACTCAAGGTAATAGTATATACTTCTAAAAAAACTCTCAAATTGTGGGAAACCTGTTAAAATACAGAATTATCTTTCCAGGAAATGAATATGAACGTGTAACAAACAGTTGAAACACAAGTAAATAGATTCTAACTACATTTCATGCCGAGTTCCATTACCGAGGTTACAGTAAGAAAGCTCTGAAATGACGAGAATTCTGATAATATTAACAAGTCCGGCTATTTTAAGGGGCGTTTCCACAAAATTGTGATTTCAATCATTAAGAATTCCTCTTTATACAGCTCCGAACTTATTAATCTTTGAAATGAGGAGAATACAGTTTATGTTTTTAATTGAGGCTTAATTGGCAAAGCGTTTCTTGGCTGGAACAGTGTATATCCTGAAGGTTCCAGTATATACCTCTAAGGAAACAGTCAAAATGTGGTAAAACTCTTAAAATACACCGTTATCTTTCCAAGGAAATGAATATGAACCTATAACAAACAGTTGAAATACAAGTAAATAGATTCTAACTACATTTAATGCCGAGTTCCATGACCAAGGCTACAGTTAGAAAGCTCTGAAATGACGAGAATTCTGATAATATTAACAACTCCGGCTCTTTTAAGGGGCGTTTCCACAAAATTGTGATTTCAATCATTAAGAATTCCTGTTTATACAGCTCAGAACTTATTAATCTTTGAAATGAAGAGAATACAGTTTATGTTTATAATTGAGGCTTAATTGGCAAAGCGTTTCTTGACTGGAACAGTGTATATCCTTAAGGTTCTAGTATATACCTCTAAGGAAACAGTCAAAATGTGGTAAAACTATTATAATACATAGTTTTCTTTCCATGAAATGAATATGAACCTATAATAAACAGTTGAAATACAAGTCAATAGATTCTAACTACATTTCATGCCGAGTTCCATTACCGATATTACAGGGAGAAAGCTCTGAAATGATGAGAATTCTGATAATATTAACAACTCAGGCTATTTTAAGTGGTTTTTTCACTAAAATGTGATTTCAAACATTAAGAATTCCTGTTTATAGAGCTCAGAACTTGTGTATGGAACTTTCAAATGAGGACAATACTGTTTATGTTGACAATTGAGGCTCAATTGCCGTGGTGTCTTTTGACTGAACAGTTTACATCCTGAGGTACTAGAATGGTCATCTAAGGAAACTGTCAAAATGTGTTACATCTCTTAAAATACACAATTGTCTTTCCAGGAAATGAATATGAATGTGTACCAGTTGAAACACGAGTAAATATATGGTAACTACATTTAATGCCTAGTTCCATTACCGAGAACACAGGTAGAGAGGACCGAAATGAGGAGAATTCTAATAATATTAACAATTCTGGCTATTTTCAGTGGCATTTTCACATAATGTGATTTCAGTCATTAAGAATTCCTGTTTCTAAAGCTCAGAACTTATGGATGAAGCTTATAAATGATGAGAACACTGTTAAATTTCAAATTGAGGCCGAATTCCTGTGGCATTTTTTGACTGAAACAATTTAAATACTGAAGGTAATAGTATATACTTCTAAAAAAACTCTCAAATTGTGGGAAACCTGTTAAAATACAGAATTATCTTTCCAGGAAATGAATATGAACGTGTAACAAACAGTTGAAACACAAGTAAATAGATTCTAACTACATTTCATGCCGAGTTCCATTACCGAGGTTACAGTTAGAAAGCTCTGAAATGACGAGAATTCTGATAATATTAACAAGTCTGGCTATATTAAGGGGCGTTTTCACAAAATTGTGATTTCAATCATTAAGAATTCCTCTTTATACAGCTCCGAACTTATTAATCTTTGAAATGAGGAGAATACAGTTTATGTTTATAATTGAGGCTTAATTGGCAAAGCGTTTCTTGACTGGAACAGTGTATATCCTGAAGGTTCTAGTATATACCTCTAAGGAAACAGTCAAAATGTGGTAAAACTCTTAAAATACACCGTTATGTTTCCAAGAAATGAATATGAACCTATAACAAACAGTTGAAATACAAGTAAATAGATTCTAACTACATTTAAGGCCGAGTTCCTTGACCAAGGTTACAGTTAGAAAGCTCTGAAATGACGAGAATTCTGATAATATTAACAACTCCGGCTCTTTTAAGGGGCGTTTCCACAAAATTGTGATTTCAATCATTAAGAATTCCTGTTTATACAGCTCAGAACTTATTAATCTTTGAAATGAAGAGAATACAGTTTATGTTTATAATTGAGGCTTAATTGGCAAAGCGTTTCTTGACTGGAACAGTGTATATCCTTAAGGTTCTAGTATATACCTCTAAGGAAACAGTCAAAATGTGGTAAAACTATTATAATACATAGTTTTCTTTCCAGGAAATGAATGTGAACCTATAATAAACAGTTGAAATACAAGTAAATAGATTCTAACTACATTTCATGCCGAGTTCCATTACCGATATTACAGGGAGAAAGCTCTGAAATGATGAGAATTCTGATAATATTAACAACTCAGGCTATTTTAAGTGGTTTTTTCACTAAAATGTGATTTCAAACATTAAGAATTCCTGTTTATAGAGCTCAGAACTTGTGTATGGAACTTTAAAATGAGGACAATACTGTTTATGTTGACAATTGAGGCTCAATTGCCGTGGTGTCTTTTGACTGAACAGTTTATATTCTGAGGTTCTAGAATGGTCATCTAAGGAAACTGTCAAAATGTGTTACATCTCTTAAAATACACAATTGTCTTTCCAGGAAATGAATATGAATGTGTACCAGTTGAAACACGAGTAAATATATGGTAACTACATTTAATGCCGAGTTCCATTACCGAGAACACTGGTAGAGAGGACCGAAATGAGGAGAATTCTAATAATATTAACAATTCTGGCTATTTTCAGTGGCATTTTCACATAATGTGATTTCAGTCATTAAGAATTCCTGTTTCTAAAGCTCAGAACTTATGGATGAAGCTTATAAATGATGAGAACACTGTTAAATTTCAAATTGAGCCCGAATTCCTGTGGCATTTTTTGACTGAAACAATTTAAATACTCAAGGTAATAGTATATACTTCTAAAAAAACTCTCAAATTGTGGGAAACCTGTTAAAATACAGAATTATCTTTCCAGGAAATGAATATGAACGTGTAACAAACAGTTGAAACACAAGTAAATAGATTCTAACTACATTTCATGCCGAGTTCCATTACCGAGGTTACAGTAAGAAAGCTCTGAAATGACGAGAATTCTGATAATATTAACAAGTCCGGCTATTTTAAGGGGCGTTTCCACAAAATTGTGATTTCAATCATTAAGAATTCCTCTTTATACAGCTCCGAACTTATTAATCTTTGAAATGAGGAGAATACAGTTTATGTTTTTAATTGAGGCTTAATTGGCAAAGCGTTTCTTGGCTGGAACAGTGTATATCCTGAAGGTTCCAGTATATACCTCTAAGGAAACAGTCAAAATGTGGTAAAACTCTTAAAATACACCGTTATCTTTCCAAGGAAATGAATATGAACCTATAACAAACAGTTGAAATACAAGTAAATAGATTCTAACTACATTTAATGCCGAGTTCCATGACCAAGGCTACAGTTAGAAAGCTCTGAAATGACGAGAATTCTGATAATATTAACAACTCCGGCTCTTTTAAGGGGCGTTTCCACAAAATTGTGATTTCAATCATTAAGAATTCCTGTTTATACAGCTCAGAACTTATTAATCTTTGAAATGAAGAGAATACAGTTTATGTTTATAATTGAGGCTTAATTGGCAAAGCGTTTCTTGACTGGAACAGTGTATATCCTTAAGGTTCTAGTATATACCTCTAAGGAAACAGTCAAAATGTGGTAAAACTATTATAATACATAGTTTTCTTTCCATGAAATGAATATGAACCTATAATAAACAGTTGAAATACAAGTCAATAGATTCTAACTACATTTCATGCCGAGTTCCATTACCGATATTACAGGGAGAAAGCTCTGAAATGATGAGAATTCTGATAATATTAACAACTCAGGCTATTTTAAGTGGTTTTTTCACTAAAATGTGATTTCAAACATTAAGAATTCCTGTTTATAGAGCTCAGAACTTGTGTATGGAACTTTAAAATGAGAGGACAATGCTGTTTATGTTTACCATTGAGGCTCAATTGCCGTGGTGTCTTTTGACTGAACAGTTTATATCCTGAGGTTCTAGAATGGTCATCTAAGGAAACTGTCAAAATGTGTTACATCTCTTAAAATACACAATTGTCTTTCCAGGAAATGAATATGAATGTGTACCAGTTGAAACACGAGTAAATATATGGTAACTACATTTAATGCCGAGTTCCATTACCGAGAACACAGGTAGAGAGCACCGAAATGAGGAGAATTCTAATAATATTAACAATTCTGGCTATTTTCAGTGGCATTTTCACATAATGTGATTTCAGTCATTAAGAATTCCTGTTTCTAAAGCTCAGAACTTATGGATGAAGCTTATAAATGATGAGAACACTGTTAAATTTCAAATTGAGGCCGAATTCCTGTGGCATTTTTTGACTGAAACAATTTAAATACTGAAGGTAATAGTATATACTTCTAAAAAAACTCTCAAATTGTGGGAAACCTGTTAAAATACAGAATTATCTTTCCAGGAAATGAATATGAACGTGTAACAAACAGTTGAAACACAAGTAAATAGATTCTAACTACATTTCATGCCGAGTTCCATTACCGAGGTTACAGTTAGAAAGCTCTGAAATGACGAGAATTCTGATAATATTAACAAGTCCGGCTATATTAAGGGGCGTTTTCACAAAATTGTGATTTCAATCATTAAGAATTCCTCTTTATACAGCTCCGAACTTATTAATCTTTGAAATGAGGAGAATACAGTTTATGTTTATAATTGAGGCTTAATTGGCAAAGCGTTTCTTGACTGGAACAGTGTATATCCTGAAGGTTCTAGTATATACCTCTAAGGAAACAGTCAAAATGTGGTAAAACTCTTAAAATACACCGTTATGTTTCCAAGAAATGAATATGAACCTATAACAAACAGTTGAAATACAAGTAAATAGATTCTAACTACATTTAAGGCCGAGTTCCTTGACCAAGGTTACAGTTAGAAAGCTCTGAAATGACGAGAATTCTGATAATATTAACAACTCCGGCTCTTTTAAGGGGCGTTTCCACAAAATTGTGATTTCAATCATTAAGAATTCCTGTTTATACAGCTCAGAACTTATTAATCTTTGAAATGAAGAGAATACAGTTTATGTTTATAATTGAGGCTTAATTGGCAAAGCGTTTCTTGACTGGAACAGTGTATATCCTTAAGGTTCTAGTATATACCTCTAAGGAAACAGTCAAAATGTGGTAAAACTATTATAATACATAGTTTTCTTTCCAGGAAATGAATGTGAACCTATAATAAACAGTTGAAATACAAGTCAATAGATTCTAACTACATTTCATGCCGAGTTCCATTACCGATATTACAGGGAGAAAGCTCTGAAATGATGAGAATTCTGATAATATTAACAACTCAGGCTATTTTAAGTGGTTTTTTCACTAAAATGTGATTTCAAACATTAAGAATTCCTGTTTATAGAGCTCAGAACTTGTGTATGGAACTTTAAAATGAGGACAATACTGTTTATGTTGACAATTGAGGCTCAATTGCCGTGGTGTCTTTTGACTGAACAGTTTATATTCTGAGGTTCTAGAATGGTCATCTAAGGAAACTGTCAAAATGTGTTACATCTCTTAAAATACACAATTGTCTTTCCAGGAAATGAATATGAATGTGTACCAGTTGAAACACGAGTAAATATATGGTAACTACATTTAATGCCGAGTTCCATTACCGAGAACACTGGTAGAGAGGACCGAAATGAGGAGAATTCTAATAATATTAACAATTCTGGCTATTTTCAGTGGCATTTTCACATAATGTGATTTCAGTCATTAAGAATTCCTGTTTCTAAAGCTCAGAACTTATGGATGAAGCTTATAAATGATGAGAACACTGTTAAATTTCAAATTGAGCCCGAATTCCTGTGGCATTTTTTGACTGAAACAATTTAAATACTCAAGGTAATAGTATATACTTCTAAAAAAACTCTCAAATTGTGGGAAACCTGTTAAAATACAGAATTATCTTTCCAGGAAATGAATATGAACGTGTAACAAACAGTTGAAACACAAGTAAATAGATTCTAACTACATTTCATGCCGAGTTCCATTACCGAGGTTACAGTAAGAAAGCTCTGAAATGACGAGAATTCTGATAATATTAACAAGTCCGGCTATTTTAAGGGGCGTTTCCACAAAATTGTGATTTCAATCATTAAGAATTCCTCTTTATACAGCTCCGAACTTATTAATCTTTGAAATGAGGAGAATACAGTTTATGTTTTTAATTGAGGCTTAATTGGCAAAGCGTTTCTTGGCTGGAACAGTGTATATCCTGAAGGTTCCAGTATATACCTCTAAGGAAACAGTCAAAATGTGGTAAAACTCTTAAAATACACCGTTATCTTTCCAAGGAAATGAATATGAACCTATAACAAACAGTTGAAATACAAGTAAATAGATTCTAACTACATTTAATGCCGAGTTCCATGACCAAGGCTACAGTTAGAAAGCTCTGAAATGACGAGAATTCTGATAATAATAACAACTCCGGCTCTTTTAAGGGGCGTTTCCACAAAATTGTGATTTCAATCATTAAGAATTCCTGTTTATACATCTCAGAACTTATTAATCTTTGAAATGAAGAGAATACAGTTTATGTTTATAATTGAGGCTTAATTGGCAAAGCGTTTCTTGACTGGAACAGTGTATATCCTTAAGGTTCTAGTATATACCTCTAAGGAAACAGTCAAAATGTGGTAAAACTATTATAATACATAGTTTTCTTTCCATGAAATGAATATGAACCTATAATAAACAGTTGAAATACAAGTCAATAGATTCTAACTACATTTCATGCCGAGTTCCATTACCGATATTACAGGGAGAAAGCTCTGAAATGATGAGAATTCTGATAATATTAACAACTCAGGCTATTTTAAGTGGTTTTTTCACTAAAATGTGATTTCAAACATTAAGAATTCCTGTTTATAGAGCTCAGAACTTGTGTATGGAACTTTCAAATGAGGACAATACTGTTTATGTTGACAATTGAGGCTCAATTGCCGTGGTGTCTTTTGACTGAACAGTTTATATTCTGAGGTTCTAGAATGGTCATCTAAGGAAACTGTCAAAATGTGTTACATCTCTTAAAATACACAATTGTCTTTCCAGGAAATGAATATGAATGTGTACCAGTTGAAACACGAGTAAATATATGGTAACTACATTTAATGCCGAGTTCCATTACCGAGAACACTGGTAGAGAGGACCGAAATGAGGAGAATTCTAATAATATTAACAATTCTGGCTATTTTCAGTGGCATTTTCACATAATGTGATTTCAGTCATTAAGAATTCCTGTTTCTAAAGCTCAGAACTTATGGATGAAGCTTATAAATGATGAGAACACTGTTAAATTTCAAATTGAGCCCGAATTCCTGTGGCATTTTTTGACTGAAACAATTTAAATACTCAAGGTAATAGTATATACTTCTAAAAAAACTCTCAAATTGTGGGAAACCTGTTAAAATACAGAATTATCTTTCCAGGAAATGAATATGAACGTGTAACAAACAGTTGAAACACAAGTAAATAGATTCTAACTACATTTCATGCCGAGTTCCATTACCGAGGTTACAGTAAGAAAGCTCTGAAATGACGAGAATTCTGATAATATTAACAAGTCCGGCTATTTTAAGGGGCGTTTCCGCAAAATTGTGATTTCAATCATTAAGAATTCCTCTTTATACAGCTCCGAACTTATTAATCTTTGAAATGAGGAGAATACAGTTTATGTTTTTAATTGAGGCTTAATTGGCAAAGCGTTTCTTGGCTGGAACAGTGTATATCCTGAAGGTTCCAGTATATACCTCTAAGGAAACAGTCAAAATGTGGTAAAACTCTTAAAATACACCGTTATCTTTCCAAGGAAATGAATATGAACCTATAACAAACAGTTGAAATACAAGTAAATAGATTCTAACTACATTTAATGCCGAGTTCCATGACCAAGGCTACAGTTAGAAAGCTCTGAAATGACGAGAATTCTGATAATATTAACAACTCCGGCTCTTTTAAGGGGCGTTTCCACAAAATTGTGATTTCAATCATTAAGAATTCCTGTTTATACAGCTCAGAACTTATTAATCTTTGAAATGAAGAGAATACAGTTTATGTTTATAATTGAGGCTTAATTGGCAAAGCGTTTCTTGACTGGAACAGTGTATATCCTTAAGGTTCTAGTATATACCTCTAAGGAAACAGTCAAAATGTGGTAAAACTATTATAATACATAGTTTTCTTTCCATGAAATGAATATGAACCTATAATAAACAGTTGAAATACAAGTCAATAGATTCTAACTACATTTCATGCCGAGTTCCATTACCGATATTACAGGGAGAAAGCTCTGAAATGATGAGAATTCTGATAATATTAACAACTCAGGCTATTTTAAGTGGTTTTTTCACTAAAATGTGATTTCAAACATTAGGAATTCCTGTTTATAGAGCTCAGAACTTGTGTATGGAACTTCCAAATGAGGACAATACTGTTTATGTTGACAATTGAGGCTCAATTGCCGTGGTGTCTTTTGACTGAACAGTTTACATCCTGAGGTACTAGAATGGTCATCTAAGGAAACTGTCAAAATGTGTTACATCTCTTAAAATACACAATTGTCTTTCCAGGAAATGAATATGAATGTGTACCAGTTGAAACACGAGTAAATATATGGTAACTACATTTAATGCCTAGTTCCATTACCGAGAACACTGGTAGAGAGGACCGAAATGAGGAGAATTCTAATAATATTAACAATTCTGGCTATTTTCAGTGGCATTTTCACATAATGTGATTTCAGTCATTAAGAATTCCTGTTTCTAAAGCTCAGAACTTATGGATGAAGCTTATAAATGATGAGAACACTGTTAAATTTCAAATTGAGGCCGAATTCCTGTGGCATTTTTTGACTGAAACAATTTAAATACTGAAGGTAATAGTATATACTTCTAAAAAAACTCTCAAATTGTGGGAAACCTGTTAAAATACAGAATTATCTTTCCAGGAAATGAATATGAACGTGTAACAAACAGTTGAAACACAAGTAAATAGATTCTAACTACATTTCATGCCGAGTTCCATTACCGAGGTTACAGTTAGAAAGCTCTGAAATGACGAGAATTCTGATAATATTAACAAGTCCGGCTATATTAAGGGGCGTTTTCACAAAATTGTGATTTCAATCATTAAGAATTCCTCTTTATACAGCTCCGAACTTATTAATCTTTGAAATGAGGAGAATACAGTTTATGTTTATAATTGAGGCTTAATTGGCAAAGCTTATCTTGACTGGAACAGTGTATATCCTGAAGGTTCTAGTATATACCTCTAAGGAAACAATCAAAATGTGGTAAAACTCTTAAAATACACCGTTATCTTTCCAAGGAAATGAATATGAGCCTATAACAAACAGTTGAAATACAAGTAAATAGATTCTAACTACATTTAATGCCGAGTTCCATGACCAAGGCTACAGTTAGAAAGCTCTGAAATGACGAGAATTCTGATAATATTAACAACTCCGGCTCTTTTAAGGGGCGTTTCCACAAAATTGTGATTTCAATCATTAAGAATTCCTGTTTATACAGCTCAGAACTTATTAATCTTTGAAATGAAGAGAATACAGTTTATGTTTATAATTGAGGCTTAATTGGCAAAGCGTTTCTTGACTGGAACAGTGTATATCCTTAAGGTTCTAGTATATACCTCTAAGGAAACAGTCAAAATGTGGTAAAACTATTATAATACATAGTTTTCTTTCCATGAAATGAATATGAACCTATAATAAACAGTTGAAATACAAGTCAATAGATTCTAACTACATTTCATGCCGATTTCCATTACCGATATTACAGGGAGAAAGCTCTGAAATGATGAGAATTCTGATAATATTAACAACTCAGGCTATTTTAAGTGGTTTTTTCACTAAAATGTGATTTCAAACATTAAGAATTCCTATTTATAGAGCTCAGAACTTGTGTATGGAACTTTCAAATGAGGACAATACTGTTTATGTTGACAATTGAGGCTCAATTGCCGTGGTGTCTTTTGACTGAACAGTTTACATCCTGAGGTACTAGAATGGTCATCTAAGGAAACTGTCAAAATGTGTTACATCTCTTAAAATACACAATTGTCTTTCCAGGAAATGAATATGAATGTGTACCAGTTGAAACACGAGTAAATATATGGTAACTACATTTAATGCCGAGTTCCATTACCGAGAACACTGGTAGAGAGGACCGAAATGAGGAGAATTCTAATAATATTAACAATTCTGGCTATTTTCAGTGGCATTTTCACATAATGTGATTTCAGTCATTAAGAATTCCTGTTTCTAAAGCTCAGAACTTATGGATGAAGCTTATAAATGATGAGAACACTGTTAAATTTCAAATTGAGCCCGAATTCCTGTGGCATTTTTTGACTGAAACAATTTAAATACTCAAGGTAATAGTATATACTTCTAAAAAAACTCTCAAATTGTGGGAAACCTGTTAAAATACAGAATTATCTTTCCAGGAAATGAATATGAACGTGTAACAAACAGTTGAAACACAAGTAAATAGATTCTAACTACATTTCATGCCGAGTTCCATTACCGAGGTTACAGTAAGAAAGCTCTGAAATGACGAGAATTCTGATAATATTAACAAGTCCGGCTATTTTAAGGGGCGTTTCCACAAAATTGTGATTTCAATCATTAAGAATTCCTCTTTATACAGCTCCGAACTTATTAATCTTTGAAATGAGGAGAATACAGTTTATGTTTTTAATTGAGGCTTAATTGGCAAAGCGTTTCTTGGCTGGAACAGTGTATATCCTGAAGGTTCCAGTATATACCTCTAAGGAAACAGTCAAAATGTGGTAAAACTCTTAAAATACACCGTTATCTTTCCAAGGAAATGAATATGAACCTATAACAAACAGTTGAAATACAAGTAAATAGATTCTAACTACATTTAATGCCGAGTTCCATGACCAAGGCTACAGTTAGAAAGCTCTGAAATGACGAGAATTCTGATAATAATAACAACTCCGGCTCTTTTAAGGGGCGTTTCCACAAAATTGTGATTTCAATCATTAAGAATTCCTGTTTATACAGCTCAGAACTTATTAATCTTTGAAATGAAGAGAATACAGTTTATGTTTATAATTGAGGCTTAATTGGCAAAGCGTTTCTTGACTGGAACAGTGTATATCCTTAAGGTTCTAGTATATACCTCTAAGGAAACAGTCAAAATGTGGTAAAACTATTATAATACATAGTTTTCTTTCCATGAAATGAATATGAACCTATAATAAACAGTTGAAATACAAGTCAATAGATTCTAACTACATTTCATGCCGAGTTCCATTACCGATATTACAGGGAGAAAGCTCTGAAATGATGAGAATTCTGATAATATTAACAACTCAGGCTATTTTAAGTGGTTTTTTCACTAAAATGTGATTTCAAACATTAAGAATTCCTGTTTATAGAGCTCAGAACTTGTGTATGGAACTTTAAAATGAGGACAATACTGTTTATGTTGACAATTGAGGCTCAATTGCCGTGGTGTCTTTTGACTGAACAGTTTATATTCTGAGGTTCTAGAATGGTCATCTAAGGAAACTGTCAAAATGTGTTACATCTCTTAAAATACACAATTGTCTTTCCAGGAAATGAATATGAATGTGTACCAGTTGAAACACGAGTAAATATATGGTAACTACATTTAATGCCGAGTTCCATTACCGAGAACACTGGTAGAGAGGACCGAAATGAGGAGAATTCTAATAATATTAACAATTCTGGCTATTTTCAGTGGCATTTTCACATAATGTGATTTCAGTCATTAAGAATTCCTGTTTCTAAAGCTCAGAACTTATGGATGAAGCTTATAAATGATGAGAACACTGTTAAATTTCAAATTGAGCCCGAATTCCTGTGGCATTTTTTGACTGAAACAATTTAAATACTCAAGGTAATAGTATATACTTCTAAAAAAACTCTCAAATTGTGGGAAACCTGTTAAAATACAGAATTATCTTTCCAGGAAATGAATATGAACGTGTAACAAACAGTTGAAACACAAGTAAATAGATTCTAACTACATTTCATGCCGAGTTCCATTACCGAGGTTACAGTAAGAAAGCTCTGAAATGACGAGAATTCTGATAATATTAACAAGTCCGGCTATTTTAAGGGGCGTTTCCACAAAATTGTGATTTCAATCATTAAGAATTCCTCTTTATACAGCTCCGAACTTATTAATCTTTGAAATGAGGAGAATACAGTTTATGTTTTTAATTGAGGCTTAATTGGCAAAGCGTTTCTTGGCTGGAACAGTGTATATCCTGAAGGTTCCAGTATATACCTCTAAGGAAACAGTCAAAATGTGGTAAAACTCTTAAAATACACCGTTATCTTTCCAAGGAAATGAATATGAACCTATAACAAACAGTTGAAATACAAGTAAATAGATTCTAACTACATTTAAGGCCGAGTTCCTTGACCAAGGTTACAGTTAGAAAGCTCTGAAATGACGAGAATTCTGATAATATTAACAACTCCGGCTCTTTTAAGGGGCGTTTCCAAAAAATTGTGATTTCAATCATTAAGAATTCCTGTTTATACAGCTCAGAACTTATTAATCTTTGAAATGAAGAGAATACAGTTTATGTTTATAATTGAGGCTTAATTGGCAAAGCGTTTCTTGACTGGAACAGTGTATATCCTTAAGGTTCTAGTATATACCTCTAAGGAAACAGTCAAAATGTGGTAAAACTATTATAATACATAGTTTTCTTTCCAGGAAATGAATGTGAACCTATAATAAACAGTTGAAATACAAGTCAATAGATTCTAACTACATTTCATGCCGAGTTCCATTACCGATATTACAGGGAGAAAGCTCTGAAATGATGAGAATTCTGATAATATTAACAACTCAGGCTATTTTAAGTGGTTTTTTCACTAAAATGTGATTTCAAACATTAAGAATTCCTGTTTATAGAGCTCAGAACTTGTGTATGGAACTTTCAAATGAGGACAATACTGTTTATGTTTACAATTGAGGCTCAATTGCCGTGGTGTCTTTTGACTGAACAGTTTACATCCTGAGGTACTAGAATGGTCATCTAAGGAAACTGTCAAAATGTGTTACATCTCTTAAAATACACAATTGTCTTTCCAGGAAATGAATATGAATGTGTACCAGTTGAAACACGAGTAAATATATGGTAACTACATTTAATGCCTAGTTCCATTACCGAGAACACAGGTAGAGAGGACCGAAATGAGGAGAATTCTAATAATATTAACAATTCTGGCTATTTTCAGTGGCATTTTCACATAATGTGATTTCAGTCATTAAGAATTCCTGTTTCTAAAGCTCAGAACTTATGGATGAAGCTTATAAATGATGAGAACACTGTTGAATTTCAAATTGAGGCCGAATTCCTGTGGCATTTTTTGACTGAAACAATTTAAATACTGAAGGTAATAGTATATACTTCTAAAAAAACTCTCAAATTGTGGGAAACCTGTTAAAATACAGAATTATCTTTCCAGGAAATGAATATGAACGTGTAACAAACAGTTGAAACACAAGTAAATAGATTCTAACTACATTTCATGCCGAGTTCCATTACCGAGGTTACAGTTAGAAAGCTCTGAAATGACGAGAATTCTGATAATATTAACAAGTCCGGCTATATTAAGGGGCGTTTTCACAAAATTGTGATTTCAATCATTAAGAATTCCTCTTTATACAGCTCCGAACTTATTAATCTTTGAAATGAGGAGAATACAGTTTATGTTTATAATTGAGGCTTAATTGGCAAAGCTTTTCTTGACTGGAACAGTGTATATCCTGAAGGTTCTAGTATATACCTCTAAGGAAACAATCAAAATGTGGTAAAACTCTTAAAATACACCGTTATGTTTCCAAGAAATGAATATGAACCTATAACAAACAGTTGAAATACAAGTAAATAGATTCTAACTACATTTAAGGCCGAGTTCCTTGACCAAGGTTACAGTTAGAAAGCTCTGAAATGACGAGAATTCTGATAATATTAACAACTCCGGCTCTTTTAAGGGGCGTTTCCACAAAATTGTGATTTCAATCATTAAGAATTCCTGTTTATACAGCTCAGAACTTATTAATCTTTGAAATGAAGAGAATACAGTTTATGTTTATAATTGAGGCTTAATTGGCAAAGCGTTTCTTGACTGGAACAGTGTATATCCTTAAGGTTCTAGTATATACCTCTAAGGAAACAGTCAAAATGTGGTAAAACTATTATAATACATAGTTTTCTTTCCATGAAATGAATGTGAACCTATAATAAACAGTTGAAATACAAGTAAATAGATTCTAACTACATTTCATGCCGAGTTCCATTACCGATATTACAGGGAGAAAGCTCTGAAATGATGAGAATTCTGATAATATTAACAACTCAGGCTATTTTAAGTGGTTTTTTCACTAAAATGTGATTTCAAACATTAAGAATTCCTGTTTATAGAGCTCAGAACTTGTGTATGGAACTTTAAAATGAGGACAATACTGTTTATGTTGACAATTGAGGCTCAATTGCCGTGGTGTCTTTTGACTGAACAGTTTATATTCTGAGGTTCTAGAATGGTCATCTAAGGAAACTGTCAAAATGTGTTACATCTCTTAAAATACACAATTGTCTTTCCAGGAAATGAATATGAATGTGTACCAGTTGAAACACGAGTAAATATATGGTAACTACATTTAATGCCGAGTTCCATTACCGAGAACACTGGTAGAGAGGACCGAAATGAGGAGAATTCTAATAATATTAACAATTCTGGCTATTTTCAGTGGCATTTTCACATAATGTGATTTCAGTCATTAAGAATTCCTGTTTCTAAAGCTCAGAACTTATGGATGAAGCTTATAAATGATGAGAACACTGTTAAATTTCAAATTGAGCCCGAATTCCTGTGGCATTTTTTGACTGAAACAATTTAAATACTCAAGGTAATAGTATATACTTCTAAAAAAACTCTCAAATTGTGGGAAACCTGTTAAAATACAGAATTATCTTTCCAGGAAATGAATATGAACGTGTAACAAACAGTTGAAACACAAGTAAATAGATTCTAACTACATTTCATGCCGAGTTCCATTACCGAGGTTACAGTAAGAAAGCTCTGAAATGACGAGAATTCTGATAATATTAACAAGTCCGGCTATTTTAAGGGGCGTTTCCACAAAATTGTGATTTCAATCATTAAGAATTCCTCTTTATACAGCTCCGAACTTATTAATCTTTGAAATGAGGAGAATACAGTTTATGTTTTTAATTGAGGCTTAATTGGCAAACCGTTTCTTGGCTGGAACAGTGTATATCCTGAAGGTTCCAGTATATACCTCTAAGGAAACAGTCAAAATGTGGTAAAACTCTTAAAATACACCGTTATCTTTCCAAGGAAATGAATATGAACCTATAACAAACAGTTGAAATACAAGTAAATAGATTCTAACTACATTTAATGCCGAGTTCCATGACCAAGGCTACAGTTAGAAAGCTCTGAAATGACGAGAATTCTGATAATATTAACAACTCCGGCTCTTTTAAGGGGCGTTTCCACAAAATTGTGATTTCAATCATTAAGAATTCCTGTTTATACATCTCAGAACTTATTAATCTTTGAAATGAAGAGAATACAGTTTATGTTTATAATTGAGGCTTAATTGGCAAAGCGTTTCTTGACTGGAACAGTGTATATCCTTAAGGTTCTAGTATATACCTCTAAGGAAACAGTCAAAATGTGGTAAAACTATTATAATACATAGTTTTCTTTCCATGAAATGAATATGAACCTATAATAAACAGTTGAAATACAAGTCAATAGATTCTAACTACATTTCATGCCGAGTTCCATTACCGATATTACAGGGAGAAAGCTCTGAAATGATGAGAATTCTGATAATATTAACAACTCAGGCTATTTTAAGTGGTTTTTTCACTAAAATGTGATTTCAAACATTAAGAATTCCTGTTTATAGAGCTCAGAACTTGTGTATGGAACTTTCAAATGAGGACAATACTGTTTATGTTGACAATTGAGGCTCAATTGCCGTGGTGTCTTTTGACTGAACAGTTTATATTCTGAGGTTCTAGAATGGTCATCTAAGGAAACTGTCAAAATGTGTTACATCTCTTAAAATACACAATTGTCTTTCCAGGAAATGAATATGAATGTGTACCAGTTGAAACACGAGTAAATATATGGTAACTACATTTAATGCCGAGTTCCATTACCGAGAACACTGGTAGAGAGGACCGAAATGAGGAGAATTCTAATAATATTAACAATTCTGGCTATTTTCAGTGGCATTTTCACATAATGTGATTTCAGTCATTAAGAATTCCTGTTTCTAAAGCTCAGAACTTATGGATGAAGCTTATAAATGATGAGAACACTGTTAAATTTCAAATTGAGCCCGAATTCCTGTGGCATTTTTTGACTGAAACAATTTAAATACTCAAGGTAATAGTATATACTTCTAAAAAAACTCTCAAATTGTGGGAAACCTGTTAAAATACAGAATTATCTTTCCAGGAAATGAATATGAACGTGTAACAAACAGTTGAAACACAAGTAAATAGATTCTAACTACATTTCATGCCGAGTTCCATTACCGAGGTTACAGTAAGAAAGCTCTGAAATGACGAGAATTCTGATAATATTAACAAGTCCGGCTATTTTAAGGGGCGTTTCCACAAAATTGTGATTTCAATCATTAAGAATTCCTCTTT
Source organism: Myotis nattereri (assembly GCF_964212035.1). Classification (NCBI taxonomy): domain Eukaryota; kingdom Metazoa; phylum Chordata; class Mammalia; order Chiroptera; family Vespertilionidae; genus Myotis; species Myotis nattereri. The sequence continues at coordinate 8,364,942 of NC_138080.1, read as the reverse complement.
ATACAGCTCCGAACTTATTAATCTTTGAAATGAGGAGAATACAGTTTATGTTTTTAATTGAGGCTTAATTGGCAAAGCGTTTCTTGGCTGGAACAGTGTATATCCTGAAGGTTCCAGTATATACCTCTAAGGAAACAGTCAAAATGTGGTAAAACTCTTAAAATACACCGTTATCTTTCCAAGGAAATGAATATGAACCTATAACAAACAGTTGAAATACAAGTAAATAGATTCTAACTACATTTAATGCCGAGTTCCATGACCAAGGCTACAGTTAGAAAGCTCTGAAATGACGAGAATTCTGATAATATTAACAACTCCGGCTCTTTTAAGGGGCGTTTCCACAAAATTGTGATTTCAATCATTAAGAATTCCTGTTTATACAGCTCAGAACTTATTAATCTTTGAAATGAAGAGAATACAGTTTATGTTTATAATTGAGGCTTAATTGGCAAAGCGTTTCTTGACTGGAACAGTGTATATCCTTAAGGTTCTAGTATATACCTCTAAGGAAACAGTCAAAATGTGGTAAAACTATTATAATACATAGTTTTCTTTCCATGAAATGAATATGAACCTATAATAAACAGTTGAAATACAAGTCAATAGATTCTAACTACATTTCATGCCGAGTTCCATTACCGATATTACAGGGAGAAAGCTCTGAAATGATGAGAATTCTGATAATATTAACAACTCAGGCTATTTTAAGTGGTTTTTTCACTAAAATGTGATTTCAAACATTAGGAATTCCTGTTTATAGAGCTCAGAACTTGTGTATGGAACTTCCAAATGAGGACAATACTGTTTATGTTGACAATTGAGGCTCAATTGCCGTGGTGTCTTTTGACTGAACAGTTTACATCCTGAGGTACTAGAATGGTCATCTAAGGAAACTGTCAAAATGTGTTACATCTCTTAAAATACACAATTGTCTTTCCAGGAAATGAATATGAATGTGTACCAGTTGAAACACGAGTAAATATATGGTAACTACATTTAATGCCTAGTTCCATTACCGAGAACACAGGTAGAGAGGACCGAAATGAGGAGAATTCTAATAATATTAACAATTCTGGCTATTTTCAGTGGCATTTTCACATAATGTGATTTCAGTCATTAAGAATTCCTGTTTCTAAAGCTCAGAACTTATGGATGAAGCTTATAAATGATGAGAACACTGTTAAATTTCAAATTGAGGCCGAATTCCTGTGGCATTTTTTGACTGAAACAATTTAAATACTGAAGGTAATAGTATATACTTCTAAAAAAACTCTCAAATTGTGGGAAACCTGTTAAAATACAGAATTATCTTTCCAGGAAATGAATATGAACGTGTAACAAACAGTTGAAACACAAGTAAATAGATTCTAACTACATTTCATGCCGAGTTCCATTACCGAGGTTACAGTAAGAAAGCTCTGAAATGACGAGAATTCTGATAATATTAACAAGTCCGGCTATATTAAGGGGCGTTTTCACAAAATTGTGATTTCAATCATTAAGAATTCCTCTTTATACAGCTCCGAACTTATTAATCTTTGAAATGAGGAGAATACAGTTTATGTTTATAATTGAGGCTTAATTGGCAAAGCTTATCTTGACTGGAACAGTGTATATCCTGAAGGTTCTAGTATATACCTCTAAGGAAACAATCAAAATGTGGTAAAACTCTTAAAATACACCGTTATGTTTCCAAGAAATGAATATGAACCTATAACAAACAGTTGAAATACAAGTAAATAGATTCTAACTACATTTAAGGCCGAGTTCCTTGACCAAGGTTACAGTTAGAAAGCTCTGAAATGACGAGAATTCTGATAATATTAACAACTCCGGCTCTTTTAAGGGGCGTTTCCACAAATTTGTGATTTCAATCATTAAGAATTCCTGTTTATACAGCTCAGAACTTATTAATCTTTGAAATGAAGAGAATACAGTTTATGTTTATAATTGAGGCTTAATTGGCAAAGCGTTTCTTGACTGGAACAGTGTATATCCTTAAGGTTCTAGTATATACCTCTAAGGAAACAGTCAAAATGTGGTAAAACTATTATAATACATAGTTTTCTTTCCATGAAATGAATGTGAACCTATAATAAACAGTTGAAATACAAGTAAATAGATTCTAACTACATTTCATGCCGAGTTCCATTACCGATATTACAGGGAGAAAGCTCTGAAATGATGAGAATTCTGATAATATTAACAACTCAGGCTATTTTAAGTGGTTTTTTCACTAAAATGTGATTTCAAACATTAAGAATTCCTGTTTATAGAGCTCAGAACTTGTGTATGGAACTTTAAAATGAGGACAATACTGTTTATGTTGACAATTGAGGCTCAATTGCCGTGGTGTCTTTTGACTGAACAGTTTATATTCTGAGGTTCTAGAATGGTCATCTAAGGAAACTGTCAAAATGTGTTACATCTCTTAAAATACACAATTGTCTTTCCAGGAAATGAATATGAATGTGTACCAGTTGAAACACGAGTAAATATATGGTAACTACATTTAATGCCGAGTTCCATTACCGAGAACACTGGTAGAGAGGACCGAAATGAGGAGAATTCTAATAATATTAACAATTCTGGCTATTTTCAGTGGCATTTTCACATAATGTGATTTCAGTCATTAAGAATTCCTGTTTCTAAAGCTCAGAACTTATGGATGAAGCTTATAAATGATGAGAACACTGTTAAATTTCAAATTGAGCCCGAATTCCTGTGGCATTTTTTGACTGAAACAATTTAAATACTCAAGGTAATAGTATATACTTCTAAAAAAACTCTCAAATTGTGGGAAACCTGTTAAAATACAGAATTATCTTTCCAGGAAATGAATATGAACGTGTAACAAACAGTTGAAACACAAGTAAATAGATTCTAACTACATTTCATGCCGAGTTCCATTACCGAGGTTACAGTTAGAAAGCTCTGAAATGACGAGAATTCTGATAATATTAACAAGTCCGGCTATTTTAAGGGGCGTTTCCACAAAATTGTGATTTCAATCATTAAGAATTCCTCTTTATACAGCTCCGAACTTATTAATCTTTGAAATGAGGAGAATACAGTTTATGTTTTTAATTGAGGCTTAATTGGCAAAGCGTTTCTTGGCTGGAACAGTGTATATCCTGAAGGTTCCAGTATATACCTCTAAGGAAACAGTCAAAATGTGGTAAAACTCTTAAAATACACCGTTATCTTTCCAAGGAAATGAATATGAACCTATAACAAACAGTTGAAATACAAGTAAATAGATTCTAACTACATTTAATGCCGAGTTCCATGACCAAGGCTACAGTTAGAAAGCTCTGAAATGACGAGAATTCTGATAATATTAACAACTCCGGCTCTTTTAAGGGGCGTTTCCACAAAATTGTGATTTCAATCATTAAGAATTCCTGTTTATACAGCTCAGAACTTATTAATCTTTGAAATGAAGAGAATACAGTTTATGTTTATAATTGAGGCTTAATTGGCAAAGCGTTTCTTGACTGGAACAGTGTATATCCTTAAGGTTCTAGTATATACCTCTAAGGAAACAGTCAAAATGTGGTAAAACTATTATAATACATAGTTTTCTTTCCATGAAATGAATATGAACCTATAATAAACAGTTGAAATACAAGTCAATAGATTCTAACTACATTTCATGCCGAGTTCCATTACCGATATTACAGGGAGAAAGCTCTGAAATGATGAGAATTCTGATAATATTAACAACTCAGGCTATTTTAAGTGGTTTTTTCACTAAAATGTGATTTCAAACATTAAGAATTCCTGTTTATAGAGCTCAGAACTTGTGTATGGAACTTTCAAATGAGGACAATACTGTTTATGTTGACAATTGAGGCTCAATTGCCGTGGTGTCTTTTGACTGAACAGTTTATATTCTGAGGTTCTAGAATGGTCATCTAAGGAAACTGTCAAAATGTGTTACATCTCTTAAAATACACAATTGTCTTTCCAGGAAATGAATATGAATGTGTACCAGTTGAAACACGAGTAAATATATGGTAACTACATTTAATGCCGAGTTCCATTACCGAGAACACTGGTAGAGAGGACCGAAATGAGGAGAATTCTAATAATATTAACAATTCTGGCTATTTTCAGTGGCATTTTCACATAATGTGATTTCAGTCATTAAGAATTCCTGTTTCTAAAGCTCAGAACTTATGGATGAAGCTTATAAATGATGAGAACACTGTTAAATTTCAAATTGAGCCCGAATTCCTGTGGCATTTTTTGACTGAAACAATTTAAATACTCAAGGTAATAGTATATACTTCTAAAAAAACTCTCAAATTGTGGGAAACCTGTTAAAATACAGAATTATCTTTCCAGGAAATGAATATGAACGTGTAACAAACAGTTGAAACACAAGTAAATAGATTCTAACTACATTTCATGCCGAGTTCCATTACCGAGGTTACAGTAAGAAAGCTCTGAAATGACGAGAATTCTGATAATATTAACAAGTCCGGCTATTTTAAGGGGCGTTTCCACAAAATTGTGATTTCAATCATTAAGAATTCCTCTTTATACAGCTCCGAACTTATTAATCTTTGAAATGAGGAGAATACAGTTTATGTTTTTAATTGAGGCTTAATTGGCAAAGCGTTTCTTGGCTGGAACAGTGTATATCCTGAAGGTTCCAGTATATACCTCTAAGGAAACAGTCAAAATGTGGTAAAACTCTTAAAATACACCGTTATCTTTCCAAGGAAATGAATATGAACCTATAACAAACAGTTGAAATACAAGTAAATAGATTCTAACTACATTTAATGCCGAGTTCCATGACCAAGGCTACAGTTAGAAAGCTCTGAAATGACGAGAATTCTGATAATAATAACAACTCCGGCTCTTTTAAGGGGCGTTTCCACAAAATTGTGATTTCAATCATTAAGAATTCCTGTTTATACAGCTCAGAACTTATTAATCTTTGAAATGAAGAGAATACAGTTTATGTTTATAATTGAGGCTTAATTGGCAAAGCGTTTCTTGACTGGAACAGTGTATATCCTTAAGGTTCTAGTATATACCTCTAAGGAAACAGTCAAAATGTGGTAAAACTATTATAATACATAGTTTTCTTTCCATGAAATGAATATGAACCTATAATAAACAGTTGAAATACAAGTCAATAGATTCTAACTACATTTCATGCCGAGTTCCATTACCGATATTACAGGGAGAAAGCTCTGAAATGATGAGAATTCTGATAATATTAACAACTCAGGCTATTTTAAGTGGTTTTTTCACTAAAATGTGATTTCAAACATTAAGAATTCCTGTTTATAGAGCTCAGAACTTGTGTATGGAACTTTAAAATGAGGACAATACTGTTTATGTTGACAATTGAGGCTCAATTGCCGTGGTGTCTTTTGACTGAACAGTTTATATTCTGAGGTTCTAGAATGGTCATCTAAGGAAACTGTCAAAATGTGTTACATCTCTTAAAATACACAATTGTCTTTCCAGGAAATGAATATGAATGTGTACCAGTTGAAACACGAGTAAATATATGGTAACTACATTTAATGCCGAGTTCCATTACCGAGAACACTGGTAGAGAGGACCGAAATGAGGAGAATTCTAATAATATTAACAATTCTGGCTATTTTCAGTGGCATTTTCACATAATGTGATTTCAGTCATTAAGAATTCCTGTTTCTAAAGCTCAGAACTTATGGATGAAGCTTATAAATGATGAGAACACTGTTAAATTTCAAATTGAGGCCGAATTCCTGTGGCATTTTTTGACTGAAACAATTTAAATACTCAAGGTAATAGTATATACTTCTAAAAAAACTCTCAAATTGTGGGAAACCTGTTAAAATACAGAATTATCTTTCCAGGAAATGAATATGAACGTGTAACAAACAGTTGAAACACAAGTAAATAGATTCTAACTACATTTCATGCCGAGTTCCATTACCGAGGTTACAGTAAGAAAGCTCTGAAATGACGAGAATTCTGATAATATTAACAAGTCCGGCTATTTTAAGGGGCGTTTCCACAAAATTGTGATTTCAATCATTAAGAATTCCTCTTTATACAGCTCCGAACTTATTAATCTTTGAAATGAGGAGAATACAGTTTATGTTTTTAATTGAGGCTTAATTGGCAAAGCGTTTCTTGGCTGGAACAGTGTATATCCTGAAGGTTCCAGTATATACCTCTAAGGAAACAGTCAAAATGTGGTAAAACTCTTAAAATACACCGTTATCTTTCCAAGGAAATGAATATGAACCTATAACAAACAGTTGAAATACAAGTAAATAGATTCTAACTACATTTAAGGCCGAGTTCCTTGACCAAGGTTACAGTTAGAAAGCTCTGAAATGACGAGAATTCTGATAATATTAACAACTCCGGCTCTTTTAAGGGGCGTTTCCACAAAATTGTGATTTCAATCATTAAGAATTCCTGTTTATACAGCTCAGAACTTATTAATCTTTGAAATGAAGAGAATACAGTTTATGTTTATAATTGAGGCTTAATTGGCAAAGCGTTTCTTGACTGGAACAGTGTATATCCTTAAGGTTCTAGTATATACCTCTAAGGAAACAGTCAAAATGTGGTAAAACTATTATAATACATAGTTTTCTTTCCAGGAAATGAATGTGAACCTATAATAAACAGTTGAAATACAAGTAAATAGATTCTAACTACATTTCATGCCGAGTTCCATTACCGATATTACAGGGAGAAAGCTCTGAAATGATGAGAATTCTGATAATATTAACAACTCAGGCTATTTTAAGTGGTTTTTTCACTAAAATGTGATTTCAAACATTAAGAATTCCTGTTTATAGAGCTCAGAACTTGTGTATGGAACTTTCAAATGAGGACAATACTGTTTATGTTGACAATTGAGGCTCAATTGCCGTGGTGTCTTTTGACTGAACAGTTTACATCCTGAGGTACTAGAATGGTCATCTAAGGAAACTGTCAAAATGTGTTACATCTCTTAAAATACACAATTGTCTTTCCAGGAAATGAATATGAATGTGTACCAGTTGAAACACGAGTAAATATATGGTAACTACATTTAATGCCTAGTTCCATTACCGAGAACACAGGTAGAGAGGACCGAAATGAGGAGAATTCTAATAATATTAACAATTCTGGCTATTTTCAGTGGCATTTTCACATAATGTGATTTCAGTCATTAAGAATTCCTGTTTCTAAAGCTCAGAACTTATGGATGAAGCTTATAAATGATGAGAACACTGTTAAATTTCAAATTGAGGCCGAATTCCTGTGGCATTTTTTGACTGAAACAATTTAAATACTGAAGGTAATAGTATATACTTCTAAAAAAACTCTCAAATTGTGGGAAACCTGTTAAAATACAGAATTATCTTTCCAGGAAATGAATATGAACGTGTAACAAACAGTTGAAACACAAGTAAATAGATTCTAACTACATTTCATGCCGAGTTCCATTACCGAGGTTACAGTTAGAAAGCTCTGAAATGACGAGAATTCTGATAATATTAACAAGTCCGGCTATATTAAGGGGCGTTTTCACAAAATTGTGATTTCAATCATTAAGAATTCCTCTTTATACAGCTCCGAACTTATTAATCTTTGAAATGAGGAGAATACAGTTTATGTTTATAATTGAGGCTTAATTGGCAAAGCTTTTCTTGACTGGAACAGTGTATATCCTGAAGGTTCTAGTATATACCTCTAAGGAAACAATCAAAATGTGGTAAAACTCTTAAAATACACCGTTATGTTTCCAAGAAATGAATATGAACCTATAACAAACAGTTGAAATACAAGTAAATAGATTCTAACTACATTTAAGGCCGAGTTCCTTGACCAAGGTTACAGTTAGAAAGCTCTGAAATGACGAGAATTCTGATAATATTAACAACTCCGGCTCTTTTAAGGGGCGTTTCCACAAAATTGTGATTTCAATCATTAAGAATTCCTGTTTATACAGCTCAGAACTTATTAATCTTTGAAATGAAGAGAATACAGTTTATGTTTATAATTGAGGCTTAATTGGCAAAGCGTTTCTTGACTGGAACAGTGTATATCCTTAAGGTTCTAGTATATACCTCTAAGGAAACAGTCAAAATGTGGTAAAACTATTATAATACATAGTTTTCTTTCCATGAAATGAATGTGAACCTATAATAAACAGTTGAAATACAAGTAAATAGATTCTAACTACATTTCATGCCGAGTTCCATTACCGATATTACAGGGAGAAAGCTCTGAAATGATGAGAATTCTGATAATATTAACAACTCAGGCTATTTTAAGTGGTTTTTTCACTAAAATGTGATTTCAAACATTAAGAATTCCTGTTTATAGAGCTCAGAACTTGTGTATGGAACTTTAAAATGAGGACAATACTGTTTATGTTGACAATTGAGGCTCAATTGCCGTGGTGTCTTTTGACTGAACAGTTTATATTCTGAGGTTCTAGAATGGTCATCTAAGGAAACTGTCAAAATGTGTTACATCTCTTAAAATACACAATTGTCTTTCCAGGAAATGAATATGAATGTGTACCAGTTGAAACACGAGTAAATATATGGTAACTACATTTAATGCCGAGTTCCATTACCGAGAACACTGGTAGAGAGGACCGAAATGAGGAGAATTCTAATAATATTAACAATTCTGGCTATTTTCAGTGGCATTTTCACATAATGTGATTTCAGTCATTAAGAATTCCTGTTTCTAAAGCTCAGAACTTATGGATGAAGCTTATAAATGATGAGAACACTGTTAAATTTCAAATTGAGCCCGAATTCCTGTGGCATTTTTTGACTGAAACAATTTAAATACTCAAGGTAATAGTATATACTTCTAAAAAAACTCTCAAATTGTGGGAAACCTGTTAAAATACAGAATTATCTTTCCAGGAAATGAATATGAACGTGTAACAAACAGTTGAAACACAAGTAAATAGATTCTAACTACATTTCATGCCGAGTTCCATTACCGAGGTTACAGTAAGAAAGCTCTGAAATGACGAGAATTCTGATAATATTAACAAGTCCGGCTATTTTAAGGGGCGTTTCCACAAAATTGTGATTTCAATCATTAAGAATTCCTCTTTATACAGCTCCGAACTTATTAATCTTTGAAATGAGGAGAATACAGTTTATGTTTTTAATTGAGGCTTAATTGGCAAAGCGTTTCTTGGCTGGAACAGTGTATATCCTGAAGGTTCCAGTATATACCTCTAAGGAAACAGTCAAAATGTGGTAAAACTCTTAAAATACACCGTTATCTTTCCAAGGAAATGAATATGAACCTATAACAAACAGTTGAAATACAAGTAAATAGATTCTAACTACATTTAATGCCGAGTTCCATGACCAAGGCTACAGTTAGGAAGCTCTGAAATGACGAGAATTCTGATAATATTAACAACTCCGGCTCTTTTAAGGGGCGTTTCCACAAAATTGTGATTTCAATCATTAAGAATTCCTGTTTATACAGCTCAGAACTTATTAATCTTTGAAATGAAGAGAATACAGTTTATGTTTATAATTGAGGCTTAATTGGCAAAGCGTTTCTTGACTGGAACAGTGTATATCCTTAAGGTTCTAGTATATACCTCTAAGGAAACAGTCAAAATGTGGTAAAACTATTATAATACATAGTTTTCTTTCCATGAAATGAATATGAACCTATAATAAACAGTTGAAATACAAGTCAATAGATTCTAACTACATTTCATGCCGAGTTCCATTACCGATATTACAGGGAGAAAGCTCTGAAATGATGAGAATTCTGATAATATTAACAACTCAGGCTATTTTAAGTGGTTTTTTCACTAAAATGTGATTTCAAACATTAAGAATTCCTGTTTATAGAGCTCAGAACTTGTGTATGGAACTTTCAAATGAGGACAATACTGTTTATGTTGACAATTGAGGCTCAATTGCCGTGGTGTCTTTTGACTGAACAGTTTACATCCTGAGGTACTAGAATGGTCATCTAAGGAAACTGTCAAAATGTGTTACATCTCTTAAAATACACAATTGTCTTTCCAGGAAATGAATATGAATGTGTACCAGTTGAAACACGAGTAAATATATGGTAACTACATTTAATGCCTAGTTCCATTACCGAGAACACAGGTAGAGAGGACCGAAATGAGGAGAATTCTAATAATATTAACAATTCTGGCTATTTTCAGTGGCATTTTCACATAATGTGATTTCAGTCATTAAGAATTCCTGTTTCTAAAGCTCAGAACTTATGGATGAAGCTTATAAATGATGAGAACACTGTTAAATTTCAAATTGAGCCCGAATTCCTGTGGCATTTTTTGACTGAAACAATTTAAATACTGAAGGTAATAGTATATACTTCTAAAAAAACTCTCAAATTGTGGGAAACCTGTTAAAATACAGAATTATCTTTCCAGGAAATGAATATGAACGTGTAACAAACAGTTGAAACACAAGTAAATAGATTCTAACTACATTTCATGCCGAGTTCCATTACCGAGGTTACAGTTAGAAAGCTCTGAAATGACGAGAATTCTGATAATATTAACAAGTCCGGCTATATTAAGGGGCGTTTTCACAAAATTGTGATTTCAATCATTAAGAATTCCTCTTTATACAGCTCCGAACTTATTAATCTTTGAAATGAGGAGAATACAGTTTATGTTTATAATTGAGGCTTAATTGGCAAAGCGTTTCTTGACTGGAACAGTGTATATCCTGAAGGTTCTAGTATATACCTCTAAGGAAACAGTCAAAATGTGGTAAAACTCTTAAAATACACCGTTATGTTTCCAAGAAATGAATATGAACCTATAACAAACAGTTGAAATACAAGTAAATAGATTCTATCTACATTTAAGGCCGAGTTCCTTGACCAAGGTTACAGTTAGAAAGCTCTGAAATGACGAGAATTCTGATAATATTAACAACTCCGGCTCTTTTAAGGGGCGTTTCCACAAAATTGTGATTTCAATCATTAAGAATTCCTGTTTATACAGCTCAGAACTTATTAATCTTTGAAATGAAGAGAATACAGTTTATGTTTATAATTGAGGCTTAATTGGCAAAGCGTTTCTTGACTGGAACAGTGTATATCCTTAAGGTTCTAGTATATACCTCTAAGGAAACAGTCAAAATGTGGTAAAACTATTATAATACATAGTTTTCTTTCCAGGAAATGAATGTGAACCTATAATAAACAGTTGAAATACAAGTAAATAGATTCTAACTACATTTCATGCCGAGTTCCATTACCGATATTACAGGGAGAAAGCTCTGAAATGATGAGAATTCTGATAATATTAACAACTCAGGCTATTTTAAGTGGTTTTTTCACTAAAATGTGATTTCAAACATTAAGAATTCCTGTTTATAGAGCTCAGAACTTGTGTATGGAACTTTAAAATGAGGACAATACTGTTTATGTTGACAATTGAGGCTCAATTGCCGTGGTGTCTTTTGACTGAACAGTTTATATTCTGAGGTTCTAGAATGGTCATCTAAGGAAACTGTCAAAATGTGTTACATCTCTTAAAATACACAATTGTCTTTCCAGGAAATGAATATGAATGTGTACCAGTTGAAACACGAGTAAATATATGGTAACTACATTTAATGCCGAGTTCCATTACCGAGAACACTGGTAGAGAGGACCGAAATGAGGAGAATTCTAATAATATTAACAATTCTGGCTATTTTCAGTGGCATTTTCACATAATGTGATTTCAGTCATTAAGAATTCCTGTTTCTAAAGCTCAGAACTTATGGATGAAGCTTATAAATGATGAGAACACTGTTAAATTTCAAATTGAGCCCGAATTCCTGTGGCATTTTTTGACTGAAACAATTTAAATACTCAAGGTAATAGTATATACTTCTAAAAAAACTCTCAAATTGTGGGAAACCTGTTAAAATACAGAATTATCTTTCCAGGAAATGAATATGAACGTGTAACAAACAGTTGAAACACAAGTAAATAGATTCTAACTACATTTCATGCCGAGTTCCATTACCGAGGTTACAGTAAGAAAGCTCTGAAATGACGAGAATTCTGATAATATTAACAAGTCCGGCTATTTTAAGGGGCGTTTCCACAAAATTGTGATTTCAATCATTAAGAATTCCTCTTTATACAGCTCCGAACTTATTAATCTTTGAAATGAGGAGAATACAGTTTATGTTTTTAATTGAGGCTTAATTGGCAAAGCGTTTCTTGGCTGGAACAGTGTATATCCTGAAGGTTCCAGTATATACCTCTAAGGAAACAGTCAAAATGTGGTAAAACTCTTAAAATACACCGTTATCTTTCCAAGGAAATGAATATGAACCTATAACAAACAGTTGAAATACAAGTAAATAGATTCTAACTACATTTAATGCCGAGTTCCATGACCAAGGCTACAGTTAGAAAGCTCTGAAATGACGAGAATTCTGATAATATTAACAACTCCGGCTCTTTTAAGGGGCGTTTCCACAAAATTGTGATTTCAATCATTAAGAATTCCTGTTTATACAGCTCAGAACTTATTAATCTTTGAAATGAAGAGAATACAGTTTATGTTTATAATTGAGGCTTAATTGGCAAAGCGTTTCTTGACTGGAACAGTGTATATCCTTAAGGTTCTAGTATATACCTCTAAGGAAACAGTCAAAATGTGGTAAAACTATTATAATACATAGTTTTCTTTCCATGAAATGAATATGAACCTATAATAAACAGTTGAAATACAAGTCAATAGATTCTAACTACATTTCATGCCGAGTTCCATTACCGATATTACAGGGAGAAAGCTCTGAAATGATGAGAATTCTGATAATATTAACAACTCAGGCTATTTTAAGTGGTTTTTTCACTAAAATGTGATTTCAAACATTAAGAATTCCTGTTTATAGAGCTCAGAACTTGTGTATGGAACTTTCAAATGAGGACAATACTGTTTATGTTGACAATTGAGGCTCAATTGCCGTGGTGTCTTTTGACTGAACAGTTTACATCCTGAGGTACTAGAATGGTCATCTAAGGAAACTGTCAAAATGTGTTACATCTCTTAAAATACACAATTGTCTTTCCAGGAAATGAATATGAATGTGTACCAGTTGAAACACGAGTAAATATATGGTAACTACATTTAATGCCTAGTTCCATTACCGAGAACACAGGTAGAGAGGACCGAAATGAGGAGAATTCTAATAATATTAACAATTCTGGCTATTTTCAGTGGCATTTTCACATAATGTGATTTCAGTCATTAAGAATTCCTGTTTCTAAAGCTCAGAACTTATGGATGAAGCTTATAAATGATGAGAACACTGTTAAATTTCAAATTGAGGCCGAATTCCTGTGGCATTTTTTGACTGAAACAATTTAAATACTGAAGGTAATAGTATATACTTCTAAAAAAACTCTCAAATTGTGGGAAACCTGTTAAAATACAGAATTATCTTTCCAGGAAATGAATATGAACGTGTAACAAACAGTTGAAACACAAGTAAATAGATTCTAACTACATTTCATGCCGAGTTCCATTACCGAGGTTACAGTTAGAAAGCTCTGAAATGACGAGAATTCTGATAATATTAACAAGTCCGGCTATATTAAGGGGCGTTTTCACAAAATTGTGATTTCAATCATTAAGAATTCCTCTTTATACAGCTCCGAACTTATTAATCTTTGAAATGAGGAGAATACAGTTTATGTTTATAATTGAGGCTTAATTGGCAAAGCGTTTCTTGACTGGAACAGTGTATATCCTGAAGGTTCTAGTATATACCTCTAAGGAAACAGTCAAAATGTGGTAAAACTCTTAAAATACACCGTTATGTTTCCAAGAAATGAATATGAACCTATAACAAACAGTTGAAATACAAGTAAATAGATTCTAACTACATTTAAGGCCGAGTTCCTTGACCAAGGTTACAGTTAGAAAGCTCTGAAATGACGAGAATTCTGATAATATTAACAACTCCGGCTCTTTTAAGGGGCGTTTCCACAAAATTGTGATTTCAATCATTAAGAATTCCTGTTTATACAGCTCAGAACTTATTAATCTTTGAAATGAAGAGAATACAGTTTATGTGTATAATTGAGGCTTAATTGGCAAAGCGTTTCTTGACTGGAACAGTGTATATCCTTAAGGTTCTAGTATATACCTCTAAGGAAACAGTCAAAATGTGGTAAAACTATTATAATACATAGTTTTCTTTCCAGGAAATGAATGTGAACCTATAATAAACAGTTGAAATACAAGTAAATAGATTCTAACTACATTTCATGCCGAGTTCCATTACCGATATTACAGGGAGAAAGCTCTGAAATGATGAGAATTCTGATAATATTAACAACTCAGGCTATTTTAAGTGGTTTTTTCACTAAAATGTGATTTCAAACATTAAGAATTCCTGTTTATAGAGCTCAGAACTTGTGTATGGAACTTTCAAATGAGGACAATACTGTTTATGTTGACAATTGAGGCTCAATTGCCGTGGTGTCTTTTGACTGAACAGTTTATATTCTGAGGTTCTAGAATGGTCATCTAAGGAAACTGTCAAAATGTGTTACATCTCTTAAAATACACAATTGTCTTTCCAGGAAATGAATATGAATGTGTACCAGTTGAAACACGAGTAAATATATGGTAACTACATTTAATGCCGAGTTCCATTACCGAGAACACTGGTAGAGAGGACCGAAATGAGGAGAATTCTAATAATATTAACAATTCTGGCTATTTTCAGTGGCATTTTCACATAATGTGATTTCAGTCATTAAGAATTCCTGTTTCTAAAGCTCAGAACTTATGGATGAAGCTTATAAATGATGAGAACACTGTTAAATTTCAAATTGAGCCCGAATTCCTGTGGCATTTTTTGACTGAAACAATTTAAATACTCAAGGTAATAGTATATACTTCTAAAAAAACTCTCAAATTGTGGGAAACCTGTTAAAATACAGAATTATCTTTCCAGGAAATGAATATGAACGTGTAACAAACAGTTGAAACACAAGTAAATAGATTCTAACTACATTTCATGCCGAGTTCCATTACCGAGGTTACAGTAAGAAAGCTCTGAAATGACGAGAATTCTGATAATATTAACAAGTCCGGCTATTTTAAGGGGCGTTTCCACAAAATTGTGATTTCAATCATTAAGAATTCCTCTTTATACAGCTCCGAACTTATTAATCTTTGAAATGAGGAGAATACAGTTTATGTTTTTAATTGAGGCTTAATTGGCAAAGCGTTTCTTGGCTGGAACAGTGTATATCCTGAAGGTTCCAGTATATACCTCTAAGGAAACAGTCAAAATGTGGTAAAACTCTTAAAATACACCGTTATCTTTCCAAGGAAATGAATATGAACCTATAACAAACAGTTGAAATACAAGTAAATAGATTCTAACTACATTTAATGCCGAGTTCCATGACCAAGGCTACAGTTAGAAAGCTCTGAAATGACGAGAATTCTGATAATATTAACAACTCCGGCTCTTTTAAGGGGCGTTTCCACAAAATTGTGATTTCAATCATTAAGAATTCCTGTTTATACAGCTCAGAACTTATTAATCTTTGAAATGAAGAGAATACAGTTTATGTTTATAATTGAGGCTTAATTGGCAAAGCGTTTCTTGACTGGAACAGTGTATATCCTTAAGGTTCTAGTATATACCTCTAAGGAAACAGTCAAAATGTGGTAAAACTATTATAATACATAGTTTTCTTTCCATGAAATGAATATGAACCTATAATAAACAGTTGAAATACAAGTCAATAGATTCTAACTACATTTCATGCCGAGTTCCATTACCGATATTACAGGGAGAAAGCTCTGAAATGATGAGAATTCTGATAATATTAACAACTCAGGCTATTTTAAGTGGTTTTTTCACTAAAATGTGATTTCAAACATTAAGAATTCCTGTTTATAGAGCTCAGAACTTGTGTATGGAACTTTCAAATGAGGACAATACTGTTTATGTTGACAATTGAGGCTCAATTGCCGTGGTGTCTTTTGACTGAACAGTTTACATCCTGAGGTACTAGAATGGTCATCTAAGGAAACTGTCAAAATGTGTTACATCTCTTAAAATACACAATTGTCTTTCCAGGAAATGAATATGAATGTGTACCAGTTGAAACACGAGTAAATATATGGTAACTACATTTAATGCCTAGTTCCATTACCGAGAACACAGGTAGAGAGGACCGAAATGAGGAGAATTCTAATAATATTAACAATTCTGGCTATTTTCAGTGGCATTTTCACATAATGTGATTTCAGTCATTAAGAATTCCTGTTTCTAAAGCTCAGAACTTATGGATGAAGCTTATAAATGATGAGAACACTGTTAAATTTAAAATTGAGGCCGAATTCCTGTGGCATTTTTTGACTGAAACAATTTAAATACTGAAGGTAATAGTATATACTTCTAAAAAAACTCTCAAATTGTGGGAAACCTGTTAAAATACAGAATTATCTTTCCAGGAAATGAATATGAACGTGTAACAAACAGTTGAAACACAAGTAAATAGATTCTAACTACATTTCATGCCGAGTTCCATTACCGAGGTTACAGTTAGAAAGCTCTGAAATGACGAGAATTCTGATAATATTAACAAGTCCGGCTATATTAAGGGGCGTTTTCACAAAATTGTGATTTCAATCATTAAGAATTCCTCTTTATACAGCTCCGAACTTATTAATCTTTGAAATGAGGAGAATACAGTTTATGTTTATAATTGAGGCTTAATTGGCAAAGCGTTTCTTGACTGGAACAGTGTATATCCTGAAGGTTCTAGTATATACCTCTAAGGAAACAGTCAAAATGTGGTAAAACTCTTAAAATACACCGTTATGTTTCCAAGAAATGAATATGAACCTATAACAAACAGTTGAAATACAAGTAAATAGATTCTAACTACATTTAAAGCCGAGTTCCTTGACCAAGGTTACAGTTAGAAAGCTCTGAAATGACGAGAATTCTGATAATATTAACAACTCCGGCTCTTTTAAGGGGCGTTTCCACAAAATTGTGATTTCAATCATTAAGAATTCCTGTTTATACAGCTCAGAACTTATTAATCTTTGAAATGAAGAGAATACAGTTTATGTTTATAATTGAGGCTTAATTGGCAAAGCGTTTCTTGACTGGAACAGTGTATATCCTTAAGGTTCTAGTATATACCTCTAAGGAAACAGTCAAAATGTGGTAAAACTATTATAATACATAGTTTTCTTTCCAGGAAATGAATGTGAACCTATAATAAACAGTTGAAATACAAGTCAATAGATTCTAACTACATTTCATGCCGAGTTCCATTACCGATATTACAGGGAGAAAGCTCTGAAATGATGAGAATTCTGATAATATTAACAACTCAGGCTATTTTAAGTGGTTTTTTCACTAAAATGTGATTTCAAACATTAAGAATTCCTGTTTATAGAGCTCAGAACTTGTGTATGGAACTTTCAAATGAGGACAATACTGTTTATGTTGACAATTGAGGCTCAATTGCCGTGGTGTCTTTTGACTGAACAGTTTACATCCTGAGGTACTAGAATGGTCATCTAAGGAAACTGTCAAAATGTGTTACATCTCTTAAAATACACAATTGTCTTTCCAGGAAATGAATATGAATGTGTACCAGTTGAAACACGAGTAAATATATGGTAACTACATTTAATGCCGAGTTCCATTACCGAGAACACTGGTAGAGAGGACCGAAATGAGGAGAATTCTAATAATATTAACAATTCTGGCTATTTTCAGTGGCATTTTCACATAATGTGATTTCAGTCATTAAGAATTCCTGTTTCTAAAGCTCAGAACTTATGGATGAAGCTTATAAATGATGAGAACACTGTTAAATTTCAAATTGAGCCCGAATTCCTGTGGCATTTTTTGACTGAAACAATTTAAATACTCAAGGTAATAGTATATACTTCTAAAAAAACTCTCAAATTGTGGGAAACCTGTTAAAATACAGAATTATCTTTCCAGGAAATGAATATGAACGTGTAACAAACAGTTGAAACACAAGTAAATAGATTCTAACTACATTTCATGCCGAGTTCCATTACCGAGGTTACAGTAAGAAAGCTCTGAAATGACGAGAATTCTGATAATATTAACAAGTCCGGCTATTTTAAGGGGCGTTTCCACAAAATTGTGATTTCAATCATTAAGAATTCCTCTTTATACAGCTCCGAACTTATTAATCTTTGAAATGAGGAGAATACAGTTTATGTTTTTAATTGAGGCTTAATTGGCAAAGCGTTTCTTGGCTGGAACAGTGTATATCCTGAAGGTTCCAGTATATACCTCTAAGGAAACAGTCAAAATGTGGTAAAACTCTTAAAATACACCGTTATCTTTCCAAGGAAATGAATATGAACCTATAACAAACAGTTGAAATACAAGTAAATAGATTCTAACTACATTTAATGCCGAGTTCCATGACCAAGGCTACAGTTAGAAAGCTCTGAAATGACGAGAATTCTGATAATATTAACAACTCCGGCTCTTTTAAGGGGCGTTTCCACAAAATTGTGATTTCAATCATTAAGAATTCCTGTTTATACAGCTCAGAACTTATTAATCTTTGAAATGAAGAGAATACAGTTTATGTTTATAATTGAGGCTTAATTGGCAAAGCGTTTCTTGACTGGAACAGTGTATATCCTTAAGGTTCTAGTATATACCTCTAAGGAAACAGTCAAAATGTGGTAAAACTATTATAATACATAGTTTTCTTTCCATGAAATGAATATGAACCTATAATAAACAGTTGAAATACAAGTCAATAGATTCTAACTACATTTCATGCCGAGTTCCATTACCGATATTACAGGGAGAAAGCTCTGAAATGATGAGAATTCTGATAATATTAACAACTCAGGCTATTTTAAGTGGTTTTTTCACTAAAATGTGATTTCAAACATTAAGAATTCCTGTTTATAGAGCTCAGAACTTGTGTATGGAACTTTCAAATGAGGACAATACTGTTTATGTTGACAATTGAGGCTCAATTGCCGTGGTGTCTTTTGACTGAACAGTTTACATCCTGAGGTACTAGAATGGTCATCTAAGGAAACTGTCAAAATGTGTTACATCTCTTAAAATACACAATTGTCTTTCCAGGAAATGAATATGAATGTGTACCAGTTGAAACACGAGTAAATATATGGTAACTACATTTAATGCCTAGTTCCATTACCGAGAACACAGGTAGAGAGGACCGAAATGAGGAGAATTCTAATAATATTAACAATTCTGGCTATTTTCCGTGGCATTTTCACATAATGTGAATTCAGTCATTAAGAATTCCTGTTTCTAAAGCTCAGAACTTATGGATGAAGCTTATAAATGATGAGAACACTGTTAAATTTCAAATTGAGGCCGAATTCCTGTGGCATTTTTTGACTGAAACAATTTAAATACTGAAGGTAATAGTATATACTTCTAAAAAAACTCTCAAATTGTGGGAAACCTGTTAAAATACAGAATTATCTTTCCAGGAAATGAATATGAACGTGTAACAAACAGTTGAAACACAAGTAAATAGATTCTAACTACATTTCATGCCGAGTTCCATTACCGAGGTTACAGTTAGAAAGCTCTGAAATGACGAGAATTCTGATAATATTAACAAGTCCGGCTATATTAAGGGGTGTTTTCACAAAATTGTGATTTCAATCATTAAGAATTCCTCTTTATACAGCTCCGAACTTATTAATCTTTGAAATGAGGAGAATACAGTTTATGTTTATAATTGAGGCTTAATTCGCAAAGCGTTTCTTGACTGGAACAGTGTATATCCTGAAGGTTCTAGTATATACCTCTAAGGAAACAGTCAAAATGTGGTAAAACTCTTAAAATACACCGTTATGTTTCCAAGAAATGAATATGAACCTATAACAAACAGTTGAAATACAAGTAAATAGATTCTAACTACATTTAAGGCCGAGTTCCTTGACCAAGGTTACAGTTAGAAAGCTCTGAAATGACGAGAATTCTGATAATATTAACAACTCCGGCTCTTTTAAGGGGCGTTTCCACAAAATTGTGATTTCAATCATTAAGAATTCCTGTTTATACAGCTCAGAACTTATTAATCTTTGAAATGAAGAGAATACAGTTTATGTTTATAATTGAGGCTTAATTGGCAAAGCGTTTCTTGACTGGAACAGTGTATATCCTTAAGGTTCTAGTATATACCTCTAAGGAAACAGTCAAAATGTGGTAAAACTATTATAATACATAGTTTTCTTTCCAGGAAATGAATGTGAACCTATAATAAACAGTTGAAATACAAGTAAATAGATTCTAACTACATTTCATGCCGAGTTCCATTACCGATATTACAGGCAGAAAGCTCTGAAATGATGAGAATTCTGATAATATTAACAACTCAGGCTATTTTAAGTGGTTTTTTCACTAAAATGTGATTTCAAACATTAAGAATTCCTGTTTATAGAGCTCAGAACTTGTGTATGGAACTTTAAAATGAGGACAATACTGTTTATGTTGACAATTGAGGCTCAATTGCCGTGGTGTCTTTTGACTGAACAGTTTATATTCTGAGGTTCTAGAATGGTCATCTAAGGAAACTGTCAAAATGTGTTACATCTCTTAAAATACACAATTGTCTTTCCAGGAAATGAATATGAATGTGTACCAGTTGAAACACGAGTAAATATATGGTAACTACATTTAATGCCGAGTTCCATTACCGAGAACACTGGTAGAGAGGACCGAAATGAGGAGAATTCTAATAATATTAACAATTCTGGCTATTTTCAGTGGCATTTTCACATAATGTGATTTCAGTCATTAAGAATTCCTGTTTCTAAAGCTCAGAACTTATGGATGAAGCTTATAAATGATGAGAACACTGTTAAATTTCAAATTGAGCCCGAATTCCTGTGGCATTTTTTGACTGAAACAATTTAAATACTCAAGGTAATAGTATATACTTCTAAAAAAACTCTCAAATTGTGGGAAACCTGTTAAAATACAGAATTATCTTTCCAGGAAATGAATATGAACGTGTAACAAACAGTTGAAACACAAGTAAATAGATTCTAACTACATTTCATGCCGAGTTCCATTACCGAGGTTACAGTAAGAAAGCTCTGAAATGACGAGAATTCTGATAATATTAACAAGTCCGGCTATTTTAAGGGGCGTTTCCACAAAATTGTGATTTCAATCATTAAGAATTCCTCTTTATACAGCTCCGAACTTATTAATCTTTGAAATGAGGAGAATACAGTTTATGTTTTTAATTGAGGCTTAATTGGCAAAGCGTTTCTTGGCTGGAAAAGTGTATATACTGAAGGTTCCAGTATATACCTCTAAGGAAACAGTCAAAATGTGGTAAAACTCTTAAAATACACCGTTATCTTTCCAAGGAAATGAATATGAACCTATAACAAACAGTTGAAATACAAGTAAATAGATTCTAACTACATTTAATGCCGAGTTCCATGACCAAGGCTACAGTTAGAAAGCTCTGAAATGACGAGAATTCTGATAATATTAACAACTCCGGCTCTTTTAAGGGGCGTTTCCACAAAATTGTGATTTCAATCATTAAGAATTCCTGTTTATACAGCTCAGAACTTATTAATCTTTGAAATGAAGAGAATACAGTTTATGTTTATAATTGAGGCTTAATTGGCAAAGCGTTTCTTGACTGGAACAGTGTATATCCTTAAGGTTCTAGTATATACCTCTAAGGAAACAGTCAAAATGTGGTAAAACTATTATAATACATAGTTTTCTTTCCATGAAATGAATATGAACCTATAATAAACAGTTGAAATACAAGTCAATAGATTCTAACTACATTTCATGCCGAGTTCCATTACCGATATTACAGGGAGAAAGCTCTGAAATGATGAGAATTCTGATAATATTAACAACTCAGGCTATTTTAAGTGGTTTTTTCACTGAAATGTGATTTCAAACATTAAGAATTCCTGTTTATAGAGCTCAGAACTTGTGTATGGAACTTTCAAATGAGGACAATACTGTTTATGTTGACAATTGAGGCTCAATTGCCGTGGTGTCTTTTGACTGAACAGTTTATATTCTGAGGTTCTAGAATGGTCATGTAAGGAAACTGTCAAAATGTGTTACATCTCTTAAAATACACAATTGTCTTTCCAGGAAATGAATATGAATGTGTACCAGTTGAAACACGAGTAAATATATGGTAACTACATTTAATGCCGAGTTCCATTACCGAGAACACTGGTAGAGAGGACCGAAATGAGGAGAATTCTAATAATATTAACAATTCTGGATATTTTCAGTGGCATTTTCACATAATGTGATTTCAGTCATTAAGAATTCCTGTTTATAAAGCTCAGAACTAATGGATGAAGCTTATAAATGATGAGAACACTGTTAAATTTAAAATTGAGGCCGAATTCCTGTGGCATTTTTTGACTGAAACAATTTAAATACTCAAGGTAATAGTATATACTTCTAAAAAAACTCTCAAATTGTGGGAAACCTGTTAAAATACAGAATTATCTTTCCAGGAAATGAATATGAACGTGTAACAAACAGTTGAAAGACAAGTAAATAGATTCTAACTACATTTCATGCCGAGTTCCATTACCGAGGTTACAGTTAGAAAGCTCTGAAATGACGAGAATTCTGATAATATTAACAAGTCCGGCTATATTAAGGGGCGTTTTCACAAAATTGTGATTTCAATCATTAAGAATTCCTCTTTATACAGCTCCGAACTTATTAATCTTTGAAATGAGGAGAATACAGTTTATGTTTATAATTGAGGCTTATTTGGCAAAGCGTTTCTTGACTGGAACAGTGTATATCCTGAAGGTTCTAGTATATACCTCTAAGGAAACAGTCAAAATGTGGTAAAACTCTTAAAATACACCGTTATGTTTCCAAGAAATGAATATGAACCTATAACAAACAGTTGAAATACAAGTAAATAGATTCTAACTACATTTAAGGCCGAGTTCCATGACCAAGGTTACAGTTAGAAAGCTCTGAAATGATGAGAATCCTGATAATATTAACAACTCCGGCTCTTTTAAGGGGCGTTTCCACAAAATTGTGATTTCAATCATTAAGAATTCCTGTTTATACAGCTCAGAACTTATTAATCTTTGAAATGAAGAGAATACAGTTTATGTTTATAATTGAGGCTTAATTGGCAAAGCGTTTCTTGACTGGAACAGTGTATATCCTGAAGGTTCTAGTATATACCTCTAAGGAAACAGTCAAAATGTGGTAAAACTATTATAATACATAGTTTTCTTTCCAGGAAATGAATATGAACCTATAATAAACAGTTGAAATACAAGTCAATAGATTCTAACTACATTTCATGCCGAGTTCCATTACCGATATTACAGGGAGAAAGCTCTGAAATGATGAGAATTCTGATAATATTAACAACTCAGGCTATTTTAAGTGGTTTTTTCACTAAAATGTGATTTCAAACATTAAGAATTCCTGTTTATAGAGCTCAGAACTTGTGTATGGAACTTTAAAATGAGGACAATACTGTTTATGTTTACAATTGAGGCTCAATTGCCGTGGTGTCTTTTGACTGAACAGTTTACATCCTGAGGTACTAGAATGGTCATCTAAGGAAACTGTCAAAATGTGTTACATCTCTTAAAATACACAATTGTCTTTCCAGGAAATGAATATGAATGTGTACCAGTTGAAACACGAGTAAATATATGGTAACTACATTTAATGCCTAGTTCCATTACCGAGAACACAGGTAGAGAGGACCGAAATGAGGAGAATTCTAATAATATTAACAATTCTGGCTATTTTCAGTGGCATTTTCACATAATGTGATTTCAGTCATTAAGAATTCCTGTTTCTAAAGCTCAGAACTTATGGATGAAGCTTATAAATGATGAGAACACTGTTAAATTTCAAATTGAGGCCGAATTCCTGTGGCATTTTTTGACTGAAACAATTTAAATACTCAAGGTAATAGTATATACTTCTAAAAAAACTCTCAAATTGTGGGAAACCTGTTAAAATACAGAATTATCTTTCCAGGAAATGAATATGAACGTGTAACAAACAGTTGAAACACAAGTAAATAGATTCTAACTACATTTCATGCCGAGTTCCATTACCGAGGTTACAGTTAGAAAGCTCTGAAATGACGAGAATTCTGATAATATTAACAAGTCCGGCTATATTAAGGGGCGTTTTCACAAAATTGTGATTTCAATCATTAAGAATTCCTCTTTATACAGCTCCGAACTTATTAATCTTTGAAATGAGGAGAATACAGTTTATGTTTATAATTGAGGCTTAATTGGCAAAGCGTTTCTTGACTGGAACAGTGTATATCCTGAAGGTTCTAGTATATACCTCTAAGGAAACAGTCAAAATGTGGTAAAACTCTTAAAATACACCGTTATGTTTCCAAGAAATGAATATGAACCTATAACAAACAGTTGAAATACAAGTAAATAGATTCTAACTACATTTAAGGCCGAGTTCCTTGACCAAGGTTACAGTTAGAAAGCTCTGAAATGACGAGAATTCTGATAATATTAACAACTCCGGCTCTTTTAAGGGGCGTTTCCACAAAATTGTGATTTCAATCATTAAGAATTCCTGTTTATACAGCTCAGAACTTATTAATCTTTGAAATGAAGAGAATACAGTTTATGTTTATAATTGAGGCTTAATTGGCAAAGCGTTTCTTGACTGGAACAGTGTATATCCTTAAGGTTCTAGTATATACCTCTAAGGAAACAGTCAAAATGTGGTAAAACTATTATAATACATAGTTTTCTTTCCAGGAAATGAATGTGAACCTATAATAAACAGTTGAAATACAAGTAAATAGATTCTAACTACATTTCATGCCGAGTTCCATTACCGATATTACAGGGAGAAAGCTCTGAAATGATGAGAATTCTGATAATATTAACAACTCAGGCTATTTTAAGTGGTTTTTTCACTAAAATGTGATTTCAAACATTAAGAATTCCTGTTTATAGAGCTCAGAACTTGTGTATGGAACTTTCAAATGAGGACAATACTGTTTATGTTGACAATTGAGGCTCAATTGCCGTGGTGTCTTTTGACTGAACAGTTTATATTCTGAGGTTCTAGAATGGTCATCTAAGGAAACTGTCAAAATGTGTTACATCTCTTAAAATACACAATTGTCTTTCCAGGAAATGAATATGAATGTGTACCAGTTGAAACACGAGTAAATATATGGTAACTACATTTAATGCCGAGTTCCATTACCGAGAACACTGGTAGAGAGGACCGAAATGAGGAGAATTCTAATAATATTAACAATTCTGGCTATTTTCAGTGGCATTTTCACATAATGTGATTTCAGTCATTAAGAATTCCTGTTTCTAAAGCTCAGAACTTATGGATGAAGCTTATAAATGATGAGAACACTGTTAAATTTCAAATTGAGCCCGAATTCCTGTGGCATTTTTTGACTGAAACAATTTAAATACTCAAGGTAATAGTATATACTTCTAAAAAAACTCTCAAATTGTGGGAAACCTGTTAAAATACAGAATTATCTTTCCAGGAAATGAATATGAACGTGTAACAAACAGTTGAAACACAAGTAAATAGATTCTAACTACATTTCATGCCGAGTTCCATTACCGAGGTTACAGTAAGAAAGCTCTGAAATGACGAGAATTCTGATAATATTAACAAGTCCGGCTATTTTAAGGGGCGTTTCCACAAAATTGTGATTTCAATCATTAAGAATTCCTCTTTATACAGCTCCGAACTTATTAATCTTTGAAATGAGGAGAATACAGTTTATGTTTTTAATTGAGGCTTAATTGGCAAAGCGTTTCTTGGCTGGAACAGTGTATATCCTGAAGGTTCCAGTATATACCTCTAAGGAAACAGTCAAAATGTGGTAAAACTCTTAAAATACACCGTTATCTTTCCAAGGAAATGAATATGAACCTATAACAAACAGTTGAAATACAAGTAAATAGATTCTAACTACATTTAATGCCGAGTTCCATGACCAAGGCTACAGTTAGAAAGCTCTGAAATGACGAGAATTCTGATAATATTAACAACTCCGGCTCTTTTAAGGGGCGTTTCCACAAAATTGTGATTTCAATCATTAAGAATTCCTGTTTATACAGCTCAGAACTTATTAATCTTTGAAATGAAGAGAATACAGTTTATGTTTATAATTGAGGCTTAATTGGCAAAGCGTTTCTTGACTGGAACAGTGTATATCCTTAAGGTTCTAGTATATACCTCTAAGGAAACAGTCAAAATGTGGTAAAACTATTATAATACATAGTTTTCTTTCCAGGAAATGAATGTGAACCTATAATAAACAGTTGAAATACAAGTAAATAGATTCTAACTACATTTCATGCCGAGTTCCATTACCGATATTACAGAGAGAAAGCTCTGAAATGATGAGAATTCTGATAATATTAACAACTCAGGCTATTTTAAGTGGTTTTTTCACTAAAATGTGATTTCAAACATTAAGAATTCCTGTTTATAGAGCTCAGAACTTGAGTATGGAACTTTCAAATGAGGACAATACTGTTTATGTTTACAATTGAGGCTCAATTGCCGTGGTGTCTTTTGACTGAACAGTTTACATCCTGAGGTTCTAGAATGGTCATCTAAGGAAACTGTCAAAATGTGTTACATCTCTTAAAATACACAATTGTCTTTCCAGGAAATGAATATGAATGTGTACCAGTTGAAACACGAGTAAATATACGTTAACTACATTTAATGCCGAGTTCCATTACCGAGAACACAGGTAGAGAGGACCGAAATGAGGAGAATTCTAATAATATTAACAATTCTGGCTATTTTCAGTGGCATTTTCACATAATGTGATTTCAGTCATTAAGAATTCCTGTTTCTAAAGCTCAGAACTTATGGATGAAGCTTATAAATGATGAGAACACTGTTAAATTTCAAATTGAGGCCGAATTCCTGTGGCATTTTTTGACTGAAACAATTTAAATACTCAAGGTAATAGTATATACTTCTAAAAAAACTCTCAAATTGTGGGAAACCTGTTAAAATTCAGAATTATCTTTCCAGGAAATAAATATGAACGTGTAACAA
This sequence comes from Myotis nattereri, assembly GCF_964212035.1. Taxonomy (NCBI): domain Eukaryota; kingdom Metazoa; phylum Chordata; class Mammalia; order Chiroptera; family Vespertilionidae; genus Myotis; species Myotis nattereri. Next base: position 8,337,817 of record NC_138080.1, on the reverse strand, counting down.
ACAGTTGAAACACAAGTAAATAGATTCTAACTACATTTCATGCCGAGTTCCATTACCGAGGTTACAGTAAGAAAGCTCTGAAATGACGAGAATTCTGATAATATTAACAAGTCCGGCTATTTTAAGGGGCGTTTCCCCAAAATTGTGATTTCAATCATTAAGAATTCCTCTTTATACAGCTCCGAACTTATTAATCTTTGAAATGAGGAGAATACAGTTTATGTTTTTAATTGAGGCTTAATTGGCAAAGCGTTTCTTGGCTGGAACAGTGTATATCCTGAAGGTTCCAGTATATACCTATAAGGAAACAGTCAAAATGTGGTAAAACTCTTAAAATACACCGTTATCTTTCCAAGGAAATGAATATGAACCTATAACAAACAGTTGAAATACAAGTAAATAGATTCTAACTACATTTAATGCCGAGTTCCATGACCAAGGCTACAGTTAGAAAGCTCTGAAATGACGAGAAATCTGATAATATTAACAACTCCGGCTCTTTTCAGGGGCGTTTCCACAAAATTGTGATTTCAATCATTAAGAATTCCTGTTTATACAGCTCAGAACTTATTAATCTTTGAAATGAAGAGAATACAGTTTATGTTTATAATTGAGGCTTAATTGGCAAAGCGTTTCTTGACTGGAACAGTGTATATCATGAAGGTTCTAGTATATACCTCTAAGGAAACAGTCAAAATGTGGTAAAACTATTAAAATACATAGTTTTCTTTCCAGGAAATGAATATGAACCTATAATAAACAGTTGAAATACAAGTCAATAGATTCTAACTACATTTCATGCCGAGTTCCATTACCGATATTACAGGGAGAAAGCTCTGAAATGATGAGAATTCTGATAATATTAACAACTCAGGCTATTTTAAGTGGTTTTTTCACTAAAATGTGATTTCAAACATTAAGAATTCCTGTTTATAGAGCTCAGAACTTGTGTATGGAACTTTAAAATGAGGACAATACTGTTTATGTTTACAATTGAGGCTCAATTGCCGTGGTGTCTTTTGACTGAACAGTTTACATCCTGAGGTTCTAGAATGGTCATCTAAGGAAACTGTCAAAATGTGTTACATCTCTTAAAATACACAATTGTCTTTCCAGGAAATGAATATGAATGTGTACCAGTTGAAACACGAGTAAATATACGTTAACTACATTTAATGCCGAGTTCCATTACCGAGAACACAGGTAGAGAGGACCGAAATGAGGAGAATTCTAATAATATTAACAATTCTGGCTATTTTCAGTGGCATTTTCACATAATGTGATTTCAGTCATTAAGAATTCCTGTTTCTAAAGCTCAGATCTTATGGATGAAGCTTATAAATGATGAGAACACTGTTAAATTTCAAATTGAGGCCGAATTCCTGTGGCATTTTTTGACTGAAACAATTTAAATACTGAAGGTAATAGTATATACTTCTAAAAAAACTCTCAAATTGTGGGAAACCTGTTAAAATACAGAATTATCTTTCCAGGAAATGAATATGAACGTGTAACAAACAGTTGAAACACAAGTAAATAGATTCTAACTACATTTCATGCCGAGTTCCATTACTGAGGTTACAGTAAGAAAGCTCTGAAATGACGAGAATTCTGATAATATTAACAAGTCCGGCTATTTTAAGGGGCGTTTCCACAAAATTGTGATTTCAATCATTAAGAATTCCTCTTTATACAGCTCCGAACTTATTAATCTTTGAAATGAGGAGAATACAGTTTATGTTTTTAATTGAGGCTTAATTGGCAAAGCGTTTCTTGGCTGGAACAGTGTATATCCAGAAGGTTCCAGTATATACCTCTAAGGAAACAGTCAAAATGTGGTAAAACTCTTAAAATACACCGTTATGTTTCCAAGGAAATGAATATGAACCTATAACAAACAGTTGAAATACAAGTAAATAGATTCTAACTACATTTAATGCCGAGTTCCATGACCAAGGCTACAGTTAGAAAGCTCTGAAATGACGAGAATTCTGATAATATTAACAACTCCGGCTCTTTTAAGGGGCGTTTCCACAAAATTGTGATTTCAATCATTAAGAATTCCTGTTTATACAGCTCAGAACTTATTAATCTTTGAAATGAAGAGAATACAGTTTATGTTTATAATTGAGGCTTAATTGGCAAAGCGTTTCTTGACTGGAACAGTGTATATCCTGAAGGTTCTAGTATATACCTCTAAGGAAACAGTCAAAATGTGGTAAAACTATTAAAATACATAGTTTTCTTTCCAGGAAATGAATATGAACCTATAATAAACAGTTGAAATACAAGTCAATAGATTCTAACTACATTTCATGCCGAGTTCCATTACCGATATTTCAGGGAGAAAGCTCTGAAATGATGAGAATTCTGATAATATTAACAACTCAGGCTATTTTAAGTGGTTTTTTCACTAAAATGTGATTTCAAACATTAAGAATGCCTCTTTATAGAGCTCAGAACTTGTGTATGGAACTTTCAAATGAGGACAATACTGTTTATGTTGACAATTGAGGCTCAATTGCCGTGGTGTCTTTTGACTGAACAGTTTATATCCTGAGGTTCTAGAATGGTCATCTAAGGAAACTGTCAAAATGTGTTACATCTCTTAAAATACACAATTGTCTTTCCAGGAAATGAATATGAATGTGTACCAGTTGAAACACGAGTAAATATATGGTAACTACATTTAATGCCGAGTTCCATTACCGAGAACACAGGTAGAGAGGACCGAAATGAGGAGAATTCTAATAATATTAACAATTCTGGCTATTTTCAGTGGCATTTTCACATAATGTGATTTCAGTCATTAAGAATTCCTGTTTATAAAGCTCAGAACTTATGGATGAAGCTTATAAATGATGAGAACACTGTTAAATTTCAAATTGAGGCCGAATTCCTGTGGCATTTTTTGACTGAAACAATTTAAATACTCAAGGTAATAGTATATACTTCTAAAAAAACTCTCAAATTGTGGGAAACCTGTTAAAATACAGAATTATCTTTCCAGGAAATGAATATGAACGTGTAACAAACAGTTGAAACACAAGTAAATAGATTCTAACTACATTTCATGCCGAGTTCCATTACCGAGGTTACAGTTAGAAAGCTCTGAAATGACGAGAATTCTGATAATATTAACAAGTCCGGCTATTTTAAGGGGCGTTTCCACAAAATTGTGATTTCAATCATTAAGAATTCCTCTTTATACAGCTCCGAACTTATTAATCTTTGAAATGAGGAGAATACAGTTTATGTTTATAATTGAGGCTTAATTGGCAAAGCGTTTCTTGACTGGAACAGTGTATATCCTGAAGGTTCTAGTATATACCTCTAAGGAAACAGTCAAAATGTGGTAAAACTCTTAAAATACACCGTTATCTTTCCAGGAAATGAATATGAACCTATAACAAACAGTTGAAATACAAGTAAATAGATTCTAACTACATTTAATGCCGAGTTCCATGACCAAGGCTACAGTTAGAAAGCTCTGAAATGACGAGAATTCTGATAATATTAACAACTCCGGCTCTTTTATGGGGCGTTTCCACAAAATTGTGATTTCAATCATTAAGAATTCCTGTTTATACAGCTCAGAACTTATTAATCTTTGAAATGAAGAGAATAGAGTTTATGTTTATAATTGAGGCTTAATTGGCAAAGCGTTTCTTGACTGGAACAGTGTATATCCTGAAGGTTCTAGTATATACCTCTAAGGAAACAGTCAAAATGTGGTAAAACTATTAAAATACATAGTTTTCTTTCCAGGAAATGAATATGAACCTATAATAAACAGTTGAAATACAAGTCAATAGATTCTAACTACATTTCATGCCGAGTTCCATTACCGATATTACAGGGAGAAAGCTCTGAAATGATGAGAATTCTGATAATATTAACAACTCAGGCTATTTTAAGTGGTTTTTTCACTAAAATGTGATTTCAAACATTAAGAATTCCTGTTTATAGAGCTCAGAACTTGTGTATGGAACTTTAAAATGAGGACAATACTGTTTATGTTTACAATTGAGGCTCAATTGCCGTGGTGTCTTTTGACTGAACAGTTTATATCCTGAGGTTCTAGAATGGTCATCTAAGGAAACTGTCAAAATGTGTTACATCTCTTAAAATACACAATTGTCTTTCCAGGAAATGAATATGAATGTGTACCAGTTGAAACACGAGTAAATATATGGTAACTACATTTAATGCCGAGTTCCATTACCGAGAACACAGGTAGAGAGGACCGAAATGAGGAGAATTCTAATAATATTAACAATTCTGGCTATTTTCAGTGGCATTTTCACATAATGTGATTTCAGTCATTAAGAATTCCTGTTTATAAAGCTCAGAACTTATGGATGAAGCTTATAAATGATGAGAACACTGTTAAATTTCAAATTGAGGCCGAATTCCTGTGGCATTTTTTGACTGAAACAATTTAAATACTCAAGGTAATAGTATATACTTCTAAAAAAACTCTCAAATTGTGGGAAACCTGTTAAAATACAGAATTATCTTTCCAGGAAATGAATATGAACGTGTAACAAACAGTTGAAACACAAGTAAATAGATTCTAACTACATTTCATGCCGAGTTCCATTACCGAGGTTACAGTTAGAAAGCTCTGAAATGACGAGAATTCTGATAATATTAACAAGTCCGGCTATATTAAGGGGCGTTTTCACAAAATTGTGATTTCAATCATTAAGAATTCCTCTTTATACAGCTCCGAACTTATTAATCTTTGAAATGAGGAGAATACAGTTTATGTTTATAATTGAGGCTTAATTGGCAAAGCGTTTCTTGACTGGAACAGTGTATATCCTGAAGGTTCTAGTATATACCTCTAAGGAAACAGTCAAAATGTGGTAAAACTCTTAAAATACAACGTTATCTTTCCAGGAAATGAATATGAACCTATAACAAACAGTTGAAATACAAGTAAATAGATTCTAACTACATTTAATGCCGAGTTCCATGACCAAGGCTACAGTTAGAAAGCTCTGAAATGACGACAATTCTGATAATATTAACAACTCCGGCTCTTTTAAGGGGCGTTTCCACAAAATTGTGATTTCAATCATTAAGAATTCCTGTTTATACAGCTCAGAACTTATTAATCTTTGAAATGAAGAGAATACAGTTTATGTTTATAATTGAGGCTTAATTGGCAAAGCGTTTCTTGACTGGAACAGTGTATATCCTGAAGGTTCTAGTATATACCTCTAAGGAAACAGTCAAAATGTGGTAAAACTATTAAAATACATAGTTTTCTTTCCAGGAAATGAATATGAACCTATAATAAACAGTTGAAATACAAGTCAATAGATTCTAACTACATTTCATGCCGAGTTCCATTACCGATATTACAGGGAGAAAGCTCTGAAATGATGAGAATTCTGATAATATTAACAACTCAGGCTATTTTAAGTGGTTTTTTCACTAAAATGTGATTTCAAACATTAAGAATTCCTGTTTATAGAGCTCAGAACTTGTGTATGGAACTTTAAAATGAGGACAATACTGTTTATGTTGACAATTGAGGCTCAATTGCCGTGGTGTCTTTTGACTGAACAGTTTATATCCTGAGGTTCTAGAATGGTCATCTAAGGAAACTGTCAAAATGTGTTACATCTCTTAAAATACACAATTGTCTTTCCAGGAAATGAATATGAATGTGTACCAGTTGAAACACGAGTAAATATATGGTAACTACATTTAATGCCGAGTTCCATTACCGAGAACACAGGTAGAGAGGACCGAAATGAGGAGAATTCTAATAATATTAACAATTCTGGCTATTTTGAGTGGCATTTTCACATAATGTGATTTCAGTCATTAAGAATTCCTGTTTATAAAGCTCAGAACTTTTGTATGAAGCTTATAAATGATGAGAACACTGTTAAATTTCAAATTGAGGCCGAATTCCTGTGGCATTTTTTGACTGAAACAATTTAAATACTCAAGGTAATAGTATATACTTCTAAAAAAACTCTCAAATTGTGGGAAACCTGTTAAAATACAGAATTATCTTTCCAGGAAATGAATATGAACGTGTAACAAACAGTTGAAACACAAGTAAATAGATTCTAACTACATTTCATGCCGAGTTCCATTACCAAGGTTACAGTTAGAAAGCTCTGAAATGACGAGAATTCTGATAATATTAACAAGTCCGGATATATTAAGGGGCGTTTTCACAAAATTGTGATTTCAATCATTAAGAATTCCTCTTTATACAGCTCCGAACTTATTAATCTTTGAAATGAGGAGAATACAGTTTATGTTTATAATTGAGGCTTAATTGGCAAAGCGTTTCTTGACTGGAACAGTGTATATCCTGAAGGTTCTAGTATATACCTCTAAGGAAACAGTCAAAATGTGGTAAAACTCTTAAAATACACCGTTATCTTTCCAGGAAATGAATATGAACCTATAACAAACAGTTGAAATACAAGTAAATAGATTCTAACTACATTTAATGCCGAGTTCCATGACCAAGGCTACAGTTAGAAAGCTCTGAAATGCCGAGAATTCTGATAATATTAACAACTCCGGCTCTTTTAAGGGGCGTTTCCACAAAATTGTGATTTCAATCATTAAGAATTCCTGTTTATACAGCTCAGAACTTATTAATCTTTGAAATGAAGAGAATACAGTTTATGTTTATAATTGAGGCTTAATTGGCAAAGCGTTTCTTGACTGGAACAGTGTATATCCTGAAGGTTCTAGTATATACCTCTAAGGAAACAGTCAAAATGTGGTAAAACTATTAAAATACATAGTTTTCTTTCCAGGAAATGAATATGAACCTATAATAAACAGTTGAAATACAAGTCAATAGATTCTAACTACATTTCATGCCGAGTTCCATTACCGATATTACAGGGAGAAAGCTCTGAAATGATGAGAATTCTGATAATATTAACAACTCAGGCTATTTTAAGTGGTTTTTTCACTAAAATGTGATTTCAATCATTAAGAATTCCTTTTTATAGAGCTCAGAACTTGTGTATGGAACTTTAAAATGAGGACAATACTGTTTATGTTTACAACTGAGGATCAATTGCCGTGGTGTCTTTTGACTGAACAGTTTATATCCTGAGGTTCTAGAATGGTCATCTAAGGAAACTGTCAAAATGTGTTACATCTCTTAAAATACACAATTGTCTTTCCAGGAAATGAATATGAATGTGTACCAGTTGAAACACGAGTAAATATATGGTAACTACATTTAATGCCGAGTTCCATTACCGAGAACACAGGTAGAGAGGACCGAAATGAGGAGAATTCTAATAATATTAACAATTCTGGCTATTTTCAGTGGCATTTTCACATAATGTTATTTCAGTCATTAAGAATTCCTGTTTATAAAGCTCAGAACTTATGGATGAAGCTTATAAATGATGAGAACACTGTTAAATTTCAAATTGAGGCCGAATTCCTGTGGCATTTTTTGACTGAAACAATTTAAATACTCAAGGTAATAGTATATACTTCTAAAAAAACTCTCAAATTGTGGGAAACCTGTTAAAATACAGAATTATCTTTCCAGCAAATGAATATGAACGTGTAAAAAACAGTTGAAACACAAGTAAATAGATTCTAACTACATTTCATGCCGAGTTCCATTACCGAGGTTACAGTTAGAAAGCTCTGAAATGACGAGAATTCTGATAATATTAACAAGTCCGGCTATTTTAAGGGGCGTTTTCACAAAATTGTGATTTCAATCATTAAGAATTCCTCTTTATACAGCTCCGAACTTATTAATCTTTGAAATGAGGAGAATACAGTTTATGTTTATAATTGAGGCTTAATTGGCAAAGCGTTTCTTGACTGGAACAGTGTATATCCTGAAGGTTCTAGTATATACCTCTAAGGAAACAGTCAAAATGTGGTAAAACTCTTAAAATACACCGTTATCTTTCCAGGAAATGAATATGAACCTATAACAAACAGTTGAAATACAAGTAAATAGATTCTAACTACATTTAATGCCGAGTTCCATGACCAAGGCTACAGTTAGAAAGCTCTGAAATGACGAGAATTCTGATAATATTAACAACTCAGGCTCTTTTAAGGGGCGTTTCCACAAAATTGTGATTTCAATCATTAAGAATTCCTGTTTATACAGCTCAGAACTTATTAATCTTTGAAATGAAGAGAATACAGTTTATGTTTATAATTGAGGCTTAATTGGCAAAGCGTTTCTTGACTGGAACAGTGTATATCCTGAAGGTTCTAGTATATACCTCTAAGGAAACAGTCAAAATGTGGTAAAACTATTAAAATACATAGTTTTCTTTCCAGGAAATGAATATGAACCTATAATAAACAGTTGAAATACAAGTCAATAGATTCTAACTACATTTCATGCCAAGTTCCATTACCGATATTACAGGGAGAAAGCTCTGAAATGATGAGAATTCTGATAATATTAACAACTCAGGCTATTTTAAGTGGTTTTTTCACTAAAATGTGATTTCAAACATTAAGAATTCCTGTTTATAGAGCTCAGAACTTGTGTATGGAACTTTAAAATGAGGACAATACTGTTTATGTTTACAATTGAGGCTCAATTGCCGTGGTGTCTTTTGACTGAACAGTTTATATCCTGAGGTTCTAGAATGGTCATCTAAGGAAACTGTCAAAATGTGTTACATCTCTTAAAATACACAATTGTCTTTCCAGGAAATGAATATGAATGTGTACCAGTTGAAACACGAGTAAATATATGGTAACTACATTTAATGCCGAGTTCCATTACCGCGAACACAGGTAGAGAGGACCGAAATGAGGAGAATTCTAATAATATTAACAATTCTGGCTATTTTCAGTGGCATTTTCACATAATGTGATTTCAGTCATTAAGAATTCCTGTTTATAAAGCTCAGAACTTATGGATGAAGCTTATAAATGATGAGAACACTGTTAAATTTCAAATTGAGGCCGAATTCCTGTGGCATTTTTTGACTGAAACAATTTAAATACTCAAGGTAATAGTATATACTTCTAAAAAAACTCTCAAATTGTGGGAAACCTGTTAAAATACAGAATTATCTTTCCAGGAAATGAATATGAACGTGTAACAAACAGTTGAAACACAAGTAAATAGATTCTAACTACATTTCATGCCGAGTTCCATTACCGAGGTTACAGTTAGAAAGCTCTGAAATGACGAGAATTCTGATAATATTAACAAGTCCGGCTATATTAAGGGGCGTTTTCACAAAATTGTTATTTCAATCATTAAGAATTCCTCTTTATACAGCTCCGAACTTATTAATCTTTGAAATGAGGAGAATACAGTTTATGTTTATAATTGAGGCTTAATTGGCAAAGCGTTTCTTGACTGGAACAGTGTATATCCTGAAGGTTCTAGTATATACCTCTAAGGAAACAGTCAAAATGTGGTAAAACTCTTAAAATACACCGTTATCTTTCCAGGAAATGAATATGAACCTATAACAAACAGTTGAAATACAATTAAATAAATTCTAACTACATTTAATGCCGAGTTCCATGACCAAGGCTACAGTTAGAAAGCTCTGAAATGACGAGAATTCTGATAATATTAACAACTCCGGCTCTTTTAAGGGGCGTTTCCACAAAATTGTGATTTCAATCATTAAGAATTCCTGTTTATACAGCTCCGAACTTATTAATCTTTGAAATGAAGAGAATACAGTTTATGTTTATAATTGAGGCGTAATTGGCAAAGCGTTTCTTGACTGGAACAGTGTATATCCTGAAGGTTCTAGTATATACCTCTAAGGAAACAGTCAAAATGTGGTAAAACTATTAAAATACATAGTTTTCTTTCCAGGAAATGAATATGAACCTATAATAAACAGTTGAAATACAATTAAATAGATTCTAACTACATTTCATGCCGAGTTCCATTACCGATATTACAGGGAGAAAGCTCTGAAATGATGAGAATTCTGATAATATTAACAATTCAGGCTATTTTAAGTGGTTTTTTCACTAAAATGTGATTTCAAACATTAAGAATTCCTGTTTATAGAGCTCAGAACTTGTGTATGGAACTTTAAAATGAGGACAATACTGTTTATGTTTACAATTGAGGCTCAATTGCCGTGGTGTCTTTTGACTGAACAGTTTATATCCTGAGGTTCTAGAATGGTCATCTAAGGAAACTGTCAAAATGTGTTACATCTCTTAAAATACACAATTGTCTTTCCAGGAAATGAATATGAATGTGTACCAGTTGAAACACGAGTAAATATATGGTAACTACATTTAATGCCGAGTTCCATTACCGAGAACACAGGTAGAGAGGACCGAAATGAGGAGAATTCTAATAATATTAACAATTCTGGCTATTTTCAGTGGCATTTTCACATAATGTGATTTCAGTCATTAAGAATTCCTGTTTCTAAAGCTCAGAACTAATGTATGAAGCTTATAAATGATGAGAACACTGTTAAATTTCAAATTGAGGCCGAATTCCTGTGGCATTTTTTGACTGAAACAATTTAAATACTGAAGGTAATAGTAAACACTTCTAAAAAAACTCTCAAATTTTGGGAAACCTGTTAAAATACAGAATTATCTTTCCAGGAAATGAATATGAACGTGTAACAAACAGTTGAAACACAAGTAAATAGATTCTAACTACATTTCATGCCGAGTTCCATTACCGAGGTTACCGTTAGAAAGCTCTGAAATGACGAGAATTCTGATAATATTAACAAGTCCGGCTATATTAAGGGGCGTTTTCACAAAATTGTGATTTCAATCATTAAGAATTCCTGTTATACAGCTCCGAACTTATTAATCTTTGAAATGAGTAGAATACATTTATGTTTATAATTGAGGCTTAATTGGCAAAGCGTTTCTTGACTGGAACAGTGTATATCCTGAAGGTTCTAGTATATACCTCTAAGGAAACAGTCAAAATGTGGTAAAACTATTAAAATACATAGTTTTCTTTCCAGGAAATGAATATGAACCTATAATAAACAGTTGAAATACAAGTAAATAGATTCTAACTACATTTCATGCCGAGTTCCATTACCGATATTACAGGGAGAAAGCTCTGAAATGATGAGAATTCTGATAATATTAACAACTCAGGCTATTTTAAGTGGTTTTTTCACTAAAATGTGATTTCAAACATTAAGAATTCCTGTTTATAGAGCTCAGAACTTGTGTATGGAACTTTAAAATGAGGACAATACTGTTTATGTTTACAATTGAGGCTCAATTGCCGTGGTGTCTTTTGACTGAACAGTTTATATCCTGAGGTTCTAGAATGGTCATCTAAGGAAACTGTCAAAATGTGTTACATCTCTTAAAATACACAATTGTCTTTCCAGGAAATGAATATGAATGTGTACCAGTTGAAACACGAGTAAATATATGGTAACTACATTTAATGCCGAGTTCCATTACCGAGAACACAGGTAGAGAGCACCGAAATGAGGAGAATTCTAATAATATTAACAATTCTGGCTATTTTCAGTGGCATTTTCACATAATGTGATTTCAGTCATTAAGAATTCCTGTTTATAAAGCTCAGAACTTATGGATGAAGCTTATAAATGATGAGAACACTGCTAAATTTCAAATTGAGGCCGAATTCCTGTGGCATTTTTTGACTGAAACAATTTAAATACTGAAGGTAATAGTATATACTTCTAAAAAAACTCTCAAATTGTGGGAAACCTGTTAAAATACAGAATTATCTTTCCAGGAAATGAATATGAACGTGTAACAAACAGTTGAAACACAAGTAAATAGATTCTAACTACATTTCATGCCGAGTTCCATTACCGAGGTTACAGTAAGAAAGCTCTGAAATGACGAGAATTCTGATAATATTAACTGGTCTGGCAATTTTAAGGGGCGTTTCCACAAAATTGTGATTTCAATCATTAAGAATTCCTCTTTATACAGCTCCGAACTTATTAATCTTTGAAATGAGGAGAATACAGTTTATGTTTATAATTGAGGCTTAATTGGCAAAGCGTTTCTTGACTGGAACAGTGTATATCCTGAAGGTTCTAGTATATACCTCTAAGGAAACAGTCAAAATGTGGTAAAACTCTTAAAATACACCGTTATCTTTCCAAGAAATGAATATGAACCTATAACAAACAGTTGAAATACAAGTCAATAGATTCTAACTACATTTCATGCCGAGTTCCATTACCGATATTACAGGGAGAAAGCTCTGAAATGATGAGAATTCTGATAATATTAACAACTCAGGCTATTTTAAGTGGTTTTTTCACTAAAATGTGATTTCAAACATTAAGAATTCCTGTTTATAGAGCTCAGAACTTGTGTATGGAACTTTAAAATGAGGACAATACTGTTTATGTTTACAATTGAGGCTCAATTGCCGTGGTGTCTTTTGACTGAACAGTTTACATCCTGAGGTTCTAGAATGGTCATCTAAGGAAACTGTCAAAATGTGTTACATCTCTTAAAATACACAATTGTCTTTCCAGGAAATGAATATGAATGTGTACCAGTTGGAACACGAGTAAATATATGGTAACTACATTTAATGCCGAGTTCCATTACCGAGAACACTGGTAGAGAGGACCGAAATGAGGAGAATTCTAATAATATTAACAATTCTGGCTATTTTGAGTGGCATTTTCACATAATGTGATTTCAGTCATTAAGAATTCATTTTTATAAAGCTCAGAACTAATGTATGAAGCTTATAAATGATGAGAACACTGTTAAATTTCAAATTGAGGCCGAATTCCTGTGGCATTTTTTGACTGAAACAATTTAAATACTCAAGGTAATAGTAAATACTTCTAAAAAAACTCTCAAATTGTGGGAAACCTGTTAAAATACAGAATTATCTTTCCAGGAAATGAATATGAACGTGTAACAAACAGTTGAAACACAAGTAAATAGATTCTAACTACATTTCATGCCGAGTTCCATTACCGAGGTTACCGTTAAAAGCTCTGAAATGACGAGAATTCTGATAATATTAACAAGTCCGGCTATATTAAGGGGCGTTTTCACAAAATTGTGATTTCAATCATTAAGAATTCCTGTTATACAGCTCCGAACTTATTAATCTTTGAAATGAGGAGAATACATTTATGTTTATAATTGAGGCTTAATTGGCAAAGCGTTTCTTGACTGGAACAGTGTATATCCTGAAGGTTCTAGTATATACCTCTAAGGAAACAGTCAAAATGTGGTAAAACTCTTAAAATACACCGTGATCTTTCCAAGAAATGAATATGAACCTATAACAAACAGTTGAAATACAAGTAAATAGATTCTAACTACATTTAATGCCGAGTTCCATGACCAAGGTTACAGTTAGAAAGCTATGAAATGACGAGAATTCTGATAATATTAACAACTCCGGCTGTTTTAAGGGGCGTTTCCACAAAATTGTGATTTCAATCATTAAGAATTCCTGTTTATACAGCTCAGAACTTATTAATCTTTGAAATGAAGAGAATACAGTTTATGTTTATAATTGAGGCTTAATTGGCAAAGCGTTTCTTGACTGGAACAGTGTATATCCTGAAAGTTCTAGTATATACCTCTAAGGAAACAGTCAAAATGTGGTAAAACTATTAAAATACATAGTTTTCGTTCCAGGAAATGAATATGAACCAATAATAAACAGTTGAAATACAAGTAAATAGATTCTAACTACATTTCATGCCGAGTTCCATTACCGATATTACAGGGAGAAAGCTCTGAAATGATGAGAATTCTGATAATATTAACAACTCAGGCTATTTTAAGTGGTTTTTTCACTAAAATGTGATTTCAAACATTAAGAATTCCTGTTTATAGAGCTCAGAACTTGTGTATGGAACTTTAAAATGAGGACAATACTCTTTATGTTTACAATTGAGGCTCAATTGCCGTGGTGTCTTTTGACTGAACAGTTTATATTCTGAGGTTCTAGAATGGTCATCTAAGGAAACTGTCAAAATGTGTTACATCTCTTAAAATACACAATTGTCTTTCCAGGAAATGAATATGAATGTGTACCAGTTGAAACACGAGTAAATATATGGTAACTACATTTAATGCCGAGTTCCATTACCGAGAACACTGGTAGAGAGGACCGAAATGAGGAGAATTCTAATAATATTAACAATTCTGGCTATTTTGAGTGGCATTTTCACATAATGTGATTTCAGTCATTAAGAATTCCTGTTTATAAAACTCAGAACTAATGTATGAAGCTTAGAAATGATGAGAACACTGTTAAATTTCAAATTGAGGCCGAATTCCTGTGGCATTTTTTGACCGAAACAATTTAAATACTCAAGGTAATAGTAAACACTTCTAAAAAAACTCTCAAATTGTGGGAAACCTGTTAAAATACAGAATTTTCTTTCCAGGAAATGAATATGAACGTGTAACAAACAGTTGAAACACAAGTAAATAGATTCTAACTACATTTCATGCCGAGTTCCATTACCGAGGTTACCGTTAGAAAGCTCTGAAATGACGAGAATTCTGATAATATTAACAAGTCCGGCTATATTAAGGGGCGTTTTCACAAAATTGTGATTTCAATCATTAAGAATTCCTGTTATACAGCTCCGAACTTATTAATCTTTGAAATGAGGAGAATACATTTATGTTTATAATTGAGGCTTAATTGGCAAAGCGTTTCTTGACTGGAACAGTTTATATCCTGAAGGTTCTAGTATATACCTCTAAGGAAACAGTCAAAATGTGGTAAAACTCTTAAAATACACCGTTATCTTTCCAAGAAATGAATATGAACCTATAACAAACAGTTGAAATACAAGTAAATAGATTCTAACTACATTTAATGCCGAGTTCCATGACCAAGGTTACAGTTAGAAAGCTCTGAAATGACGAGAAATCTGATAATATTAACAACTCCGGCTCTTTTAAGGGGCGTTTCCACAAAATTGTGATTTCAATCATTAAGAATTCCTGTTTATACAGCTCAGAACTTATTAATCTTTGAAATGAAGAGAATACAGTTTATGTTTATAATTGAGGCTTAATTGGCAAAGCGTTTCTTGACTGGAACAGTGTATATCCTGAAGGTTCTAGTATATACCTCTAAGGAAACAGTCAAAATGTGGTAAAACTATTAAAATACATAGTTTTCTTTCCAGGAAATGAATATGAACCTATAATAAACAGTTGAAATACAAGTCAATAGATTCTAACTACATTTCATGCCGAGTTCCATTACCGATATTACAGGGAGAAAGCTCTGAAATGATGAGAATTCTGATAATATTAACAACTCAGGCTATTTTAAGTGGTTTTTTCACTAAAATGTGATTTCAAACATTAAGAATTCCTGTTTATAGAGCTCAGAACTTGTGTATGGAACTTTAAAATGAGGACAATACTGTTTATGTTTACAATTGAGGCTCAATTGCCGTGGTGTCTTTTGACTGAACAGTTTATATTCTGAGGTTCTAGAATGGTCATCTAAGGAAACTGTCAAAATGTGTTACATCTCTTAAAATACACAATTGTCTTTCCAGGAAATGAATATGAATGTGTACCAGTTGAAACACGAGTAAATATATGGTAACTACATTTAATGCCGAGTTCCATTACCGAGAACACTGGTAGAGAGGAACGAAATGAGGAGAATTCTAATAATATTAACAATTCTCGCTATTTTGAGTGGCATTTTCACATAATGTGATTTCAGTCATTAAGAATTCCTGTTTATAAAGCTCAGAACTAATGTATGAAGCTTATAAATGATGAGAACACTGTTAAATTTCAAATTGAGGCCGAATTCCTGTGGCATTTTTTGACTGAAACAATTTAAATACTCAAGGTAATAGTAAATACTTCTAAAAAAACTCTCAAATTGTGGGAAACCTGTTAAAATACAGAATTATCTTTCCAGGAAATGAATATGAACGTGTAACAAACAGTTGAAACACAAGTAAATAGATTCTAACTACATTTCATGCCGAGTTCCATTACCGAGGTTACCGTTAGAAAGCTCTGAAATGACGAGAATTCTGATAATATTAACAAGTCCGGCTATATTAAGGGGCGTTTTCACAAAATTCTGATTTCAATCATTAAGAATTCCTCTTTATACAGCTCCGAACTTATTAATCTTTGAAATGAGGAGAATACAGTTTATGTTTATAATTGAGGCTTAATTGGCAAAGCGTTTCTTGACTGGAACAGTGTATATCCTGAAGGTTCTAGTATATACCTCTAAGGAAACAGTCAAAATGTGGTAAAACTCTTAAAATACACCGTTATCTTTCCAGGAAATGAATATGAACCTATAACAAACAGTTGAAATACAAGTAAATAGATTCTAACTACATTTAATGCCGAGTTCCATGACCAAGGTTACAGTTAGAAAGCTCTGAAATGACGAGAATTCTGATAATATTAACAACTCTGGCTCTTTTAAGCGGCGTTTCCACAAAATTGTGATTTCAATCATTAAGAATTCCTGTTTATACAGCTCAGAACTTATTAATCTTTGAAATGAAGAGAATACAGTTTATGTTTATAATTGAGGCTTAATTGGCAAAGCGTTTCTTGACTGGAACAGTGTATATCCTGAAGGTTCTAGTATATACCTCTAAGGAAACAGTCAAAATGTGGTAAAACTATTAAAATACATAGTTTTCTTTCCAGGAAATGAATATGAACCTATAATAAACAGTTGAAATACAAGTCAATAGATTCTAACTACATTTCATGCCGAGTTCCATTACCGATATTACAGGGAGAAAGCTCTGAAATGATGAGAATTCTGATAATATTAACAACTCAGGCTATTTTAAGTGGTTTTTTCACTAAAATGTGATTTCAAACATTTAGAATTCCTGTTTATAGAGCTCAGAACTTGTGTATGGGACTTTAAAATGATGACAATACTGTTTTTGTTGACAATTGAGGCTCAATTGCCGTGGTGTCTTTTGACTGAACAGGTTATATCCTGAGGTTCTAGAATGGTCATCTAAGGAAACTGCCAAAATGTGTTACATCTCTTAAAATACACAATTGTCTTTCCAAGAAATGAATATGAATGTGTACCAGTTGAAACACGAGTAAATATATGGTAACTACATTTAATGCCGAGTTCCATTACCGAGAACACAGGTAGAGAGCACCGAAATGAGGAGAATTCTAATAATATTAACAATTCTGGCTATTTTCAGTGGCATTTTCACATAATGTGATTTCAGTCATTAAGAATTCCTGTTTATAAAGCTCAGAACTTATGGATGAAGCTTATAAATGATGAGAACACTGTTAAATTTCAAATTGAGGCCGAATTCCTGTGGCATTTTTTGACTGAAACAATTTAAATACTCAAGGTAATAGTATATACTTCTAAAAAAAACTCTCAAATTGTGGGAAACGTGTTAAAATACAGAATTATCTTTCCAGGTAATGAATATGAACGTGTAACAAACAGTTGAAACACAAGTAAATAGATTCTAACTACATTTCATGCCGAGTTCCATTACCGAGGTTACAGTAAGAAAGCTCTGAAATGACGAGAATTCTGATAATATTAACAAGTCCGGCTATTTTAAGGGGCATTTCCACAAAATTGTGATTTCAATCATTAAGAATTCCTCTTTATACAGCTCCGAACTTATTAATCTTTGAAATGAGGAGAATACAGTTTATGTTTATAATTGAGGCTTAATTGGCAAAGCGTTTCTTGACTGGAACAGTGTATATCCTGAAGGTTCTAGTATATACCTCTAAGGAAACAGTCAAAATGTGGTAAAACTCTTAAAATACACCGTTATCTTTCCAGGAAATGAATATGAACCTATAACAAACAGTTGAAATACAAGTAAATAGATTCTAACTACATTTAATGCCGAGTTCCATGACCAAGGCTACAGTTAGAAAGCTCTGAAATGACGAGCATTCTGATAATATTAACAACTCCGGCTCTTTTAAGGGGCGTTTCCACAAAATTGTGATTTCAATCATTAAGAATTCCTGTTTATACAGCTCAGAACTTATTAATCTTTGAAATGAAGAGAATACAGTTTATGTTTATAATTGAGGCTTAATTGGCAAAGCGTTTCTTGACTGGAACAGTGTATATCCTGAAGGTTCTAGTATATACCTCTAAGGAAACAGTCAAAATGTGGTAAAACTATTAAAATACATAGTTTTCTTTCCAGGAAATGAATATGAACCTATAATAAACAGTTGAAATACAAGTAAATAGATTCTAACTACATTTCATGCCGAGTTCCATTACCGATATTACAGGGAGAAAGCTCTGAAATGATGAGAATTCTGATAATATTAACAACTCAGGCTATTTTAAGTGGTTTTTTCACTAAAATGTGATTTCAAACATTAAGAATTCCTGTTTATAGAGCTCAGAACTTGTGTATGGAACTTTAAAATGAGGACAATACTGTTTATGTTGACAATTGAGGCTCAATTGCCGTGGTGTCTTTTGACTGAACAGTTTATATCCTGAGGTTCTAGAATGGTCATCTAAGGAAACTGTCAAAATGTGTTACATCTCTTAAAATACACAATTGTCTTTCCAGGAAATGAATATGAATGTGTACCAGTTGAAACACGAGTAAATATATGGTACCTACATTTAATGCCGAGTTCCATTACCGAGAACACAGGTAGAGAGCACCGAAATGAGGAGAATTCTAATAATATTAACAATTCTCGCTATTTTCAGTGGCATTTTCACATAATGTGATTTCAGTCATTAAGAATTCCTGTTTATAAAGCTCAGAACTTATGGATGAAGCTTATAAATGATGAGAACACTGTTAAATTTCAAATTGAGGCCGAATTCCTGTGGCATTTTTTGACTGAAACAATTTAAATACTCAAGGTAATAGTATATACTTCTAAAAAAACTCTCAAATTGTGGGAAACCTGTTAAAATACAGAATTATCTTTCCAGGAAATGAATATGAACGTGTAACAAACAGTTGAAACACAAGTAAATAGATTCTAACTACATTTCATGCCGAGTTCCATTACCGAGGTTACCGTTAGAAAGCTCTGAAATGACGAGAATTCTGATAATATTAACAAGTCCGGCTATATTAAGGGGCGTTTTCACAAAATTCTGATTTCAATCATTAAGAATTCCTCTTTATACAGCTCCGAACTTATTAATCTTTGAAATGAGGAGAATACAGTTTATGTTTATAATTGAGGCTTAATTGGCAAAGCGTTCCTTGACTGGAACAATGTATATCCTGAAGGTTCTAGTATATACCTCTAAGGAAACAGTCAAAATGTGGTAAAACTCTTAAAATACACCGTTATCTTTCCAGGAAATGAATATGAACCTATAACAAACAGTTGAAATACAAGTAAATAGATTCTAACTACATTTAATGCCGAGTTCCATGACCAAGGTTACAGTTAGAAAGCTCTGAAATGACGAGAAATCTGATAATATTAACAACTCCGGCTCTTTTAAGGGGCGTTTCCACAAAATTGTGATTTCAATCATTAAGAATTCCTGTTTATACAGCTCAGAACTTATTAATCTTTGAAATGAAGAGAATACAGTTTATGTTTATAATTGAGGCTTAATTGGCAAAGCGTTTCTTGACTGGAACAGTGTATATCCTGAAGGTTCTAGTATATACCTCTAAGGAAACAGTCAAAATGTGGTAAAACTATTAAAATACATAGTTTTCTTTCCAGGAAATGAATATGAACCTATAATAAACAGTTGAAATACAAGTCAATAGATTCTAACTACATTTCATGCCGAGTTCCATTACCGATATTACAGGGAGAAAGCTCTGAAATGATGAGAATTCTGATAATATTAACAACTCAGGCTATTTTAAGTGGTTTTTTCACTAAAATGTGATTTCAAACATTAAGAATTCCTGTTTATAGAGCTCAGAACTTGTGTATGGAACTTTAAAATGAGGACAATACTGTTTATGTTTACAATTGAGGCTCAATTGCCGTGGTGTCTTTTGACTGAACAGTTTATATTCTGAGGTTCTAGAATGGTCATCTAAGGAAACTGTCAAAATGTGTTACATCTCTTAAAATACACAATTGTCTTTCCAGGAAATGAATATGAATGTGTACCAGTTGAAACACGAGTAAATATATGGTAACTACATTTAATGCCGAGTTCCATTACCGAGAACACTGGTAGAGAGGAACGAAATGAGGAGAATTCTAATAATATTAACAATTCTCGCTATTTTGAGTGGCATTTTCACATAATGTGATTTCAGTCATTAAGAATTCCTGTTTATAAAGCTCAGAACTAATGTATGAAGCTTATAAATGATGAGAACACTGTTAAATTTCAAATTGAGGCCGAATTCCTGTGGCATTTTTTGACTGAAACAATTTAAATACTCAAGGTAATAGTAAATACTTCTAAAAAAACTCTCAAATTGTGGGAAACCTGTTAAAATACAGAATTATCTTTCCAGGAAATGAATATGAACGTGTAACAAACAGTTGAAACACAAGTAAATAGATTCTAACTACATTTCATGCCGAGTTCCATTACCGAGGTTACCGTTAGAAAGCTCTGAAATGACGAGAATTCTGATAATATTAACAAGTCCGGCTATATTAAGGGGCGTTTTCACAAAATTCTGATTTCAATCATTAAGAATTCCTCTTTATACAGCTCCGAACTTATTAATCTTTGAAATGAGGAGAATACAGTTTATGTTTATAATTGAGGCTTAATTGGCAAAGCGTTTCTTGACTGGAACAGTGTATATCCTGAAGGTTCTAGTATATACCTCTAAGGAAACAGTCAAAATGTGGTAAAACTCTTAAAATACACCGTTATCTTTCCAGGAAATGAATATGAACCTATAACAAACAGTTGAAATACAAGTAAATAGATTCTAACTACATTTAATGCCGAGTTCCATGACCAAGGTTACAGTTAGAAAGCTCTGAAATGACGAGAATTCTGATAATATTAACAACTCTGGCTCTTTTAAGCGGCGTTTCCACAAAATTGTGATTTCAATCATTAAGAATTCCTGTTTATACAGCTCAGAACTTATTAATCTTTGAAATGAAGAGAATACAGTTTATGTTTATAATTGAGGCTTAATTGGCAAAGCGTTTCTTGACTGGAACAGTGTATATCCTGAAGGTTCTAGTATATACCTCTAAGGAAACAGTCAAAATGTGGTAAAACTATTAAAATACATAGTTTTCTTTCCAGGAAATGAATATGAACCTATAATAAACAGTTGAAATACAAGTCAATAGATTCTAACTACATTTCATGCCGAGTTCCATTACCGATATTACAGGGAGAAAGCTCTGAAATGATGAGAATTCTGATAATATTAACAACTCAGGCTATTTTAAGTGGTTTTTTCACTAAAATGTGATTTCAAACATTTAGAATTCCTGTTTATAGAGCTCAGAACTTGTGTATGGGACTTTAAAATGATGACAATACTGTTTTTGTTGACAATTGAGGCTCAATTGCCGTGGTGTCTTTTGACTGAACAGGTTATATCCTGAGGTTCTAGAATGGTCATCTAAGGAAACTGCCAAAATGTGTTACATCTCTTAAAATACACAATTGTCTTTCCAAGAAATGAATATGAATGTGTACCAGTTGAAACACGAGTAAATATATGGTAACTACATTTAATGCCGAGTTCCATTACCGAGAACACAGGTAGAGAGCACCGAAATGAGGAGAATTCTAATAATATTAACAATTCTGGCTATTTTCAGTGGCATTTTCACATAATGTGATTTCAGTCATTAAGAATTCCTGTTTATAAAGCTCAGAACTTATGGATGAAGCTTATAAATGATGAGAACACTGTTAAATTTCAAATTGAGGCCGAATTCCTGTGGCATTTTTTGACTGAAACAATTTAAATACTCAAGGTAATAGTATATACTTCTAAAAAAAACTCTCAAATTGTGGGAAACGTGTTAAAATACAGAATTATCTTTCCAGGTAATGAATATGAACGTGTAACAAACAGTTGAAACACAAGTAAATAGATTCTAACTACATTTCATGCCGAGTTCCATTACCGAGGTTACAGTAAGAAAGCTCTGAAATGACGAGAATTCTGATAATATTAACAAGTCCGGCTATTTTAAGGGGCATTTCCACAAAATTGTGATTTCAATCATTAAGAATTCCTCTTTATACAGCTCCGAACTTATTAATCTTTGAAATGAGGAGAATACAGTTTATGTTTATAATTGAGGCTTAATTGGCAAAGCGTTTCTTGACTGGAACAGTGTATATCCTGAAGGTTCTAGTATATACCTCTAAGGAAACAGTCAAAATGTGGTAAAACTCTTAAAATACACCGTTATCTTTCCAGGAAATGAATATGAACCTATAACAAACAGTTGAAATACAAGTAAATAGATTCTAACTACATTTAATGCCGAGTTCCATGACCAAGGCTACAGTTAGAAAGCTCTGAAATGACGAGCATTCTGATAATATTAACAACTCCGGCTCTTTTAAGGGGCGTTTCCACAAAATTGTGATTTCAATCATTAAGAATTCCTGTTTATACAGCTCAGAACTTATTAATCTTTGAAATGAAGAGAATACAGTTTATGTTTATAATTGAGGCTTAATTGGCAAAGCGTTTCTTGACTGGAACAGTGTATATCCTGAAGGTTCTAGTATATACCTCTAAGGAAACAGTCAAAATGTGGTAAAACTATTAAAATACATAGTTTTCTTTCCAGGAAATGAATATGAACCTATAATAAACAGTTGAAATACAAGTAAATAGATTCTAACTACATTTCATGCCGAGTTCCATTACCGATATTACAGGGAGAAAGCTCTGAAATGATGAGAATTCTGATAATATTAACAACTCAGGCTATTTTAAGTGGTTTTTTCACTAAAATGTGATTTCAAACATTAAGAATTCCTGTTTATAGAGCTCAGAACTTGTGTATGGAACTTTAAAATGAGGACAATACTGTTTATGTTGACAATTGAGGCTCAATTGCCGTGGTGTCTTTTGACTGAACAGTTTATATCCTGAGGTTCTAGAATGGTCATCTAAGGAAACTGTCAAAATGTGTTACATCTCTTAAAATACACAATTGTCTTTCCAGGAAATGAATATGAATGTGTACCAGTTGAAACACGAGTAAATATATGGTACCTACATTTAATGCCGAGTTCCATTACCGAGAACACAGGTAGAGAGCACCGAAATGAGGAGAATTCTAATAATATTAACAATTCTCGCTATTTTCAGTGGCATTTTCACATAATGTGATTTCAGTCATTAAGAATTCCTGTTTATAAAGCTCAGAACTTATGGATGAAGCTTATAAATGATGAGAACACTGTTAAATTTCAAATTGAGGCCGAATTCCTGTGGCATTTTTTGACTGAAACAATTTAAATACTCAAGGTAATAGTATATACTTCTAAAAAAACTCTCAAATTGTGGGAAACCTGTTAAAATACAGAATTATCTTTCCAGGAAATGAATATGAACGTGTAACAAACAGTTGAAACACAAGTAAATAGATTCTAACTACATTTCATGCCGAGTTCCATTACCGAGGTTACCGTTAGAAAGCTCTGAAATGACGAGAATTCTGATAATATTAACAAGTCCGGCTATATTAAGGGGCGTTTTCACAAAATTCTGATTTCAATCATTAAGAATTCCTCTTTATACAGCTCCGAACTTATTAATCTTTGAAATGAGGAGAATACAGTTTATGTTTATAATTGAGGCTTAATTGGCAAAGCGTTCCTTGACTGGAACAATGTATATCCTGAAGGTTCTAGTATATACCTCTAAGGAAACAGTCAAAATGTGGTAAAACTCTTAAAATACACCGTTATCTTTCCAGGAAATGAATATGAACCTATAACAAACAGTTGAAATACAAGTAAATAGATTCTAACTACATTTAATGCCGAGTTCCATGACCAAGGTTACAGTTAGAAAGCTCTGAAATGACGAGAATTCTGATAATATTAACAACTCTGGCTCTTTTAAGCGGCGTTTCCACAAAATTGTGATTTCAATCATTAAGAATTCCTGTTTATACAGCTCAGAACTTATTAATCTTTGAAATGAAGAGAATAGAGTTTATGTTTATAATTGAGGCTTAATTGGCAAAGCGTTTCTTGACTGGAACAGTGTATATCCTGAAGGTTCTAGTATATACCTCTAAGGAAACAGTCAAAATGTGGTAAAACTATTAAAATACATAGTTTTCTTTCCAGGAAATGAATATGAACCTATAATAAACAGTTGAAATACAAGTCAATAGATTCTAACTACATTTCATGCCGAGTTCCATTACCGATATTACAGGGAGAAAGCTCTGAAATGATGAGAATTCTGATAATATTAACAACTCAGGCTATTTTAAGTGGTTTTTTCACTAAAATGTGATTTCAAACATTTAGAATTCCTGTTTATAGAGCTCAGAACTTGTGTATGGGACTTTAAAATGAGGACAATACTGTTTTTGTTGACAATTGAGGCTCAATTGCCGTGGTGTCTTTTGACTGAACAGGTTATATCCTGAGGTTCTAGAATGGTCATCTAAGGAAACTGCCAAAATGTGTTACATCTCTTAAAATACACAATTGTCTTTCCAAGAAATGAATATGAATGTGTACCAGTTGAAACACGAGTAAATATATGGTAACTACATTTAATGCCGAGTTCCATTACCGAGAACACAGGTAGAGAGCACCGAAATGAGGAGAATTCTAATAATATTAACAATTCTGGCTATTTTCAGTGGCATTTTCACATAATGTGATTTCAGTCATTAAGAATTCCTGTTTATAAAGCTCAGAACTTATGGATGAAGCTTATAAATGATGAGAACACTGTTAAATTTCAAATTGAGGCCGAATTCCTGTGGCATTTTTTGACTGAAACAATTTAAATACTCAAGGTAATAGTATATACTTCTAAAAAAACTCTCAAATTGTGGGAAACGTGTTAAAATACAGAATTATCTTTCCAGGTAATGAATATGAACGTGTAACAAACAGTTGAAACACAAGTAAATAGATTCTAACTACATTTCATGCCGAGTTCCATTACCGAGGTTACAGTAAGAAAGCTCTGAAATGACGAGAATTCTGATAATATTAACAAGTCCGGCTATTTTAAGGGGCATTTCCACAAAATTGTGATTTCAATCATTAAGAATTCCTCTTTATACAGCTCCGAACTTATTAATCTTTAAAATGAGGACAATACAGTTTATGTTTATAATTGAGGCTTAATTGGCAAAGCGTTTCTTGACTGGAACAGTGTATATCCTGAAGGTTCTAGTATATACCTCTAAGGAAACAGTCAAAATGTGGTAAAACTCTTAAAATACACCGTTATCTTTCCAGGAAATGAATATGAACCTATAACAAACAGTTGAAATACAAGTAAATAGATTCTAACTACATTTAATGCCGAGTTCCATGACCAAGGCTACAGTTAGAAAGCTCTGAAATGACGAGCATTCTGATAATATTAACAACTCCGGCTCTTTTAAGGGGCGTTTCCACAAAATTGTGATTTCAATCATTAAGAATTCCTGTTTATACAGCTCAGAACTTATTAATCTTTGAAATGAAGAGAATACAGTTTATGTTTATAATTGAGGCTTAATTGGCAAAGCGTTTCTTGACTGGAACAGTGTATATCCTGAAGGTTCTAGTATATACCTCTAAGGAAACAGTCAAAATGTGGTAAAACTATTATAATACATAGTTTTCTTTCCAGGAAATGAATGTGAACCTATAATAAACAGTTGAAATACAAGTAAATAGATTCTAACTACATTTCATGCCGAGTTCCATTACCGATATTACAGGGAGAAAGCTCTGAAATGATGAGAATTCTGATAATATTAACAACTCAGGCTATTTTAAGTGGTTTTTTCACTAAAATGTGATTTCAAACATTAAGAATTCCTGTTTATAGAGCTCAGAACTTGTGTATGGGACTTTAAAATGAGGACAATACTGTTTATGTTGACAATTGAGGCTCAATTGCCATGGTGTCTTTTGACTGAACAGTTTATATCCTGAGGTTCTAGAATGGTCATCTAAGGAAACTGTCAAAATGTGTTACATCTCTTAAAATACACAATTGTCTTTCCAGGAAATGAATATGAATGTGTACCAGTTGAAACACGAGTAAATATATGGTAACTACATTTAATGCCGAGTTCCATTACCGAGAACACAGGTAGAGAGCACCGAAATGAGGAGAATTCTAATAATATTAACAATTCTGGCTATTTTCAGTGGCATTTTCACATAATGTGATTTCAGTCATTAAGAATTCCTGTTTATAAAGCTCAGAACTTATGGATGAAGCTTATAAATGATGAGAACACTGTTAAATTTCAAATTGAGGCCGAATTCCTGTGGCATTTTTTGACTGAAACAATTTAAATACTCAAGGTAATAGTATATACTTCTAAAAAAACTCTCAAATTGTGGGAAACGTGTTAAAATACAGAATTAACTTTCCAGGTAATGAATATGAACGTGTAACAAACAGTTGAAACACAAGTAAATAGATTCTAACTACATTTCAT
The DNA here is from genome assembly GCF_964212035.1 of Myotis nattereri. NCBI lineage: Eukaryota > Metazoa > Chordata > Mammalia > Chiroptera > Vespertilionidae > Myotis > Myotis nattereri. The sequence goes on along the minus strand of NC_138080.1, from coordinate 8,311,249 downwards.
GCCGAGTTCCATTACCGAGGTTACAGTAAGAAAGCTCTGAAATGACGAGAATTCTGATAATATTAACAAGTCCGGCTATTTTAAGGGGCGTTTCCACAAAATTGTGATTTCAATCATTAAGAATTCCTCTTTATACAGCTCCGAACTTATTAATCTTTGAAATGAGGAGAATACAGTTTATGTTTATAATTGAGGCTTAATTGGCAAAGCGTTTCTTGACTGGAACAGTGTATATCCTGAAGGTTCTAGTATATACCTCTAAGGAAACAGTCAAAATGTGGTAAAACTCTTAAAATACACCGTTATCTTTCCAGGAAATGAATATGAACCTATAACAAACAGTTGAAATACAAGTAAATAGATTCTAACTACATTTAATGCCGAGTTCCATGACCAAGGCTACAGTTAGAAAGCTCTGAAATGACGAGCATTCTGATAATATTAACAACTCCGGCTCTTTTAAGGGGCGTTTCCACAAAATTGTGATTTCAATCATTAAGAATTCCTGTTTATACAGCTCAGAACTTATTAATCTTTGAAATGAAGAGAATACAGTTTATGTTTATAATTGAGGCTTAATTGGCAAAGCGTTTCTTGACTGGAACAGTGTATATCCTGAAGGTTCTAGTATATACCTCTAAGGAAACAGTCAAAATGTGGTAAAACTATTAAAATACATAGTTTTCTTTCCAGGAAATGAATATGAACCTATAACAAACAGTTGAAATACAATTAAATAGATTCTAACTACATTTCATGCCGAGTTCCATTACCGATATTACAGGGAGAAAGCTCTGAAATGATGAGAATTCTGATAATATTAACAACTCAGGCTATTTTAAGTGGTTTTTTCACTAAAATGTGATTTCAAACATTAAGAATTCCTGTTTATAGAGCTCAGAACTTGTGTATGGAACTTTAAAATGAGGACAATACTGTTTATGTTGACAATTGAGGCTCAATTGCCGTGGTGTCTTTTGACTGAACAGTTTATATCCTGAGGTTCTAGAATGGTCATCTAAGGAAACTGTCAAAATGTGTTACATCTCTTAAAATACACAATTGTCTTTCCAGGAAATGAATATGAATGTGTACCAGTTGAAACACGAGTAAATATATGGTAACTACATTTAATGCCGAGTTCCATTACCGAGAACACAGGTAGAGAGCACCGAAATGAGGAGAATTCTAATAATATTAACAATTCTGGCTATTTTCAGTGGCATTTTCACATAATGTGATTTCAGTCATTAAGAATTCCTGTTTATAAAGCTCAGAACTTATGGATGAAGCTTATAAATGATGAGAACACTGTTAAATTTCAAATTGAGGCCGAATTCCTGTGGCATTTTTTGACTGAAACAATTTAAATACTGAAGGTAATAGTATATACTTCTAAAAAAACTCTCAAATTGTGGGAAACCTGTTAAAATACAGAATTATCTTTCCAGGAAATGAATATGAACGTGTAACAAACAGTTGAAACACAAGTAAATAGATTCTAACTACATTTCATGCCGAGTTCCATTACCGAGGTTACAGTAAGAAAGCTCTGAAATGACGAGAATTCTGATAATATTAACAAGTCCGGCTATTTTAAGGGGCGTTTCCACAAAATTGTGATTTCAATCATTAAAAATTCCTCTTTATACAGCTCCGAACTTATTAATCTTTGAAATGAGGAGAATACAGTTTATGTTTATAATTGAGGCTTAATTGGCAAAGCGTTTCTTGACTGGAACAGTGTATATCCTGAAGGTTCTAGTATATACCTCTAAGGATACAGTCAAAATGTGGTAAAACTCTTAAAATACACCGTTATCTTTCCAGGAAATGAATATGAACCTATAACAAACAGTTGAAATACAAGTAAATAGATTGTAACTACATTTAATACCGAGTTCCATGACCAAGGTTACAGTTAGAAAGCTCTGAAATGACGAGAATTCTGATAATATTAACAACTCCGGCTCTTTTAAGGGGCGTTTCCACAAAATTGTGATTTCAATCATTAAGAATTCCTGTTTATACAGCTCAGAACTTATTAATCTTTGAAATGAAGAGAATACAGTTTATGTTTATAATTGAGGCTTAATTGGCAAAGCGTTTCTTGACTGGAACAGTGTATATCCTGAAGGTTCTAGTATATACCTCTAAGGAAACAGTCAAAATTTGGTAAAACTATTAAAATACATAGTTTTCTTTCCAGGAAATGAATATGAACCTATAACAAACAGTTGCAATACAAGTCAATAGATTCTAACTACATTTCATGCCGAGTTCCATTACCGATATTACAGGGAGAAAGCTCTGAAATGATGAGAATTCTGATAATATTAACAACTCAGGCTATTTTAAGTGGTTTTTTCACTAAAATGTGATTTCAAACATTAAGAATTCCTGTTTATAGAGCTCAGAACTTGTGTATGGAACTTTAAAATGAGGACAATACTGTTTACGTTGACAATTGAGGCTCAATTGTCGTGGTGTCTTTTGACTGAACAGTTTATATCCTGAGGTTCTAGAATGGTCATCTAAGGAAACTGTCAAAATGTGTTACATCTCTTAAAATACACAATTGTCTTTCCAGGAAATGAATATGAATGTGTACCAGTTGAAACACGAGTAAATATATGGTAACTACATTTAATGCCGAGTTCCATTACCGAGAACACAGGTAGAGAGCACCGAAATGAGGAGAATTCTAATAATATTAACAATTCTGGCTATTTTCAGTGGCATTTTCACATAATGTGATTTCAGTCATTAAGAATTCCTGTTTATAAAGCTCAGAACTTATGGATGAAGCTTATAAATGATGAGAACACTGTTAAATTTCAAATTGAGTCCGAATTCCTGTGGCATTTTTTGACTGAAACAATTTAAATACTCAAGGTAATAGTATATACTTCTAAAAAAACTCTCAAATTGTGGGAAACCTGTTAAAATACAGAATTATCTTTCCAGGAAATGAATATGAACGTGTAACAAAAAGTTGAAACACAAGTAAATAGATTCTTACTACATTTCATGCCGAGTTCCATTACCGAGGTTACAGTAAGAAAACTCTGAAATGACGAGAATTCTGATAATATAAACAAGTCCGGCTATTTTAAGGGGCGTTTCCACAAAATTGTGATTTCAATCATTAAGAATTCCTCTTTATACAGCTCCGAACTTATTAATCTTTGAAATGAGGAGAATACAGTTTATGTGTATAATTGAGGCTTAATTGGCAAAGCGTTTCTTGACTGGAACAGTGTATATCCTGAAGGTTCTAGTATATACCTCTAAGGAAACAGTCAAAATGTGGTAAAACTCTTAAAATACACCGTTATCTTTCCAGGAAATGAATATGAACCTATAACAAACAGTTGAAATACAAGTAAACAGATTCTAACTACATTTCATGCCGAGTTCCATTACCAAGGTTACAGATAGGAAGCTCTGAAATGACGAGAATTCTGATAATATTAACAACTCCGGCTCTTTTAAGGGGCGTTTCCACAAAATTGTGATTTCAATCATTAAGAATTCCTCTTTATACAGCTCAGAACTTATTAATCTTTGAAATGAAGAGAATACAGTTTATGTTTATAATTGAGGCTTAATTGGCAAAGCGTTTCTTGACTGGAACAGTGTATATCCTGAAGGTTCTAGTATATACCTCTAAGGAAACAGTCAAAATGTGGTAAAACTATTAAAATACATAGTTTTCTTTCCAGGAAATGAATATGAACCTATAACAAACAGTTGAAATACAAGTAAACAGATTCTAACTACATTTCATGCCGAGTTCCATTACCAAGGTTACAGTTAGAAAGCTCTGAAATGACGAGAATTCTGATAATATTAACAACTCAGGCTATTTTAAGTGTTTTTTTCACTAAAATGTGATTTCAAACATTAAGAATTCCTGTTTATAGAGCTCAGAACTTGTGTATGGAACTTTAAAATGAGGACAATACTGTTTATGTTTACAATTGAGGCTAAATTGCCGTGGTGTCTTTTGACTGAACAGTTTATATCCTGAGGTTCTAGAATGGTCATCTAAGGAAACTGTCAAAATGTGTTACAACTCTTAAAATACACAATTGTCTTTCCAGGAAATGAATATGAATGTGTACCAGTTGAAACACGAATAAAAATATGGTAACTACATTTAATGCCGAGTTCCATTACCGAGAACAGAGGTAGAGAGCATCGAAAAGATGAGAATTCTAATAATATTAACAATTCTGGCTATTTTCAGTGGCATTTTCACATACTGTGATTTCAGTCATTAAGAATTCCTGTTTATAAAAATCGGAACTAATGTATGAATCTTATAAATGAGGAGAACACTGTTAAATATCAAATTGAGGCTGAATTCCTGTTCCTTTTTTTGACTGAAACAGTTTAAATACTGAAGGTAATAGTATATACTTCTAAAAAAACTCTCAAAATGTGGGAAACCTGTTAAAATACAGAATTATATTTCCAGGAAATGAATATGAACGTGTAACAAAGAGTTGAAACACAAGTAAATAGATTCTAACTACATTTCATGCCGAGTTCCATTACCGAGGTTACAGTAAGAAAGCTCTGAAATGACGAGAATTCTGAAAATATTAACAAGTCCGGCTATTTTAAGGGGCGTTTCAACAAAATTGTGATTTCAGTCATTAAGAATTCCTCTTTATACAGCTCCGAACTTATTAATCTTTGAAATGAGGGGAATACAGTTTATGTTTATAATTTAGGCTTAATTGGCAAACCGTTTCTTGACTGGAACAGTGTATATCCTGAAGGTTCTAGTATGTACCTCTAAGGAAACAGTCAAAATGTGGTAAAACTCTTAAAATACACCGTTATCTTTCCAGGAAATGAATATGAACCTATAATAAACAGTTGAAATACAAGTAAACAGATTCTAACTACGTTTCATGCCGAGTTCCATTACCGATATTACAGGGAGAAAGCTCTGAAATGATGAGAATTCTGATAATATTAACAACTCGGGCTATTTTAAGTGGATTTTTCACTAAAATGTGATTTCAAACATTAAGAATTCCTGTTTATAGAGCTCAGAACTTGTGTATGGAACTTTAAAATGAGGACAATACTGTTTATGTTTACAATTGAGGCTCAATTGCCGTGGTGTCTTTTGACTGAACAGTTTATATCCTGAGGTTCTAGAATGGTCATGTAAGGAAACTGTCAAAATGTGTTACATCTCTTAAAATACACAATTGTCTTTCCAGGAAATGAATATGAATGTGTACCAGTTGAAACACGAGTAAATATATGGTACCTACATTTAATGCCGAGTTCCATTACCGAGAACACAGGTAGAGAGCACCGCAATGAGGAGAATTCTAATAATATTAACAATTCTGGCTATTTTCAGTGGCATTTTCACATAATGTGATTTCAGTCATTAAGAATTCCTGTTTATAAAGCTCAGAACTTATGGATGAAGCTTATAAATGATGAGAACACTGTTAAATTTCAAATTGAGGCCGAATTCCTGTGGCATTTTTTGACTGAAACAATTTAAATACTGAAGGTAATAGTATATACTTCTAAAAAAACTCTCAAATTGTGGGAAACCTGTTAAAATTCAGAATTATCTTTCCAGGAAATGAATATGAACGTGTAACAAAGAGTTGAAACACAAGTAAATAGATTCTAACTACATTTCATGCCGAGTTCTTTTACCGAGGTTACAGTAAGAAAGCTCTGAAATGACGCGAATTCTGATAACATTAACAACTCCGGCTATTTTCAGGGGCGTTTCCACAAAATTGTGATTTCAATCATTAAGAATTCCTCTTTATACAGCTCCGAACTTATTAATCTTTGAAATGAAGAGAATACAGTTTATGTTTATAATTGAGGCTTAATTGGCAAAGCGGTTCTTGACTGGAACAGTGTATATCCTGAAGGTTCTAGTATATACCTCTAAGGAAACAGTCAAAATGTGGTAAAACTATTAAAATACATAGTTTTCTTTCCAGGAAATGAATATGAACCTATAAGAAACAGTTGAAATACAAGTAAATAGATTCTAACTACATTTCATGCCGAGTTCCATTACCGATATTACAGGGAGAAAGCTCTGAAATGATGAGAATTCTGATAATATTAACAACTCAGGCTATTTTAAGTGGTTTTTTCACTAAAATGTGATTTCAAACATTAAGAATTCCTGTTTATAGAGCTCAGAACTTGTGTATGGATCTTTAAAATGAGGACAATACTGTTTATGTTGACAATTGAGGCTAAATTGCCGTGGTGTCTTTTGACTGAACAGTTTATATCCTGAGGTTCTAGAATGGTCATCTAAGGAAACTGTCAAAATGTGTTACAACTCTTAAAATACACAATTGTCTTTCCAGGAAATGAATATGAATGTGTACCAGTTGAAACACGAATAAAAATATGGTAACTACATTTAATGCCGAGTTCCATTACCGAGAACAGAGGTAGAGAGCATCGAAAAGATGAGAATTCTAATAATATTAACAATTCTGGCTATTTTCAGTGGCATTTTCACATACTGTGATTTCAGTCATTAAGAATTCCTGTTTATAAAAATCGGAACTAATGTATGAATCTTATAAATGAGGAGAACACTGTTAAATATCAAATTGAGGCTGAATTCCTGTTCCTTTTTTTGACTGAAACAGTTTAAATACTGAAGGTAATAGTATATACTTCTAAAAAAACTCTCAAAATGTGGGAAACCTGTTAAAATACAGAATTATATTTCCAGGAAATGAATATGAACGTGTAACAAAGAGTTGAAACACAAGTAAATAGATTCTAACTACATTTCATGCCGAGTTCCATTACCGAGGTTACAGTAAGAAAGCTCTGAAATGACGAGAATTCTGAAAATATTAACAAGTCCGGCTATTTTAAGGGGCGTTTCAACAAAATTGTGATTTCAGTCATTAAGAATTCCTCTTTATACAGCTCCGAACTTATTAATCTTTGAAATGAGGGGAATACAGTTTATGTTTATAATTTAGGCTTAATTGGCAAACCGTTTCTTGACTGGAACAGTGTATATCCTGAAGGTTCTAGTATGTACCTCTAAGGAAACAGTCAAAATGTGGTAAAACTCTTAAAATACACCGTTATCTTTCCAGGAAATGAATATGAACCTATAATAAACAGTTGAAATACAAGTAAACAGATTCTAACTACGTTTCATGCCGAGTTCCATTACCGATATTACAGGGAGAAAGCTCTGAAATGATGAGAATTCTGATAATATTAACAACTCGGGCTATTTTAAGTGGATTTTTCACTAAAATGTGATTTCAAACATTAAGAATTCCTGTTTATAGAGCTCAGAACTTGTGTATGGAACTTTAAAATGAGGACAATACTGTTTATGTTTACAATTGAGGCTCAATTGCCGTGGTGTCTTTTGACTGAACAGTTTATATCCTGAGGTTCTAGAATGGTCATGTAAGGAAACTGTCAAAATGTGTTACATCTCTTAAAATACACAATTGTCTTTCCAGGAAATGAATATGAATGTGTACCAGTTGAAACACGAGTAAATATATGGTACCTACATTTAATGCCGAGTTCCATTACCGAGAACACAGGTAGAGAGCACCGCAATGAGGAGAATTCTAATAATATTAACAATTCTGGCTATTTTCAGTGGCATTTTCACATAATGTGATTTCAGTCATTAAGAATTCCTGTTTATAAAGCTCAGAACTTATGGATGAAGCTTATAAATGATGAGAACACTGTTAAATTTCAAATTGAGGCCGAATTCCTGTGGCATTTTTTGACTGAAACAATTTAAATACTGAAGGTAATAGTATATACTTCTAAAAAAACTCTCAAATTGTGGGAAACCTGTTAAAATTCAGAATTATCTTTCCAGGAAATGAATATGAACGTGTAACAAAGAGTTGAAACACAAGTAAATAGATTCTAACTACATTTCATGCCGAGTTCTTTTACCGAGGTTACAGTAAGAAAGCTCTGAAATGACGCGAATTCTGATAACATTAACAACTCCGGCTATTTTCAGGGGCGTTTCCACAAAATTGTGATTTCAATCATTAAGAATTCCTCTTTATACAGCTCCGAACTTATTAATCTTTGAAATGAAGAGAATACAGTTTATGTTTATAATTGAGGCTTAATTGGCAAAGCGGTTCTTGACTGGAACAGTGTATATCCTGAAGGTTCTAGTATATACCTCTAAGGAAACAGTCAAAATGTGGTAAAACTATTAAAATACATAGTTTTCTTTCCAGGAAATGAATATGAACCTATAAGAAACAGTTGAAATACAAGTAAATAGATTCTAACTACATTTCATGCCGAGTTCCATTACCGATATTACAGGGAGAAAGCTCTGAAATGATGAGAATTCTGATAATATTAACAACTCAGGCTATTTTAAGTGGTTTTTTCACTAAAATGTGATTTCAAACATTAAGAATTCCTGTTTATAGAGCTCAGAACTTGTGTATGGATCTTTAAAATGAGGACAATACTGTTTATGTTGACAATTGAGGCTAAATTGCCGTGGTGTCTTTTGACTGAACAGTTTATATCCTGAGGTTCTAGAATGGTCATCTAAGGAAACTGTCAAAATGTGTTACAACTCTTAAAATACACAATTGTCTTTCCAGGAAATGAATATGAATGTGTACCAGTTGAAACACGAATAAAAATATGGTAACTACATTTAATGCCGAGTTCCATTACCGAGAACAGAGGTAGAGAGCATCGAAAAGATGAGAATTCTACTAATATTAACAATTCTGGCTATTTTCAGTGGCATTTTCACATACTGTGATTTCAGTCATTAAGAATTCCTGTTTATAAAACTCGGAACTAATGTATGAAGCTTATAAATGAGGAGAACACTGTTAAATTTCAAATTGAGGCTGAATTCCTGTGGCATTTTTTGACTGAAACAGTTTAAATACTGAAGGTAATAGTATATACTTCTAAAAAAACTCTCAAATTGTGGGAAACCTGTTAAAATACAGAATTATCATTCCAGGAAATGAATATGAACGTGTAACAAAGAGTTGAAACACAAGTAAATAGATTCTAACTACATTTCATGCCGAGTTCCATTACCGAGGTTACAGTAAGAAAGCTCTGAAATGACGAGAATTCTGATAATATTAACAAGTCCGGCTATATTAAGGGGCGTTTCCACAAAATTGTGATTTCAATCATTAAGAATTCCTGTTTATACAGCTCAGAACTTATTAATCTTTGAAATGAGGAGAATACAGTTTATGTTTATAATTGAGGCTTAATTGGCAAAGCGTTTCTTGACTGGAACAGTGTATATCCTGAAGGTTCTAGTATATACCTCTAAGGAAACAGTCAAAATGTGGTAAAACTCTTCAAATACACCGTTATCTTTCCAGGAAATGAATATGAACCTATAACAAACAGTTGAAATACAAGTAAACAGATTCTAACTACATTTCATGCCGAGTTCCATTACCAAGGTTACAGATAGGAAGCTCTGAAATGACGAGAATTCTGATAATATTAACAACTCCGGCTCTTTTAAGGGGCGTTTCCACAAAATTGTGATTTCAATCATTAAGAATTCCTCTTTATACAGCTCAGAACTTATTAATCTTTGAAATGAAGAGAATACAGTTTATGTTTATAATTGAGGCTTAATTGGCAAAGCGTTTCTTGACTGGAACAGTGTATATCCTGAAGGTTCTAGTATATACCTCTAAGGAAACAGTCAAAATGTGGTAAAACTATTAAAATACATAGTTTTCTTTCCAGGAAATGAATATGAACCTATAACAAACAGTTGAAATACAAGTAAACAGATTCTAACTACATTTCATGCCGAGTTCCATTACCAAGGTTACAGTTAGAAAGCTCTGAAATGACGAGAATTCTGATAATATTAACAACTCAGGCTATTTTAAGTGTTTTTTTCACTAAAATGTGATTTCAAACATTAAGAATTCCTGTTTATAGAGCTCAGAACTTGTGTATGGAACTTTAAAATGAGGACAATACTGTTTATGTTTACAATTGAGGCTAAATTGCCGTGGTGCCTTTTGACTGAACAGTTTATATCCTGAGGTTCTAGAATGGTCATCTAAGGAAACTGTCAAAATGTGTTACAACTCTTAAAATACACAATTGTCTTTCCAGGAAATGAATATGAATGTGTACCAGTTGAAACACGAGTAAATATATGGTAACTACATTTAATGCCGAGTTCCATTACCGAGAACACAGGTAGAGAGCACCGAAATGAGGAGAATTCTAATAATATTAACAATTCTCGCTATTTTCAGTGGCATTTTCACATAATGTGATTTCAGTCTTTAACAATTCCTGTTTATAAAGCTCAGAACTTATGTATTAAGCTTATAAATGATGAGAACACTGTTAAATTTCAAATTGAGGCCGAATTCCTGTGGCATTTTTTGACTGAAACAATTTAAATACTGAAGGTAATAGTATATACTTCTAAAAAAACTCTCAAATTGTGGGAAACCTGTTTAAATACAGAATTATCTTTCCAGGAAATGAATATGAACGTGTAACAAACAGTTGAAACACAAGTAAATAGATTCTAACTACATTTCATGCCGAGTTCCATTACCGAGGTTACAGTAAGAAAGCTCTGAAATGACGAGAATTCTGATAATATTAACAAGTCTGGCTATTTTCAGGGGCGTTTCCACAAAATTGTGATTACCATCATTAAGAATTCCTCTTTATACAGCTCCGAACTTATTAATCTTTGAAATGAGGAGAATACAGTTTATGTTTATAATTGAGGCTTAATTGGCAAAGCGTTTCTTGACTGGAACAGTGTATATCCTGAAGGTTCTAATATATACCTCTAAGGAAACAGTCAAAATGTGGTAAAACTCTTAAAATACAGAATTATCTTTCCAGGAAATGAATATGAACCTATAACAAACAGTTGAAATACAATTAAATAGATTCTAACTACATTTCATGCCGAGTTCCATTACCAATATTACAGGGAGAAAGCTCTGAAATGATGAGAATTCTGATAATATTAACAACTCAGGCTATTTTAAGTGGTTTTTTCACTAAAATGTGATTTCAAACATTAAAAATTCCTGTTTATAGAGCTCAGAACTTGTGTATGGAACTTTGAAATGAGGACAATACTGTTTATGTTTACAATTGAGGCTAAATTGCCGTGGTGTCTTTTGACTGAACAGTTTATATCCTGAGGTTCTAGAATGGTCATCTAAGGAAACTGTCAAAATGTGTTACAACTCTTAAAATACACAATTGTCTTTCCAGGAAATGAATATGAATGTGTACCAGTTGAAACACGAGTAAATATATGGTAACTACATTTAATGCCGAGTTCCATTACCGAGAACACAGGTAGAGAGCACCGAAATGAGGAGAATTCTAATAATATTAACAATTCTCGCTATTTTCAGTGGCATTTTCACATAATGTGATTTCAGTCTTTAAGAATTCCTGTTTATAAAGCTCAGAACTTATGTATTAAGCTTATAAATGATGAGAACACTGTTAAATTTCAAATTGAGGCCGAATTCCTGTGGCATTTTTTGACTGAAACAATTTAAATACTGAAGGTAATAGTATATACTTCTAAAAAAACTCTCAAATTGTGGGAAACCTGTTAAAATACAGAATTATCTTTCCAGGAAATGAATATGAACGTGTAACAAACAGTTGAAACACAAGTAAATAGATTCTACCTACATTTCATGCCGAGTTCCATTACCGAGGTTACAGTAAGAAAGTTCTGAAATGACGAGAATTCTGATAATATTAACAAGTCCGGCTATTTTAAGGGGCGTTTCCACAAAATTGTGATTTCAATCATTAAGAATTCCTCTTTATACAGCTCCGAACTTATTAATCTTTGAAATGAGGAGAATACAGTTTATGTTTTTAATTGAGGCTTAATTGGCAAAGCGTTTCTTGACTGGAACAGTGTATATCCTGAAGGTTCTAGTATATACCTCTAAGGAAACAGTCAAAATGTGGTAAAACTCTTAAAATACACCGTTATCTTTCCAGGAAATGAATATGAACCTATAACAAACAGTTGAAATACAAGTAAACAGATTCTAACTACATTTCATGCCGAGTTCCATTACCAAGGTTACAGATAGGAAGCTCTGAAATGACGAGAATTCTGATAATATTAACAACTCCGGCTCTTTTAAGGGGCGTTTCCACAAAATTGTGATTTCAATCATTAAGAATTCCTCTTTATACAGCTCAGAACTTATTAATCTTTGAAATGAAGAGAATACAGTTTATGTTTATAATTGAGGCTTAATTGGCAAAGCGTTTCTTGACTGGAACAGTGTATTTCCTGAAGGTTCTAGTATATACCTCTAAGGAAACAGTCAAAATGTGGTAAAACTATTAAAATACATAGTTTTCTTTCCAGGAAATGAATATGAACCTATAACAAACAGTTGAAATACAAGTAAACAGATTCTAACTACATTTCATGCCGAGTTCCATTACCAAGGTTACAGTTAGAAAGCTCTGAAATGACGAGAATTCTGATAATATTAACAACTCAGGCTATTTTAAGTGTTTTTTTCACTAAAATGTGATTTCAAACATTAAGAATTCCTGTTTATAGAGCTCAGAACTTGTGTATGGAACTTTAAAATGAGGACAATACTGTTTATGTTTACAATTGAGGCTAAATTGCCGTGGTGCCTTTTGACTGAACAGTTTATATCCTGAGGTTCTAGAATGGTCATCTAAGGAAACTGTCAAAATGTGTTACAACTCTTAAAATACACAATTGTCTTTCCAGGAAATGAATATGAATGTGTACCAGTTGAAACACGAGTAAATATATGGTAACTACATTTAATGCCGAGTTCCATTACCGAGAACACAGGTAGAGAGCACCGAAATGAGGAGAATTCTAATAATATTAACAATTCTCGCTATTTTCAGTGGCATTTTCACATAATGTGATTTCAGTCTTTAACAATTCCTGTTTATAAAGCTCAGAACTTATGTATTAAGCTTATAAATGATGAGAACACTGTTAAATTTCAAATTGAGGCCGAATTCCTGTGGCATTTTTTGACTGAAACAATTTAAATACTGAAGGTAATAGTATATACTTCTAAAAAAACTCTCAAATTGTGGGAAACCTGTTTAAATACAGAATTATCTTTCCAGGAAATGAATATGAACGTGTAACAAACAGTTGAAACACAAGTAAATAGATTCTAACTACATTTCATGCCGAGTTCCATTACCGAGGTTACAGTAAGAAAGCTCTGAAATGAAGAGAATTCTGATTATATTAACAAGTCCGGCTATTTTCAGGGGCGTTTCCACATAATTGTGATTACCATCATTAAGAATTCCTCTTTATACAGCTCCGAACTTATTAATCTTTGAAATGAGGAGAATACAGTTTATGTTTATAATTGAGGCTTAATTGGCAAAGCGTTTCTTGACTGGAACAGTGTATATCCTGAAGGTTCTAATATATACCTCTAAGGAAACAGTCAAAATGTGGTAAAACTCTTAAAATACAGAATTATCTTTCCAGGAAATGAATATGAACCTATAACAAACAGTTGAAATACAATTAAATAGATTCTAACTACATTTCATGCCGAGTTCCATTACCAATATTACAGGGAGAAAGCTCTGAAATGATGAGAATTCTGATAATATTAACAACTCAGGCTATTTTAAGTGGTTTTTTCACTAAAATGTGATTTCAAACATTAAGAATTCCTCTTTATAGAGCTCAGAACTTGTGTATGGAACTTTGAAATGAGGACAATACTGTTTATGTTTACAATTGAGGCTAAATTGCCGTGGTGTCTTTTGACTGAACAGTTTATATCCTGAGGTTCTAGAATGGTCATCTAAGGAAACTGTCAAAATGTGTTACAACTCTTAAAATACACAATTGTCTTTCCAGGAAATGAATATGAATGTGTACCAGTTGAAACACGAGTAAATATATGGTAACTACATTTAATGCCGAGTTCCATTACCGAGAACACAGGTAGAGAGCACCGAAATGAGGAGAATTCTAATAATATTAACAATTCTCGCTATTTTCAGTGGCATTTTCACATAATGTGATTTCAGTCTTTAAGAATTCCTGTTTATAAAGCTCAGAACTTATGTATTAAGCTTATAAATGATGAGAACACTGTTAAATTTCAAATTGAGGCCGAATTCCTGTGGCATTTTTTGACTGAAACAATTTAAATACTGAAGGTAATAGTATATACTTCTAAAAAAACTCTCAAATTGTGGGAAACCTGTTAAAATACAGAATTATCTTTCCAGGAAATGAATATGAACGTGTAACAAACAGTTGAAACACAAGTAAATAGATTCTACCTACATTTCATGCCGAGTTCCATTACCGAGGTTACAGTAAGAAAGTTCTGAAATGACGAGAATTCTGATAATATTAACAAGTCCGGCTATTTTAAGGGGCGTTTCCACAAAATTGTGATTTCAATCATTAAGAATTCCTCTTTATACAGCTCCGAACTTATTAATCTTTGAAATGAGGAGAATACAGTTTATGTTTTTAATTGAGGCTTAATTGGCAAAGCGTTTCTTGACTGGAACAGTGTATATCCTGAAGGTTCTAGTATATACCTCTAAGGAAACAGTCAAAATGTGGTAAAACTCTTAAAATACACCGTTATCTTTCCAGGAAATGAATATCAACCTATAACAAACAGTTGAACTACAAGTAAACAGATTCTAACTACATTTCATGCCGAGTTCCATTACCAAGGTTACAGTTAGAAAACTCTGAAATGACGAGAATTCTGATAATATTAACAACTCAGGCTATTTTAAGTGGTTTTTTCACTAAAATGTGATTTCAAACATTAAGAATTCCTGTTTATAGAGCTCAGAACTTTTGTATGGAACTTTAAAATGAGGACAATACTGTTTATGTTTACAATTGAGGCTAAATTGCCGTGGTGTCTTTTGACTGAACAGTTTATATCCTGAGGTTCAAGAATGGTCATCTAAGGAAACTGTCAAAATGTGTTACAACTCTTAAAATACACAATTGTCTTTCCAGGAAATGAATATGAGTGTGTACCAGTTGAAACACGAGTAAATATATGGTAACTACATTTAATGCCGAGTTCCATTACCGAGAACACAGGTAGAGAGCACCGAAATGAGGAGAATTCTAATAATATTAACAATTCTGGCTATTTTCAGTGGCATTTTCACATAATGTGATTTCAGTCATTAAGAATTCTTGTTTATAAAGCTCTCAACTTATGTATGAAGCTTATAAATGATAAGAACACTGTTAAATTTCAAATTGAGGCCGAATTCCTGTGGTATTTTTTGACTGAAACAATTTAAATACTGAAGGTAATAGTATATACTTCTAAAAAAACTCTCAGATTGTGGGAAACCTGTTTAAATACAGAATTATATTTCCAGGAAATGAATATGAACGTGTAACAAACAGTTGAAACACAAGTAAATAGATTCTAACTACATTTCATGCCGAGTTCCATTACCGAGGTTACAGTAAGAAAGCTCTGAAATGACGAGAATTCTGATAATATTAACAAGTCCGGCTATTTTCAGGGGCGTTTCCACAAAATTGTGATTTCAATCATTAAGAATTCCTGATTATACAGCTCCGAACTTATTAATCTTTGAAATGAGGAGAATACAGTTTATGTTTATAATTGAGGCTTAATTGGCAAAGCGTTACTTGACTGGAACAGTGTATATCCTGAAGGTTCTAATATATACCTCTAAGGAAACAGTCAAAATGTGGTAAAACTCTTAAAATACAGAATTATCTTTCCAGGAAATGAATATGAACCTATAACAAACAGTTGAAATACAATTAAATAGATTCTAACTACATTTCATGCCGAGTTCCATTACCAATATTACAGGGAGAAAGCTCTGAAATGATGAGAATTCTGATAATATTAACAACTCAGGCTATTTTTAGTGGTTTTTTCACTAAAATGTGATTTCAAACATTAAGAATTCCTCTTTATAGAGCTCAGAACTTGTGTATGGAACTTTGAAATGAGGACAATACTGTTTATGTTTACAATTGAGGCTAAATTGCCGTGGTGTCTTTTGACTGAACAGTTTATATCCTGAGGTTCTAGAATGGTCATCTAAGGAAACTGTCAAAATGTGTTACAACTCTTAAAATACACAATTGTCTTTCCAGGAAATGAATATGAATGTGTACCAGTTGAAACACGAGTAAATATATGGTAACTACATTTAATGCCGAGTTCCATTACCGAGAACACAGGTAGAGAGCACCGAAATGAGGAGAATTCTAATAATATTAACAATTCTGGCTATTTTCAGTGGCATTTTCACATAATGTGATTTCAGTCATTAAGAATTCTTGTTTATAAAGCTCTCAACTTATGTATGAAGCTTATAAATGATAAGAACACTGTTAAATTTCAAATTGAGGCCGAATTCCTGTGGTATTTTTTGACTGAAACAATTTAAATACTGAAGGTAATAGTATATACTTCTAAAAAAACTCTCAGATTGTGGGAAACCTGTTTAAATACAGAATTATCTATCCAGGAAATGAATATGAACGTGTAACAAACAGTTGAAACACAAGTAAATAGATTCTAACTACATTTCATGCCGAGTTCCATTACCGAGGTTACAGTAAGAAAGCTCTGAAATGACGAGAATTCTGATAATATTAACAAGTCCGGCTATTTTCAGGGGCGTTTCCACAAAATTGTGATTTCAATCATTAAGAATTCCTGATTATACAGCTCCGAACTTATTAATCTTTGAAATGAGGAGAATACAGTTTATGTTTATAATTGAGGCTTAATTGGCAAAGCGTTTCTTGACTGGAACAGTGTATATCCTGAAGGTTCTAATATATACCTCTAAGGAAACAGTCAAAATGTGGTAAAACTCTTAAAATACAGAATTATCTTTCCAGGAAATGAATATGAACCTATAACAAACAGTTGAAATACAATTAAATAGATTCTAACTACATTTCATGCCGAGTTCCATTACCAATATTACAGGGAGAAAGCTCTGAAATGATGAGAATTCTGATAATATTAACAACTCAGGCTATTTTAAGTGGTTTTTTCACTAAAATGTGATTTCAAACATTAAGAATTCCTCTTTATAGAGCTCAGAACTTGTGTATGGAACTTTGAAATGAGGACAATACTGTTTATGTTTACAATTGAGGCTAAATTGCCGTGGTGTCTTTTGACTGAACAGTTTATATCCTGAGGTTCTAGAATGGTCATCTAAGGAAACTCTCAAAATGTGTTACAACTCTTAAAATACACAATTGTCTTTCCAGGAAATGAATATGAATGTGTACCAGTTGAAACACGAGTAAATATATGGTAACTACATTTAATGCCGAGTTCCATTACCGAGAACACAGGTAGAGAGCACCGAAATGAGGAGAATTCTAATAATATTAACAATTCTCGCTATTTTCAGTGGCATTTTCACATAATGTGATTTCAGTCTTTAAGAATTCCTGTTTATAAAGCTCAGAACTAATGTATGAAGCTTATAAATGATGAGAACACTGTTAAATTTCAAATTGAGGCCGAATTCCTGTGGCATTTTTTGACTGAAACAATTTAAATACTGAAGGTAATAGTATATACTTCTAAAAAAACTCTCAAATTGTGGGAAACCTGTTAAAATACAGAATTATCTTTCCAGGAAATGAATATGAACGTGTAACAAACAGTTGAAACACAAGTAAATAGATTCTACCTACATTTCATGCCGAGTTCCATTACCGAGGTTACAGTAAGAAAGTTCTGAAATGACGAGAATTCTGATAATATTAACAAGTCCGGCTATTTTAAGGGGCGTTTCCACAAAATTGTGATTTCAATCATTAAGAATTCCTCTTTATACAGCTCCGAACTTATTAATCTTTGAAATGAGGAGAATACAGTTTATGTTTATAATTGAGGCTTAATTGGCAAAGCGTTTCTTGACTGGAACAGTGTATATCCTGAAGGTTCTAGTATATACCTCTAAGGAAACAGTCAAAATGTGGTAAAACTCTTAAAATACACCGTTATCTTTCCAGGAAATGAATATGAACCTATAACAAACAGTTGAAATACAAGTAAACAGATTCTAACTACATTTCATGCCGAGTTCCATTACCAAGGTTACAGATAGGAAGCTCTGAAATGACGAGAATTCTGATAATATTAACAACTCCGGCTCTTTTAAGGGGCGTTTTCACAAAATTGTGATTTCAATCATTAAGAATTCCTCTTTATACAGCTCAGAACTTATTAATCTTTGAAATGAAGAGAATACAGTTTATGTTTATAATTGAGGCTTAATTGGCAAAGCGTTTCTTGACTGGAACAGGGTATATCCTGAAGGTTCTAGTATATACCTCTAAGGAAACAGTCAAAATGTGGTAAAACTATTAAAATACATAGTTTTCTTTCCAGGAAATGAATATGAACCTATAACAAACAGTTGAAATACAAGTAAACAGATTCTAACTACATTTCATGCCGAGTTCCATTACCAAGGTTACAGTTAGAAAGCTCTGAAATGACGAGAATTCTGATAATATTAACAACTCAGGCTATTTTAAGTGGTTTTTTCACTAAAATGTGATTTCAAACATTAAGAATTCCTCTTTATAGAGCTCAGAACTTGTGTATGGGACTTTGAAATGAGGACAATACTGTTTATGTTTACAATTGAGGCTAAATTGCCGTGGTGTCTTTTGACTGAACAGTTTATATCCTGAGGTTCTAGAATGGTCATCTAAGGAAACTGTCAAAATGTGTTACAACTCTTAAAATACACAATTGTCTTTCCAGGAAATGAATATGAATGTGTATCAGTTGAAACACGAGTAAATATATGGTAACTACATTTAATGCCGAGTTCCATTACCGAGAACACAGGTAGAGAGCACCGAAATGAGGAGAATTCTAATAATATTAACAATTCTGGCTATTTTCAGTGGCATTTTCACATAATGTGATTTCAGTCATTAAGAATTCTTGTTTATAAAGCTCTCAACTTATGTACGAAGCTTATAAATGATAAGAACACTGTTAAATTTCAAATTGAGGCCGAATTCCTGTGGCATTTTTTGACTGAAACAATTTAAATACTGAAGGTAATAGTATATACTTCTAAAAAAACTCTCAAATTGTGGGAAACCTGTTAAAATACAGAATTATCTTTCCAGGAAATGAATATGAACGTGTAACAAACAGTTGAAACACAAGTAAATAGATTCTAACTACATTTCATGCCGAGTTCCTTTACCGAGGTCACAGTAAGAAAGCTCTGAAATGACAAGAACTCGGATAATATTAACAAGTCCGGCTATTTTAAGGGGCGTTTCCACAAAATTGTGATTTCAATCATTAAGAATTCCTCTTTATACAGCTCCGAACTTATTAATCTTTGAAATGAGGAGAATACAGTTTATGTTTATAATTGAGGCTTAATTGGCAAAGCGTTTCTTGACTGGAACAGTGTATATCCTGAAGGTTCTAGTATATACCTCTAAGGAAACAGTCAAAATGTGGTAAAACTCTTAAAATACAGAATTATCTTTCCAGGAAATGAATATGAACCTATAACAAACAGTTGAAATACAATTAAATAGATTCTAACTACATTTCATGCCGAGTTCCATTACCGATATTACAGGGAGAAAGCTCTGAAATGATGAGAATTCTGATAATATTAACAACTCAGGCTATTTTAAGGGGTTTTTTCACTAAAATGTGATTTCAAACATTAAGAATTCCTGTTTATAGAGCTCAGAACTTGTGTATGGAACTTTAAAATGAGGACAATACTGTTTATGTTTACAATTGAGGCTAAATTGCCGTGGTGTCTTTTGACTGAACAGTTTATATCCTGAGGTTCTAGAATGGTCATCTAAGGAAACTGTCAAAATGTGTTACAACTCTTAAAATACACAATTGTCTTTCCAGGAAATGAATATGAATGTGTACCAGTTGAAACACGAGTAAATATATGGTAACTACATTTAATGCCGAGTTCCATTACCGAGGTTACAGTAAGAAAGCTCTGAAAGGACGAGAATTCTGATAATATTAACAAGTCCGGCTATTTTAAGGGGCGTTTCCACAAAATTGTGATTTCAATCATTAAGAATTCCTCTTTATACAGCTCCGAACTTATTAATCTTTGAAATGAGGAGAATACAGTTTATGTTTATAATTGAGGCTTAATTGGCAAAGCGTTTCTTGACTGGAACAGTGTATATCCTGAAGGTTCTAGTATATACCTCTAAGGAAACAGTCAAAATGTGGTAAAACTCTTAAAATACAGAATTATCTTTCCAGGAAATGAATATGAACCTATAACAAACAGTTGAAATACAATTAAATAGATTCTAACTACATTTCATGCCGAGTTCCATTACCGATATTACAGGGAGAAAGCTCTGAAATGATGAGAATTCTGATAATATTAACAACTCAGGCTATTTTAAGTGGTTTTTTCACTAAAATGTGATTTCAAACATTAAGAATTCCTGTTTATAGAGCTCAGAACTTGTGTATGGAACTTTAAAATGAGGACAATACTGTTTATGTTTACAATTGAGGCTAAATTGCCGTGGTGTCTTTTGACTGAACAGTTTATATCCTGAGGTTCTAGAATGGTCATCTAAGGAAACTGTCAAAATGTGTTACAACTCTTAAAATACACAATTGTCTTTCCAGGAAATGAATATGAAAGTGTACCAGTTGAAACACGAGTAAATATATGGTAACTACATTTAATGCCGAGTTCCATTACCGAGAACACAGGTAGAGAGCACCGCAATGAGGAGAATTCTAATAATATTAACAATTCTGGCTATTTTCAGTGGCATTTTCACATAATGTGATTTCAGTCATTAAGAATTCCTGTTTATAAAGCTCAGAACTTATGTATGAAGCTTATAAATGATGAGAACACTGTTAAATTTCAAATTGAGGCCGAATTCCTGTGGCATTTTTTAACTGAAACAAATTAAATACTGAAGGTAATAGTATATACTTCTAAAAAAACTCTCAAATTGTGGGAAACCTGTTAAAATACAGAATTATCTTTCCAGGAAATGAATATGAACGTGTAACAAACAGTTGAAACACAAGTAAATAGATTCTAACTACATTTAATGCCGAGTTCCATTACCGAGGTTACAGTTAGAAAGCTCTGAAATGACGAGAATTCTGATAATATTAACAAGTCCGGCTATTTTAAGGGGAGTTTCCACAAAATTGTGATTTCAATCATTAAGAATTCCTCTTTATACAGCTCCGAACTTATTAATCTTTGAAATGAGGAGAATACAGTTTATGTTTATAATTGAGGCTTAATTGGCAAAGCGTTTCTTGACTGGAACAGTGTATATCCTGAAGGTTCTAGTATATACCTCTAAGGAAACAGTCAAAATGTGGAAAAACTCTTAAAATACACCGTTATCTTTCCAGGAAATGAATATGAACCTATAACAAACAGTTGAAATACAATTAAATAGATTCTAACTACATTTCATGCCGAGTTCCATTACCGAGGTTACAGTTAGAAAGCTCTGAAATGACGAGAATTCTGATAATATTAACAAGTCTGGCTATATTAAGGGGCGTTTTCACAAAATTGTGATTTCAATCATTAAGAATTCCTCTTTATACAGCTCCGAACTTATTAATCTTTGAAATGAGGAGAATACAGTTTATGTTTATAATTGAGGCTTAATTGGCAAAGCGTTTCTTGACTGGAACAGTGTATATCCTGAAGGTTCTAGTATATACCTCTAAGGAAACAGTCAAAATGTGGTAAAACTATTAAAATACATAGTTTTCTTTCCAGGAAATGAATATGAACCTATAATAAACAGTTGAAATACAAGTAAATAGATTCTAACTACATTTCATGCCGAGTTCCATTACGGATATTACAGGGAGAAAGCTCTGAAATGATGAGAATTCTGATAATATTAACAACTCAGGCTATTTTAAGTGGTTTTTTCACTAAAATGTGATTTCAAACATTAAGAATTCCTGTTTATAGAGCTCAGAACTTGTGTATGGAACTTTAAAATGAGGACAATACTGTTTATGTTTACAATTGAGGCTAAATTGCCGTGGTGTCTTTTGACTGAACACTTTATATCCTGAGGTTCTAGAATGGTCATCTAAGGAAACTGTCAAAATGTGTTACAACTCTTAAAATACACAATTGTCTTTCCAGGAAATGAATATGAATGTGTACCAGTTGAAACACGAGTAAATATATGGTAACTACATTTAATGCCGAGTTCCATTACCGAGAACACAGGTAGAGAGCATCGAAATGACGAGAATTCTAATAATATTAACAATTCTGGCTATTTTCAGTGGCATTTTCACATATTGTGATTTCAGTCATTAAGAATTCCTCTTTATAAAACTCGGAACTAATGTATGAAGCTTATAAATGAGGAGAACACTGTTAAATTTCAAATTGAGGCTGAATTCCTGTGGCATTTTTTGACTGAAACAGTTTAAATACTGAAGGTAATAGTATATACTTCTAAAAAAACTCTCAAAATGTGGGAAACCTGTTAAAATACAGAATTATCTTTCCAGGAAATGAATATGAACGTGTAACAAACAGTTGAAACACAAGTAAATAGATTCTAACTTCATTTCATGCCGAGTTCCATTACCGAGGTTACAGTTAGAAAGCTCTGAAATGACGAGAATTCTGATAATATTAACAAGTCCGGCTATATTAAGGGGCGTTTTCACAAAATTGTGATTTCAATCATTAAGAATTCCTCTTTATAAAGCTCCGAACTTATTAATCTTTGAAATGAGGAGAATACAGTTTATGTTTATAATTGAGGCTTAATTGGCAAAGCGTTACTTGACTGGAACAGTGTATATCCTGAAGGTTCTAGTATATACCTATAAGGAAACAGTCAAAATGTGGTAAAACTCTTAAAATACACCGTTATCTTTCCAGGAAATGAATATGAACCTATAACAAACAGTTGAAATACAAGTAAATAGATTCTAACTACATTTCATGCCGAGTTCCATTACCAAGGTTACAGTTAGAAAGCTCTGAAATGAGAATTCTGATAATATTAACAACTCCGGCTCTTTTAAGGGGCGTTTCCACAAAATTGTGATTTCAATCATTAAGAATTCCTGTTTATACAGCTCAGAAATTATTAATCTTTGAAATGAAGAGAATACAGTTTATGTTTATAATTGAGGCTTAATTGGCAAAGCGTTTCTTGACTGGAACAGTGTATATCCTGAAGGTTCTAGTATATACCTCTAAGGAAACAGTCAAAATGTGGTAAAACTATTAAAATACATAGTTTTCTTTCCAGGAAATGAATATGAACCTATAATAAATAGTTGAAATACAAGTAAATAGATTCTAACTACATTTCATGCCGAGTTCCATTACGGATATTACAGGGAAAAAGCTCTGAAATGATGAGAATTCTGATAATATTAACAACTCAGGCTATTTTAAGTGATTTTTTCACTAAAATGTGATTTCAAACATTAAGAATTCCTGTTTATAGATCTCAGAGCTTTTGTATGGAACTTTAAAATGAGGACAATACTGTTTATGTTTACAATTGAGGCTAAATTGCCGTGGTGTCTTTTGACTGAACAGTTTATATCCTGAGGTTCTAGAATGGTCATCTAAGGAAACTCTCAAAATGTGTTACAACTCTGAAAATACACAATTGTCTTTCCAGGAAATGAATATGAATGTGTACCAGTTGAAACACGAGTAAATATATGGTAACTACATTTAATGCCGAGTTCCATTACCGAGAACACAGGTAGAGAGCATCGAAATGACGAGAATTCTAATAATATTAACAATTCTGGCTATTTTCAGTGGCATTTTCACATACTGTGGTTTCAGTCATTAAGAATTCCTCTTTATAAAACTCAGAACTTCTGTATGAAGCTTATAAATGAGGAGAACACTGTTAAATTTCAAATTGAGGCTGAATTCCTGTGGCATTTTTTGACTGAAACAGTTTAAATAATGAAGGTAATAGTATATACTTCTAAAAAAACTCTCAAATTGTGGGAAACGTGTTAAAATACAGAATTATCTTTCCAGGAAATGAATATGAACGTGTAACAAACAGTTGAAACACAAGTAAATAGATTCTAACTACATTTCATGCCGAGTTCCATTACCGAGGTTACAGTTAGAAAGCTCTGAAATGACGAGAATTCTGATAATATTAACAAGTCCGGCTATATTAAGGGGCGTTTTCACAAAAGTGTGATTTCAATCATTAAGAATTCCTCTTTATACAGCTCCGAACTTATTAATCTTTGAAATGAGGAGAATACAATTTATGTTTATAATTGAGGCTTCATTGGCAAAGCGTTTCTTGACTGGAACAGTGTATATCCTGAAGGTTCTAGTATATACCTCTAAGGAAACAGTCAAAATGTGGTAAAACTCTTAAAATACACCGTTATCTTTCCAGGAAATGAATATGAACCTATAACAAACAGTTGAAATACAAGTAAATAGATTCTAACTACATTTCATGCCGAGTTCCATTACCGAGGTTACAGTTAGAAAGCTCTGAAATGACGAGAATCCTGATAATATTAACAACTCCGGCTATTTTAAGGGGCGTTTCCACAAAATTGTGATTTCAATCATTAAGAATTCCTGTTTATACAGCTCAGAACTTATTAATCTTTGAAATGAAGACAATACAGTTTATATTTATAATTGAGGCTTAATTGGCAAAGCGTTTCTTGACTGGAAAAGTGTATATCCTGAAGGTTCTAGTATGTACCTCTAAGGAAACAGTCAAAATGTGGTAAAACTATTAAAATACATAGTTTTCTTTCCAGGAAATGAATATGAACCTATAATAAATAGTTGAAATACAAGTAAATAGATTCTAACTACATTTCATGCCGAGTTCCATTTCCGATATTACAGGGAGAAAGCTCTGAAATGATGAGAATTCTGATAATATTAACAACTCAGGCTATTTTAAGTGTTTTTTTCACTAAAATGTGATTTCAAACATTAAGAATTCCTGTTTATACAGCTCAGAACTTATTAATCTTTGAAATGAGGAGAATACAGTTTATGTTTATAATTGAGGCTTAATTGGCAAAGCGTTTCTTGACTGGAACAGTGTATATCCTGAAGGTTCTAGTATATACCTCTAAGGAAACAGTCAAAATGTGGTAAAACTCTTAAAATACACCGTTATCTTTCCAGGAAATGAATATGAACCTATAACAAACAGTTGAAATACAAGTAAATAGATTCTAACTACATTTAATGCCGAGTTCCATTATCAAGGTTACAGTTAGAAAGCTCTGAAATGACGAGAATTCTGATAATATTAACAACTACGGCTATTTTAAGGGGCGTATCCACAAAATTGTGACTTCAATCATTAAGAATTCCTGTTTATACAGCTCAAAACTTATTAATCTTTGAAATGAAGAGAATAGAGTTTATGTTTATAATTGAGGCTTAATTGGCAAAGCGTTTCTTGACTGGAACAGTGTATATCCTGAAGGTTCTAGTATATACCTCTAAGGAAACCATCAAAATGGGGTAAAACTATTAAAATACATAGTTATCTTTCCAGGAAATAAATATGAACCAATAATAAACAGTTGGAATACAAGTAAATAGATTCTAACTACATTTCATGCCGAGTTCCATTACCGATATTACAGGGAGAAAGCTCTGAAATGATGAGAATTCTGATAATATAAACAACTCAGGCTATTTTAAGTGGTTTTTTCACTAAAATGTGACTTCAAACATTAAGAATTCCTGTTTTTAGCGCTCAGAACTTGTGTATGGAACTTTAAAATGAGGACAATACTGTTTATGTTTACAATTGAGGCTAAATTGCCATGGTGTCTTTTGACTGAACAGTTTATATCCTTAGGTTCTAGAATGGTCATCTAAGGAAACTGTCAAAATGTGTTACAACTCTTAAAATACACAATTGTCTTCCCAGGAAATGAATATGAATGTGTACCAGTCTAAACATGAGTAAATATATGGTAACTACAGTTAATGCCGAGTTCCATTACCGAGATTACAGGTTGAGAGCAATGAAATTTGGAGAATTCTAGTAATATTAACAATTCTGGATATTTTCAGTGGCATTTTCACATAATGTGATTTCAGTCATTAAGAATTCCTGTTTATAAAGCTCAGAACTAATGTATGAAGCTTATAAATGAGGAGAACACTGTTAAATTTCAAATTGAGGCCGAATTCCTGTGGCATTTTTTGACTGAAACAATATAAATACTGAAGGTAATAGTATATACTTCTAAAAAAACTCTCAAATTGTGGGAAACCTGTTAAAATACAGAATTATCTTTCCTGGAAATGAATATGAACGTGTAACAAACAGTTGAAACACAAGTAAATAGATTCTAACTACATTTAATGCCGAGTTCCATTACCAAAGTTAGAGTTAGATAGCTCTGAAATTATGAGAATTCTGATAATATTAACAACTCCGCCTATTTTAAGTGGTTTTTTCACTAAAATGTGATTTCAAACATTAGGAATTCCTGTTTATAGAGCTCAGAACTTGTGTATGGATCTTTAAAATGAGGATAATACTGTTTATGTTTACAATTGAGGCTCAATTGCCGTGGTGTCTTTTGACTGAACAGTTTATATCCTGAGGTTCTAGAATGGAAACTCTCAAAATGTGTTACAACTCTTAAAATACACAATTGTCTTTCCAGGAAATGAATATGAATGTGTACCAGTTGAAACACGAGTAAATATATGGTAACTACATTTAATGCCGAGTTCCATTACCGAGAACACAGGAAGAGAGCACCGAAATGACGAGAATTCTAATAATATTAACAATTCTGGCTATTTTCAGTGGCATTTTCACATAATGTGATTTCAGTCATTAAGAATTCCTGTTTATAAAGCTCAGAACTAATGTATGAAGCTTATAAATGAGGAGAACACTGTTAAATTTCAAATTGAGGCCGAATTCCTGTGGCATTTTTTGACTGAAACAATTTAAATACTGAAGGTAATAGTATATACTTCTAAAAAAACTCTCAAATTGTGGGAAACCTGTTAAAATACAGAATTATCTTTCCAGGAAATGAATATGAACGTGTAACCAACAGTTGAAACACAAGTAAATAGATTCTAACTACATTTAATGCCCGGTTCCATTACTGAGGTTACAGTTAGAAAGCTCTGAAATGACGAGAATTCTGATAATATTAACAACTCCGGCTATTTTAAGGGGCGTTTCCACAAAATTGTGATTTCAATCATTAAGAATTCCTGATTAAACAGCTCCGAACTTATCAATCTTTGAAATGAGGAGAATACAGTTTATGTTTATAATTGAGGCTTAATTGGCAAAGCGTTTCTTGACTGGAACAGTGTATATCCTGAAGGTTCTAGTATATACCTCTAAGGAAACAGTCAAAATGTGGTAAAACTCTTAAAATACACCGTTATCTTTCCAGGAAATGAATATGAACCTATAACAAACAGTTGAAATACAAGTAAA
Organism: Myotis nattereri; assembly: GCF_964212035.1. Lineage (NCBI taxonomy): Eukaryota > Metazoa > Chordata > Mammalia > Chiroptera > Vespertilionidae > Myotis > Myotis nattereri. The sequence continues at coordinate 8,283,618 of NC_138080.1, read as the reverse complement.
TAAATTCTAACTACATTTAATGCCGAGTTCCATTACCGAGATTACAGGTAGAGAGCTCTGAAATGACGAGGCTTCTATTCATATTAACAACTCTGGCTATTTTAAGTGGCGTTTTTACAAAAACGTGATTTCAAACATTAAGAATTGCTGTGTATAGAGCTCAGAACTTGAGTATTAAGCTTTGAAATGAGGAGAATACTATTTATTTTTGTAATTGAGGCTTAATTGGCCACGCGTTTTTTGACTGAAACAGTGTATATCCTGAAGGTTCTAGTATATACCTCTAAGGAAACAGTCAAAATGTGGTAAAACTATTAAAATACATAGTTATCTTTCCAGGAAATGAATATTAACCTATAATAAACAGTTGAAATACAAGTCAATAGATTCTAATTACATTTCATGCCGAGTTCCATTACCGATATTACAGGGAGAAAGCTCTGAAATGATGAGAATTCTGATAATATTAACAACTCAGGCTATTTTAAGTGGTTTTTTCACTAAAATGTGATTTCAAACATTAGGAATTCCTGTTTATAGAGCTCAGAACTTGTGTATGGATCTTTAAAATGAGGACAATACTGTTTATGTTTACAATTGAGGCAAAATTGCCGTGGTGTCTTTTGACTGAACAGTTTATATCCTGAGGTTCTAGAATGGTCATCTAAGGAAACTCTCAAAATGTGTTACAACTCTTAAAATACACAATTGTCTTTCCAGGAAATGAATATGAATGTGTACCAGTTGAAACACGAGTAAATATATGGTAACTACATTTAATGCCGAGTTCCATTACCGAGAACACAGGTGGAGAGCACCGAAATGACGAGAATTCTAATAATATTAACAATTCTGGCTATTTTCAGTGGCATTTTCACATAATGTGATTTCAGTCATTAAGAATTCCTGTTTATAAAGCTCAGAACTAATGTATGAAGCTTATAAATGAGGAGAACACTGTTAAATTTCAAATTGAGGCCGAATTCCTGTGGCATTTTTTGACTGAAACAATTTAAATACTGAAGGTAATAGTATATGCTTCTAAAAAAACTCTCAAATTGTGGGAAACCTGTTAAAATACAGAATTATCTTTCCAGGAAATGAATATGAACGTGTAACCAACAGTTAAAACACAAGTAAATAGATTCTAACTACATTTAATGCCCGGTTCCATTACCGAGGTTACAGTTAGAAAGCTCTGAAATGACGAGAATTCTGATAATATTAACAACTCCGGCTATTTTAAGGGGCGTTTCCACAAAATTGTGATTTCAATCATTAAGAATTCCTGATTATACAGCTCCGAACTTATTAATCTTTGAAATGAGGAGAATACAGTTTATGTTTATAATTGAGGCTTAATTGGCAAAGCGTTTCTTGACTGGAACAGTGTATATCCTGAAGGTTCTAGTATATACCTCTAAGGAAACAGTCAAAATGTGGTAAAACTCTTAATATACACCGTTATCTTTCCAGGAAATGAATATGAACCTATAACAAACAGTTGAAATACAAGTAAATAAATTCTAACTACATTTAATGCCGAGTTCCATTACCGAGATTACAGGTAGAGAGCTCTGAAATGACGAGGCTTCTATTCATATTAACAACTCTGGCTATTTTAAGTGGCGTTTTTACAAAAACGTGATTTCACACATTAAGAATTGCTGTGTATAGAGCTCAGAACTTGAGTATTAAGCTTTGAAATGAGGAGAATACTGTTTATTTTTGTAATTGTGTCTTAATTGGCCACGCGTTTTTTGACTGAAACAGTGTATATCCTGAAGGTTCTAGTATATACCTCTAAGGAAACAGTCAAAATGTGGTAAAACTATTAAAATACATAGTTATCTTTCCAGGAAATGAATATGAACCTATAATAAACAGTTGAAATACAAGTAAATAGATTCTAACTACATTTCATGCCGAGTTCCATTACCGATATTACAGGGAGAAAGCTCTGAAATGATGAGAATTCTGATAATATTAACAACTCAGGCTATTTTAAGTGGTTTTTTCACTAAAATGTGATTTCAAACATTAGGATTTCCTGGTTATAGAGCTCAGAACTTTTGTATGGATCTTTAAAATGAGGACAATACTGTTTATGTTTACAATTGAGGCAAAATTGCCGTGGTGTCTTTTGACTGAACAGTTTATATCCTGAGGTTCTAGAATGGTCATCTAAGGAAACTCTCAAAATGTGTTACAACTCTGAAAATACACAATTGTCTTTCCAGGAAATGAATATGAATGTGTACCAGTTGAAACACGAGTAAATATATGGTAACTACATTTAATGCCGAGTTCCATTACCGAGAACACAGGTAGAGAGCACCGAAATGACGAGAATTCTAATAATATTAACAATTCTGGCTATTTTGAGTGGCATTTTCACATAATGTGATTTCAGTCATTAAGAATTCCTGTTTATAAAGCTCAGAACTAATGTATGAAGCTTATAAATGAGGAGAACACTGTTAAATTTCAAATTGAGGCCGAATTCCTGTGACATTTTTTGACTGAAACAATTTAAATACTGAAGGTAATAGTATATACTTCTAAAAAAACTCTCAAATTGTGGGAAACCTGTTAAAATACAGAATTATATTTCCAGGAAATGAATATGAACGTGTAACAAACAGTTGACAAACAAGTAAATAGATTTTAACTACATTTAATGCCGAGTTCCATTACCAAGGTTACAGTTAGATAGCTATGAAATGATGAGAATTCTGATAATATTAACAACTCAGGCTATTTTAAGGGGCGTTTCCACAAAATTGTGATTTCAATCATTAAGAATTCCTGATTATACAGCTCCGAACTTATTAATCTTTGAAATGAGGAGAATACAGTTTATGTTTATAATTGAGGCTTAATTGGCAAAGCGTTTCTTGACTGGAACAGTGTATATCCTGAAGGTTCTAGTATATACGTCTAAGGAAACAGTCAAAATGTGGAAAAACTCTTAAAATACACCGTTATCTTTCCAGGAAATGAATATGAACCTATAACAAACAGTTGAAATACAAGTAAATAGATTCTAACTACATTTAATGCCGAGTTCCATTACCGAGATTACAGGTAGAGAGGTCTGAAATGATGATGCTTCTAATCATATTAACAACTCTGGCTATTTTAAGTGGCGTTTTTGCAAAAACGTGATTTCAAACATTAAGAATTGCTGTGTATAGAGCTCAGAACTTGAGTATTAAGCTTTGAACTGAGGAGAATACTGTTTATTTTTGTAATTGATTCTTAATTGGCCACGCGTTTTTTGACTGAAATGGTGTATATCCTGAAGGTTCTAGTATATACCCCTAAGAAAACAGTCAAAATGTGGTAAAACTATTATAATACATAGTTATCTTTCCAGCAAATGAATATGAACCTATAATAAACAGTTGAAATACAAGTAAATAGATTCTAACTACATTTCATGCCGAGTTCCATTACCGATATTACAGGGAGAAAGCTCTGAAATGATGAGAATTCTGATAATATTAACAACTCAGGCTATTTTAAGTGGTTTTTTCACTAAAATGTGATTTCAAACATTAAGAATTCCTGTTTATAGAGCTCAGAACTTGTGTATGGAACTTTAAAATGAGGATAATACTGTTTAGGTTTAAAATTGAGGCTAAATTGCCGTGGTGTCTTTTGACTGAACAGTTTATATCCTGAGGTTCTAGTATGTTCATCTAAGGAAACTGTCAAAATGTGTTAAAACTCTTAAAATACACAATTAACTTCCCAGGAAATGAATAGGAATGTGTACCAGTCTAAACATGAGTAAATATATGGTAACTACAGTTAATGCCGAGTTCCATTACCGAGATTACAGGTTGAGAGCACTGCAATTAGGAGAATTCTAGTAATATTAACAATTCTGGCTATTTTCAGTGGCATTTTCACATAATGTGATTTCAGTCATTAAGAATTCCTGTTTATAAAGCTCAGAACTAATGTATGAAGCTTATAAATGGGGAGAACACTGTTAAATTTCAAATTGAGGCCGAATTCCTGTGGCATTTTTTGACTGAAACAATTTAAATACTGAAGGTAATAGTATATACTTCTAAAAAAACTCTCAAAATGTGGGAAACCTGTTAAAATACAGAATTATCTTTCCAGGAAATGAATATGAACGTGTAACAAACAGTTGAAACACAAGTAAATCAATTCTAACTACATTTAATGCCGAGTTCTATTACCAAGGTTACAGTTAGAAAGCTCTGAAATGACGAGAATTCTGATAATATTAACAACTCCGGCTATTTTAAGGGGCGTTTCCACAAAGTTGTGATTTCAATCATTAAGAATTCCTGTTTATACAGCTCCGAACTTATTAATCTTTGAAATGAGGAGAATACAGTTTATGTTTATAATTTAGGCTTAATTGGCAAAGCGTTTCTTGACTGGAACAGTGTATATCCTGAAGGTTCTAGTATATACCTCTAAGGAAACAGTCAAAATGTGGTAAAACTCTCAAAATACACCGTTATCTTTCCAGGAAATGAATATGAACCTATAACAAAAAGTTGAAATACAAGTAAATAGATTCTAACTACATTTAATGCCGAGTTCCATTACCGAGATTACAGGTAGAGAGCTCTGAAATGACGAGGCTTCTATTCATATTAACAACTCTGGCTATTTTAAGTGGCGTTTTTGCAAAAACGTGATTTCAAACATTAAGAATTGCTGTGTATAGAGCTCAGAACTTGAGTATTAAGCTTTGAACTGAGGAGAATACTGTTTATTTTTGTAATTGATTCTTAATTGGCCACGCGTTTTTTGACTGAAATGGTGTATATCCTGAAGGTTCTAGTATATACCCCTAAGAAAACAGTCAAAATGTGGTAAAACTATTAAAATACATAGTTATCTTTCCAGCAAATGAATATGAACCTATAATAAACAGTTGAAATACAAGTAAATAGATTCTAACTACATTTCATGCCGAGTTCCATTACCGATATTACAGGGAGAAAGCTCTGAAATGATTAGAATTCTGATAATATTAACAACTCAGGCTATTTTAAGTGGTTTTTTCACTAAAATGTGATTTCAAACATTAAGAATTCCTGTTTATAGAGCTCAGAACTTGTGTATGGAACTTTAAAATGAGGATAATACTGTTTAGGTTTAAAATTGAGGCTAAATTGCCGTGGTGTCTTTTGACTGAACAGTTTATATCCTGAGGTTCTAGTATGTTCATCTAAGGAAACTGTCAAAATGTGTTAAAACTCTTAAAATACACAATTATCTTCCCAGGAAATGAATAGGAATGTGTACCAGTCTAAACATGAGTAAATATATGGTAACTACAGTTAATGCCGAGTTCCATTACCGAGATTACAGGTTGAGAGCACTGAAATTAGGAGAATTCTAGTAATATTAACAATTCTGGCTATTTTCAGTGGCATTTTCACATAATGTGATTTCAGTCATTAAGAATTCCTGTTTATAAAGCTCAGAACTTATGGATGAAGCTTATAAATGGGGAGAACACTGTTAAATTTCAAATTGAGGCCGAATTCCTGTGGCATTTTTTGACTGAAACAATTTAAATACTGAAGGTAATAGTATATACTTCTAAAAAAACTCTCAAAATGTGGGAAACCTGTTAAAATACAGAATTATCTTTCCAGGAAATGAATATGAACGTGTAACAAACAGTTGAAACACAAGTAAATCAATTCTAACTACATTTAATGCCGAGTTCTATTACCGAGGTTACAGTTAGAAAGCTCTGAAATGACGAGAATTCTGATAATATTAACAACTCCGGCTATTTTAAGGGGCGTTTCCACAAAGTTGTGATTTCAATCATTAAGAATTCCTGTTTATACAGCTCCGAACTTATTAATCTTTGAAATGAGGAGAATACAGTTTATGTTTATAATTTAGGCTTAATTGGCAAAGCGTTTCTTGACTGGAACAGTGTATATCCTGAAGGTTCTAGTATATACCTCTAAGGAAACAGTCAAAATGTGGTAAAACTCTCAAAATACACCGTTATCTTTCCAGGAAATGAATATGAACCTATAACAAAAAGTTGAAATACAAGTAAATAGATTCTAACTACATTTAATGCCGAGTTCCATTACCGAGATTACAGGTAGAGAGCTCTGAAATGACGAGGCTTCTATTCATATTAACAACTCTGGCTATTTTAAGTGGCGTTTTTACAAAAACGTGATTTCAAACATTAAGAATTGCTGTGGATAGAGCTCAGAACTTGAGTATTAAGCTTTGAAATGAGGAGAATACTGCTTATTTTTGTAATTGAGGCTTAATTGGCCACGCGTTTTTTGACTGAAACAGTGTATATCCTGAAGGTTCTAGTATATACCTCTAAGGAAACAGTCAAAATGTGGTAAAACTATTAAAATACATAGTTATCTTTCCAGGAAATGAATATGAACCTATAATAAACAGTTGAAATACAAGTAAATAGATTCTAACTCCGTTTCATGCCGAGTTCCATTACCGATATTACCGGGAGAAAGCTCTGAAATGATGAGAATTCTGATAATATTAACAACTCAGGCTATTTTAAGTGGTTTTTTCACTAAAATGTGATTTCAAACATTAGGAATTCCTGTTTATAGAGCTCAGAACTTGTGTATGGATCTTTAAAATGAGGACAATACTGTTTATGTTTACAATTGAGGCTCAATTCCCGTGGTGTCTTTTGACTGAACAGTTTATATCCTGAGGTTCTAGAATGGAAACTCTCAAAATGTGTTACAACTCTTAAAATACACAATTGTCTTTCCAGGAAATGAATATGAATGTGTACCAGTTGAAACACGAGTAAATATATGGTAACTACATTTAATGCCGAGTTCCATTACCGAGAACACAGGTAGAGAGCACCGAAATGACGAGAATTCTAATAATATTAACAATTCTGGCTATTTTCAGTGGCATTTTCACATAATGTGATTTCAGTCATTAAGAATTCCTGTTTATAAAGCTCAGAACTAATGTATGAAGCTTATAAATGAGGAGAACACTGTTAAATTTCAAATTGAGGCCGAATTCCTGTGGCATTTTTTGACTGAAACAATTTAAATACTGAAGGTAATAGTATATGCTTCTAAAAAAACTCTCAAATTGTGGGAAACCTGTTAAAATACAGAATTATCTTTCCAGGAAATAAATATGAACGTGTAACCAACAGTTGAAACACAAGTAAATAGATTCTAACTACATTTAATGCCCGGTTCCATTACCGAGGTTACAGTTAGAAAGCTCTGAAATGACGAGAATTCTGATAATATTAACAACTCCGGCTATTTTAAGGGGCGTTTCCACAAAATTGTGATTTCAATCATTAAGAATTCCTGATTATACAGCTCCGAACTTATTAATCTTTGAAATGAGGAGAATACAGTTTATGTTTATAATTGAGGCTTAATTGGCAAAGCGTTTCTTGACTGGAACAGTGTATATCCTGAAGGTTCTAGTATATACCTCTAAGGAAACAGTCAAAATGTGGTAAAACTCTTAAAATACACCGTTATCTTTCCAGGAAATGAATATGAACCTATAACAAACAGTTGAAATACAAGTAAATAAATTCTAACTACATTTAATGCCGAGTTCCATTACCGAGATTACAGGTAGAGAGCTCTGAAATGACGAGGCTTCTATTCATATTAACAACTCTGGCTATTTTAAGTGGCGTTTTTACAAAAACGTGATTTCAAACATTAAGAATTGCTGTGTATAGAGCTCAGAACTTGAGTATTAAGCTTTGAAATGAGGAGAATACTGTTTATTTTTGTAATTGAGGCTTAATTGGCCACGCGTTTTTTGACTGAAACAGTGTATATCCTGAAGGTTCTAGTATATACCTCTAAGGAAACAGTCAAAATGTGGTAAAACTATTAAAATACATAGTTATCTTTCCAGGAAATGAATATGAACCTATAATAAACAGTTGAAATACAAGTAAATAGATTCTAACTACATTTCATGCCGAGTTCCATTACCGATATTACAGGGAGAAAGCTCTGAAATGATGAGAATTCTGATAATATTAACAACTCAGGCTATTTTAAGTGGTTTTTTCACTAAAATGTGATTTCAAACATTAGGATTTCCTGGTTATAGAGCTCAGAACTTTTGTATGGATCTTTAAAATGAGGACAATACTGTTTATGTTTACAATTGAGGCAAAATTGCCGTGGTGTCTTTTGACTGAACAGTTTATATCCTGAGGTTCTAGAATGGTCATCTAAGGAAACTCTCAAAATGTGTTACAACTCTGAAAATACACAATTGTCTTTCCAGGAAATGAATATGAATGTGTACCAGTTGAAACACGAGTAAATATATGGTAACTACATTTAATGCCGAGTTCCATTACCGAGAACACAGGTAGAGAGCACCGAAATGACGAGAATTCTAATAATATTAACAATTCTGGCTATTTTGAGTGGCATTTTCACATAATGTGATTTCAGTCATTAAGAATTCCTGTTTATAAAGCTCAGAACTAATGTATGAAGCTTATAAATGAGGAGAACACTGTTAAATTTCAAATTGAGGCCGAATTCCTGTGACATTTTTTGACTGAAACAATTTAAATACTGAAGGTAATAGTATATACTTCTAAAAAAACTCTCAAATTGTGGGAAACCTGTTAAAATACAGAATTATCTTTCCAGGAAATGAATATGAACGTGTAACAAACAGTTGACAAACAAGTAAATAGATTCTAACTACATTTAATGCCGAGTTCCATTACCAAGGTTACAGTTAGATAGCTATGAAATGATGAGAATTCTGATAATATTAACAACTCAGGCTATTTTAAGGGGCGTTTCCACAAAATTGTGATTTCAATCATTAAGAATTCCTGATTATACAGCTCCGAACTTATTAATCTTTGCAATGAGGAGAATACAGTTTATGTTTATAATTGAGGCTTAATTGGCAAAGCGTTTCTTGACTGGAACAGTGTATATCCTGAAGGTTCTAGTATATACGTCTAAGGAAACAGTCAAAATGTGGAAAAACTCTTAAAATACACCGTTATCTTTCCAGGAAATGAATATGAACCTATAACAAACAGTTGAAATACAAGTAAATAGATTCTAACTACATTTAATGCCGAGTTCCATTACCGAGATTACAGGTAGAGAGCTCTGAAATGACGAGGCTTCTATTCATATTAACAACTCTGGCTATTTTAAGTGGCGTTTTTACAAAAACGTGATTTCAAACATTAAGAATTGCTGTGGATAGAGCTCAGAACTTGAGTATTAAGCTTTGAAATGAGGAGAATACTGTTTATTTTTGTAATTGAGGCTTAATTGGCCACGCGTTTTTTGACTGAAACAGTGTATATCCTGAAGGTTCTAGTATATACCTCTAAGGAAACAGTCAAAATGTGATAAAACTATTAAAATACATAGTTATCTTTCCAGGAAATGAATATGAACCTATAATAAACAGTTGAAATACAAGTAAATAGACTCTAACTCCGTTTCATGCCGAGTTCCATTACCGATATTACAGGGAGAAAGCTCTGAAATAATGAGAATTCTGATAATATTAACAACTCAGGCTATTTTAAGTGGTTTTTTCACTAAAATGTGATTTCAAACATTAGGAATTCCTGTTTATAGAGCTCAGAACTTGTGTATGGATCTTTAAAATGAGGACAATACTGTTTATGTTTACAATTGAGGCTAAATTGCCGTGGTGTCTTTTGAATGAACAGTTTATATCCTGAGGTTCTAGAATGGTCATCTAAGGAAACTCTCAAAATGTGTTACAACTCTTAAAATACACAATTGTCTTTCCAGGAAATGAATATGAATGTGTACCAGTTGAAACACGAGTAAATATATGGTAACTACATTTAATGCCGAGTTCCATTACCGAGAACACAGGTAGAGAGCACCGAAATGACGAGAATTCTAATAATATTAACAATTCTGGCTATTTTCAGTGGCATTGTCACATAATGTGATTTCAGTCATTAAGAATTCCTGTTTATAAAGCTCAGAACTAATGTATGAAGCTTATAAATGAGGAGAACACTGTTAAATTTCAAATTGAGGCCGAATTCCTGTGGCATTTTTTGACTGAAACAATTTAAATACTGAAGGTAATAGTATATGCTTCTAAAAAAACTCTCAAATTGTGGGAAACCTGTTAAAATACAGAATTATCTTTCCAGGAAATGAATATGAACGTGTAACCAACAGTTGAAACACAAGTAAATAGATTCTAACTACATTTAATGCCCGGTTCCATTACCGAGGTTACAGTTAGAAAGCTCTGAAATGATGAGAATTCTGATAATATTAACAACTCTGGCTATTTTAAGGGGCGTTTCCACAAAATTGTGATTTCAATAATTAAGAATTCCTGATTATACAGCTCCGAACTTATTAATCTTTGAAATGAGGAGAATACAGTTTATGTTTATAATTGAGGCTTAATTGGCAAAGCGTTTCATGACTGGAACAGTGTATATCCTGAAGGTTCTAGTATATACCTCTAAGGAAACAGTCAAAATGTGGTAAAACTCTTAAAATACACCGTTATCTTTCCAGGAAATGAATATGAACCTATAACAAACAGTTGAAACACAAGTAAATAGATTCTAACTACATTTAATGCCGAGTTCCATTACCGAGATTACAGGTAGAGAGCTCTGAAATGACGAGGCTTCTATTCATATTAACAACTCTGGCTATTTTAAGTGGCGTTTTTACAAAAACGTGATTTCAAACATTAAGAATTGCTGTGTATAGAGCTCAGAACTTGAGTATTAAGCTTTGAAATGAGGAGAATACTGTTTATTTTTGTAATTGAGGCTTAATTGGCCACGCGTTTTTTGACTGAAACAGTGTATATCCTGAAGGTTCTAGTATATACCTCTAAGGAAACAGTCAAAATGTGGTAAAACTATTAAAATACAGTTATCTTTCTAGGAAATGAATATGAACCTATAATAAACAGTTGAAATACAAGTAAATAGATTCTAACTACATTTCATGCCGAGTTCCATTACCGATATTACAGGGAGAAAGCTCTGAAATGATGAGAATTCTGATAATATTAACAACTCAGGCTATTTTAAGTGGTTTTTTCACTAAAATGTGATTTCAAACATTAGGATTTCCTGGTTATAGAGCTCAGAACTTTTGTATGGATCTTTAAAATGAGGACAATACTGTTTATGTTTACAATTGAGGCAAAATTGCCGTGGTGTCTCTTGACTGAACAGTTTATATCCTGAGGTTCTAGAATGGTCATCTAAGGAAACTCTCAAAATGTGTTACAACTCTGAAAATACACAATTGTCTTTCCAGGAAATGAATATGAATGTGTACCAGTTGAAACACGAGTAAATATATGGTAACTACATTTAATGCCGAGTTCCATTACCGAGAACACAGGTAGAGAGCACCGAAATGACGAGAATTCTAATAATATTAACAATTCTGGCTATTTTGAGTGGCATTTTCACATAATGTGATTTCAGTCATTAAGAATTCCTGTTTATAAAGCTCAGAACTAATGTGTGAAGCTTATAAATGAGGAGAACACTGTTAAATTTCAAATTGAGGCCGAATTCCTGTGACATTTTTTGACTGAAACAATTTAAATACTGAAGGTAATAGTATATACTTCTAAAAAAACTCTCAAATTGTGGGAAACCTGTTAAAATACAGAATTATATTTCCAGGAAATGAATATGAACGTGTAACAAACAGTTGACAAACAAGTAAATAGATTCTAACTACATTTAATGCCGAGTTCCATTACCAAGGTTACAGTTAGATAGCTATGAAATGATGAGAATTCTGATAATATTAACAACTCCGGCTATTTTAAGGGGCGTTTCCACAAAGTTGTGATTTCAATCATTAAGAATTCCTGTTTATACAGCTCCGAACTTATTAATCTTTGAAATGAGGAGAATTCAGTTTATGTTTATAATTTAGGCTTAATTGGCAAAGCGTTTCTTGACTGGAACAGTGTATATCCTGAAGGTTCTAGTATATACCTCTAAGGAAACAGTCAAAATGTGGTAAAACTCTCAAAATACACCGTTATCTTTCCAGGAAATGAATATGAACCTATAACAAACAGTTGAAATACAAGTAAATAGATTCTAACTACATTTAATGCCGAGTTCCATTACCGAGATTACAGGTAGAGAGCTCTGAAATGACGAGGCTTCTATTCATATTAACAACTCTGGCTGTTTTAAGTGGCGTTTTTACAAAAACGTGATTTCTAACATTAAGAATTGCTGTGTATAGAGCTCAGAACTTGAGTATTAAGCTTTGAAATGAGGAGAATACTGTTTATTTTTGTAATTGAGGCTTAATTGGCCACGCGTTTTTTGACTGAAACAGTGTATATCCTGAAGGTTCTAGTATATACCTCTAAGGAAACAGTCAAAATGTGGTAAAACTATTAAAATACATAGTTATCTTTCCAGGAAATGAATATGAACCTATAATAAACAGTTGAAATACAAGTAAATAGATTCTAACTCCGTTTCATGCCGAGTTCCATTACCGATATTACAGGGAGAAAGCTCTGAAATAATGAGAATTCTGATAATATTAACAACTCAGGCTATTTTAAGTGGTTTTTTCACTAAAATGTGATTTCAAACATTAGGAATTCCTGTTTATAGAGCTCAGAACTTGTGTATGGATCTTTAAAATGAGGACAATACTGTTTATGTTTACAATTGAGGCTAAATTGCCGTGGTGTCTTTTGAATGAACAGTTTATATCCTGAGGTTCTAGAATGGTCATCTAAGGAAACTCTCAAAATGTGTTACAACTCTGAAAATACACAATTGTCTTTCCAGGAAATGAATATGAATGTGTACCAGTTGAAACACGAGTAAATATATGGTAACTACATTTAATGCCGAGTTCCATTACCGAGAACACAGGTAGAGAGCACCGAAATGACGAGAATTCTAATAATATTAACAATTCTGGCTATTTTCAGTGGCATTGTCACATAATGTGATTTCAGTCATTAAGAATTCCTGTTTATAAAGCTCAGAACTAATGTATGAAGCTTATAAATGAGGAGAACACTGTTAAATTTCAAATTGAGGCCGAATTCCTGTGGAATTTTTTGACTGAAACAATTTAAATACTGAAGGTAATAGTATATGCTTCTAAAAAAACTCTCAAATTGTGGGAAACCTGTTAAAATACAGAATTATCTTTCCAGGAAATGAATATGAACGTGTAACCAACAGTTGAAACACAAGTAAATAGATTCTAACTACATTTAATGCCCGGTTCCATTACCGAGGTTACAGTTAGAAAGCTCTGAAATGACGAGAATTCTGATAATATTAACAACTCTGGCTATTTTAAGGGGCGTTTCCACAAAATTGTGATTTCAATAATTAAGAATTCCTGATTATACAGCTCCGAACTTATTAATCTTTGAAATGAGGAGAATACAGTTTATGTTTATAATTGAGGCTTAATTGGCAAAGCGTTTCATGACTGGAACAGTGTATATCCTGAAGGTTCTAGTATATACCTCTAAGGAAACAGTCAAAATGTGGTAAAACTCTCAAAATACACCGTTATCTTTCCAGGAAATGAATATGAACCTATAACAAACAGTTGAAATACAAGTAAATAGATTCTAACTACATTTAATGCCGAGTTCCATTACCGAGATTACAGGTAGAGAGCTCTGAAATGACGAGGCTTCTATTCATATTAACAACTCTGGCTGTTTTAAGTGGCGTTTTTACAAAAACGTGATTTCTAACATTAAGAATTGCTGTGTATAGAGCTCAGAACTTGAGTATTAAGCTTTGAAATGAGGAGAATACTGTTTATTTTTGTAATTGAGGCTTAATTGGCCACGCGTTTTTTGACTGAAACAGTGTATATCCTGAAGGTTCTAGTATATACCTCTAAGGAAACAGTCAAAATGTGGTAAAACTATTAAAATACATAGTTATCTTTCCAGGAAATGAATATGAACCTATAATAAACAGTTGAAATACAAGTAAATAGATTCTAACTCCGTTTCATGCCGAGTTCCATTACCGATATTACCGGGAGAAAGCTCTGAAATGATGAGAATTCTGATAATATTAACAACTCAGGCTATTTTAAGTGGTTTTTTCACTAAAATGTGATTTCAAACATTAGGAATTCCTGTTTATAGAGCTCAGAACTTGTGTATGGATCTTTAAAATGAGGACAATACTGTTTATGTTTACAAATGAGGCTAAATTGCCGTGGTGTCTTTTGACTGAACAGTTTATATCCTGAGGTCCTAGAATGGTCATCTAAGGAAACTCTCAAAATGTGTTACAACTCTGAAAATACACAATTGTCTTTCCAGGAAATGAATATGAATGTGTACCAGTTGAAACACGAGTAAATATATGATAACTACATTTAATGCCGAGTTCCATTACCGAGAACACAGGTAGAGAGCACCGAAATGACGAGAATTCTAATAATATTAACAATTCTGGCTATTTTGAGTGGCATTTTCACATAATGTGATTTCAGTCATTAAGAATTCCTGTTTATAAAGCTCAGAACTAATGTATGAAGCTTATAAATGAGGAGAACACTGTTAAATTTCAAATTGAGGCCGAATTCCTGTGGCATTTTTTGACTGAAACAATTTAAATACTGAAGGTAATAGTATATACTTCTAAAAAAACTCTCAAATTGTGGGAAACCTGTTAAAATACAGAATTATCTTTCCTGGAAATGAATATGAACGTGTAACAAACAGTTGAAACACAAGTAAATAGATTCTAACTACATTTAATGCCGAGTTCCATTACCAAGGTTACAGTTAGATAGCTCTGAAATTATGAGAATTCTGATAATATTAACAACTCCGCCTATTTTAAGTGGTTTTTTCACTAAAATGTGATTTCAAACATTAGGAATTCCTGTTTATAGAGCTCAGAACTTGTGTATGGATCTTTAAAATGAGGATAATACTGTTTATGTTTACAATTAAGGCTCAATTGCCGTGGTGTCTTTTGACTGAACAGTTTATATCCTGAGGTTCTAGAATGGAAACTCTCAAAATGTGTTACAACTCTTAAAATACACAATTGTCTTTCCAGGAAATGAATATGAATGTGTACCAGTTGAAACACGAGTAAATATATGGTAACTACATTTAATGCCGAGTTCCATTACCGAGAACACAGGTAGAGAGCACCGAAATGACGAGAATTCTAATAATATTAACAATTCTGGCTATTTTGAGTGGCATTTTCACATAATGTGATTTCAGTCATTAAGAATTCCTGTTTATAAAGCTCAGAACTAATGTATGAAGCTTATAAATGAGGAGAACACTGTTAAATTTCAAATTGAGGCCGAATTCCTGTGGCATTTTTTGACTGAAACAATTTAAATACTGAAGGTAATAGTATATGCTTCTAAAAAAACTCTCAAATTGTGGGAAACCTGTTAAAATACAGAATTATCTTTCCAGGAAATGAATATGAACGTGTAACCAACAGTTGAAACACAAGTAAATAGATTCTAACTACATTTAATGCCCGGTTCCATTACCGAGGTTACAGTTAGAAAGCTCTGAAATGACGAGAATTCTGATGATATTAACAACTCCGGCTATTTTAAGGGGCGTTTCCACAAAATTGTGATTTCAATCATTAAGAATTCCTGATTAAACAGCTCCGAACTTATTAATCTTTGAAATGAGGAGAATACAGTTTATGTTTATAATTGAGGCTTAATTGGAAAAGCGTTTCTTGACTGGAACAGTGTATATCCTGAAGGTTCTAGTATATACCTCTAAGGAAACAGTCAAAATGTGGTAAAACTCTCAAAATACACCGTTATCTTTCCAGGAAATGAATATGAACCTATAATAAACAGTTGAAATACAAGTAAATAGATTCTAACTACATTTCATGCCGAGTTCCATTACCGATATTACAGGGAGAAAGCTCTGAAATGATGAGAATTCTGATAATATTAACAACTCAGGCTATTTTAAGTGGTTTTTTCACTAAAATGTGATTTCAAACATTAGGATTTCCTCGTTATAGAGCTCAGAACTTTTGTATGGATCTTTAAAATGAGGACAATACTGTTTATGTTTACAATTGAGGCAAAATTGCCGTGGTGTTTTTTGACTGAAGAGTTTATATCCTGAGGTTCTAGAATGGTCATCTAAGGAAACTCTCAAAATGTGTTACAACTCTGAAAATACACAATTGTCTTTCCAGGAAATGAATATGAATGTGTACCAGTTGAAACACGAGTAAATATATGGTAACTACATTTAATGCCGAGTTCCATTACCGAGAACACAGGTAGAGAGCACCGAAATGACGAGAATTCTAATAATATTAACAATTCTGGCTATTTTGAGTGGCATTTTCACATAATGTGATTTCAGTCATTAAGAATTCCTGTTTATAAAGCTCAGAACTAATGTGTGAAGCTTATAAATGAGGAGAACACTGTTAAATTTCAAATTGAGGCCGAATTCCTGTGACATTTTTTGACTGAAACAATTTAAATACTTAAGGTAATAGTATATACTTCTAAAAAAACTCTCAAATTGTGGGAAACCTGTTAAAATACAGAATTATATTTCCAGGAAATGAATATGAACGTGTAACAAACAGTTGACAAACAAGTAAATAGATTCTAACTACATTTAATGCCGAGTTCCATTACCAAGGTTACAGTTAGATAGCTATGAAATGATGAGAATTCTGATAATATTAACAACTCAGGCTATTTTAAGGGGCGTTTCCACAAAATTGTGATTTCAATCATTAAGAATTCCTGATTATACAGCTCCGAACTTATTAATCTTTGCAATGAGGAGAATACAGTTTATGTTTATAATTGAGGCTTAATTGGCAAAGCGTTTCTTGACTGGAACAGTGTATATCCTGAAGGTTCTAGTATATACGTCTAAGGAAACAGTCAAAATGTGGAAAAACTCTTAAAATACACCGTTATCTTTCCAGGAAATGAATATGAACCTATAACAAACAGTTGAAATACAAGTAAATAGATTCTAACTACATTTAATGCCGAGTTCCATTACCGAGATTACAGGTAGAGAGGTCTGAAATGATGATGCTTCTAATCATATTAACAACTCTGGCTATTTTAAGTGCCGTTTTTGCAAAAACGTGATTTCAAACATTAAGAATTGCTGTGTATAGAGCTCAGAACTTGAGTATTAAGCTTTGAACTGAGGAGAATACTGTTTATTTTTGTAATTGATTCTTAATTGGCCACGCGTTTTTTGACTGAAATGGTGTATATCCTGAAGGTTCTAGTATATACCCCTAAGAAAACAGTCAAAATGTGGTAAAACTATTAAAATACATAGTTATCTTTCCAGCAAATGAATATGAACCTATAATAAACAGTTGAAATACAAGTAAATAGATTCTAACTACATTTCATGCCGAGTTCCATTACCGATATTACAGGGAGAAAGCTCTGAAATGATGAGAATTCTGATAATATTAACAACTCAGGCTATTTTAAGTGGTTTTTTCACTAAAATGTGATTTCAAACATTAAGAATTCCTGTTTATAGAGCTCAGAACTTGTGTATGGAACTTTAAAATGAGGATAATACTGTTTAGGTTTAAAATTGAGGCTAAATTGCCGTGGTGTCTTTTGACTGAACAGTTTATATCCTGAGGTTCTAGTATGTTCATCTAAGGAAACTGTCAAAATGTGTTAAAACTCTTAAAATACACAATTATCTTCCCAGGAAATGAATAGGAATGTGTACCAGTCTAAACATGAGTAAATATATGGTAACTACAGTTAATGCCGAGTTCCATTACCGAGATTACAGGTTGAGAGCACTGAAATTAGGAGAATTCTAGTAATATTAACAATTCTGGCTATTTTCAGTGGCATTTTCACATAATGTGATTTCAGTCATTAAGAATTCCTGTTTATAAAGTTCAGAACTAATGTATGAAGCTTATAAATGAGGAGAACACTGTTAAATTTCAAATTGAGGCCGAATTCCTGTGGCATTTTTTGACTGAAACAATTTAAATACTGAAGGTAATAGTATATACTTCTAAAAAAACTCTCAAATTGTGGGAAACCTGTTAAAATACAGAATTATCTTTCCAGGAAATGAATATGAACGTGTAACAAACAGTTGAAACACAAGTAAATCAATTCTAACTACATTTGATGCCGAGTTCCATTACCGAGGTTACAGTTAGAAAGCTCTGAAATGACGAGAATTCTGATAATATTAACAACTCCGGCTATTTTAAGGGGCGTTTCCACAAAGTTGTGATTTCAATCATTAAGAATTCCTGTTTATACAGCTCCGAACTTATTAATCTTTGAAATGAGGAGAATTCAGTTTATGTTTATAATTTAGGCTTAATTGGCAAAGCGTTTCTTGACTGGAACAGTGTATATCCTGAAGGTTCTAGTATATACCTCTAAGGAAACAGTCAAAATGTGGTAAAACTCTCAAAATACACCGTTATCTTTCCAGGAAATGAATATGAACCTATAACAAAAAGTTGAAATACAAGTAAATAGATTCTAACTACATTTAATGCCGAGTTCCATTACCGAGATTACAGGTAGAGAGCTCTGAAATGACGAGGCTTCTATTCATATTAACAACTCTGGCTATTTTAAGTGGCGTTTTTACAAAAACGTGATTTCAAACATTAAGAATTGCTGTGGATAGAGCTCAGAACTTGAGTATTAAGCTTTGAAATGAGGAGAATACTGCTTATTTTTGTAATTGAGGCTTAATTGGCCACGCGTTTTTTGACTGAAACAGTGTATATCCTGAAGGTTCTAGTATATACCTCTAAGGAAACAGTCAAAATGTGGTAAAACTATTAAAATACATAGTTATCTTTCCAGGAAATGAATATGAACCTATAATAAACAGTTGAAATACAAGTAAATAGATTCTAACTCCGTTTCATGCCGAGTTCCATTACCGATATTACCGGGAGAAATCTGTGAAATGATGAGTATTCTGATAATATTAACAACTCAGGCTATTTTAAGTGGTTTTTTCACTAAAATGTGATTTCAAACATTAGGAATTCCTGTTTATAGAGCTCAGAACTTGTGTATGGATCTTTAAAATGAGGACAATACTGTTTATGTTTACAAATGAGGCTAAATTGCCGTGGTGTCTTTTGACTGAACAGTTTATATCCTGAGGTTCTAGAATGGTCATCTAAGGAAACTCTCAAAATGTGTTACAACTCTGAAAATACACAAT
Organism: Myotis nattereri; assembly: GCF_964212035.1. Lineage (NCBI taxonomy): Eukaryota > Metazoa > Chordata > Mammalia > Chiroptera > Vespertilionidae > Myotis > Myotis nattereri. The sequence goes on along the minus strand of NC_138080.1, from coordinate 8,264,316 downwards.
TGTCTTTCCAGGAAATGAATATGAATGTGTACCAGTTGAAACACGAGTAAATATATGGTAACTACATTTAATGCTGAGTTCCATTACCGAGAACACAGGTAGAGAGCACCGAAATGACGAGAATTCTAATAATATTAACAATTCTGGCTATTTTGAGTGGCATTTTCACATAATGTGATTTCAGTCATTAAGAATTCCTGTTTATAAAGCTCAGAACTAATGTATGAAGCTTATAAATGAGGAGAACACTGTTAAATTTCAAATTGAGGCCGAATTCCTGTGGCATTTTTTGACTGAAACAATTTAAATACTGAAGGTAATAGTATATGCTTCTAAAAAAACTCTCAAATTGTGGGAAACCTGTTAAAATACAGAATTATCTTTCCAGGAAATGAATATGAACGTATAACCAACAGTTGAAACACAAGTAAATAGATTCTAACTACATTTAATGCCCGGTTCCATTACCGAGGTTACAGTTAGAAAGCTCTGAAATGACGAGAATTCTGATAATATTAACAACTCCGGCTATTTTAAGGGTCGTTTCCACAAAATTGTGATTTCAATCATTAAGAATTCCTGATTAAACAGCTCCGAACTTATTAATCTTTGCAAAGAGGAGAATACAGTTTATGTTTATAATTGAGGCTTAATTGGCAAAGCGTTTCTAGACTGGAACAGTGTATATCCTGAAGGTTCTAGTATATACGTCTAAGGAAACAGTCAAAATGTGGAAAAACTCTTAAAATACACCGTTATCTTTCCAGGAAATGAATATGAACCTATAACAAACAGTTGAAATACAAGTAAATAGATTCTAACAACATTTAATGCCGAGTTCCATTACCGAGATTACAGGTAGAGAGGTCTGAAATGATGATGCTTCTAATCATATTAACAACTCTGGCTATTTTAAGTGGCGTTTTTGCAAAAACGTGATTTCAAACATTAAGAATTGCTGTGTATAGAGCTCAGAACTTGAGTATTAAGCTTTGAACTGAGGAGAATACTGTTTATTTTTGTAATTGATTCTTAATTGGCCACGCGTTTTTTGACTGAAATGGTGTATATCCTGAAGGTTCTAGTATATACCCCTAAGAAAACAGTCAAAATGTGGTAAAACTATTAAAATACATAGTTATCTTTCCAGCAAATGAATATGAACCTATAATAAACAGTTGAAATACAAGTAAATAGATTCTAACTACATTTCATGCCGAGTTCCATTACCGATATTACAGGGAGAAAGCTCTGAAATGATGAGAATTCTGATCATATTAACAACTCAGGCTATTTTAAGTGGTTTTTTCACTAAAATGTGATTTCAAACATTAAGAATTCCTGTTTATAGAGCTCAGAACTTGTGTATGGAACTTTAAAATGAGGATAATACTGTTTAGGTTTAAAATTGAGGCTAAATTGCCGTGGTGTCTTTTGACTGAACAGTTTATATCCTGAGGTTCTAGTATGTTCATCTAAGGAAACTGTCAAAATGTGTTAAAACTCTTAAAATACACAATTATCTTCCCAGGAAATGAATAGGAATGTGTACCAGTCTAAACATGAGTAAATATATGGTAACTACAGTTAATGCCGAGTTCCATTACCGAGATTACAGGTTGAGAGCACTGAAATTAGGAGAATTCTAGTAATATTAACAATTCTGGCTATTTTCAGTGGCATTTTCACATAATGTGATTTCAGTCATTAAGAATTCCTGTTTATAAAGCTCAGAACTAATGTATGAAGCTTATAAATGGGGAGAACACTGTAAAATTTCAAATTGAGGCCGAATTTTTGTGGCATTTTTTGACTGAAACAATTTAAATACTGAAGGTAATAGTATATACTTCTAAAAAAACTCTCAAATTGTGGGAAACCTGTTAAAATACAGAATTATCTTTCCAGGAAATGAATATGAACGTGTAACAAACAGTTGAAACACAAGTAAATCAATTCTAACTACATTTAATGCCGAGTTCCATTACCGAGGTTACAGTTAGAAAGCTCTGAAATGACGAGAATTCTGATAATATTAACAACTCCGGCTATTTTAAGGGGCGTTTCCACAAAGTTGTGATTTCAATCATTAAGAATTCCTGTTTATACAGCTCCGAACTTATTAATCTTTGAAATGAGGAGAATACAGTTTATGTTTATAATTTAGGCTTAATTGGCAAAGCGTTTCTTGACTGGAACAGTGTATATCCTGAAGGTTCTAGTATATACCTCTAAGGAAACAGTCAAAATGTGGTAAAACTCTCAAAATACACCGTTATCTTTCCAGGAAATGAATATGAACCTATAACAAAAAGTTGAAATACAAGTAAATAGATTCTAACTACATTTAATGCCGAGTTCCATTACCGAGATTACAGGTAGAGAGCTCTGAAATGACGAGGCTTCTATTCATATTAACAACTCTGGCTATTTTAAGTGGCGTTTTTACAAAAACGTGATTTCAAACATTAAGAATTGCTGTGGATAGAGCTCAGAACTTGAGTATTAAGCTTTGAAATGAGGAGAATACTGTTTATTTTTGTAATTGAGGCTTAATTGGCCACGCGTTTTTTGACTGAAACAGTGTATATCCTGAAGGTTCTAGTATATACCTCTAAGGAAACAGTCAAAATGTGGTAAAACTATTAAAATACATAGTTATCTTTCCAGGAAATGAATATGAACCTATAATAAACAGTTGAAATACAAGTCAATAGATTCTAACTACATTTCATGCCGAGTTCCATTACCGATATTACAGGGAGAAAGCTCTTAAATGATGAGAATTCTGATAATATTAACAACTCAGGCTATTTTAAGTGGTTTTTTCACTAAAATGTGATTTCAAACATTAAGAATTCCTGTTTATAGAGCTCAGAACTTGTGTATGGAACTTTAAAATGAGGATAATACTGTTTAGGTTTACAATTGAGGCTAAATTGCCGTGGTGTCTTTTGACTGAACAGTTTATATCCTGAGGTTCTAGAATGGTCATCTAAGGAAACTCTCAAAATGTGTTACAACTCTGAAAATACACAATTGTCTTTCCAGGAAATGAATATGAATGTGTACCAGTTGAAACACGAGTAAATATATGGTAACTACATTTAATGCCGAGTTCCATTACCGAGAACACAGGTAGAGAGCACCGAAATGACGAGAATTCTAATAATATTAACAATTCTGGCTATTTTGAGTGGCATTTTCACATAATGTGATTTCAGTCATTAAGAATTCCTGTTTATAAAGCTCAGAACTAATGTGTGAAGCTTATAAATGAGGAGAACACTGTTAAATTTCAAATTGAGGCCGAATTCCTGTGACATTTTTTGACTGAAACAATTTAAATACTGAAGGTAATAGTATATACTTCTAAAAAAACTCTCAAATTGTGGGAAACCTGTTAAAATACAGAATTATCTTTCCAGGAAATGAATATGAACGTGTAACAAACAGTTGACAAACAAGTAAATAGATTCTAACTACATTTAATGCCGAGTTCCATTACCAAGTTTACAGTTAGATAGCTATGAAATGATGAGAATTCTGATAATATTAACAACTCAGGCTATTTTAAGGGGCGTTTCCACAAAATTGTGATTTCAATCATTAAGAATTCCTGATTATACAGCTCCGAACTTATTAATCTTTGCAATGAGGAGAATACAGTTTATGTTTATAATTGAGGCTTAATTGGCAAAGCGTTTCTAGACTGGAACAGTGTATATCCGGAAGGTTCTAGTATATACGTCTAAGGAAACAGTCAAAATGTGGAAAAACTCTTAAAATACACCGTTATCTTTCCAGGAAATGAATATGAACCTATAACAAACAGTTGAAATACAAGTAAATAGATTCTAACTACATTTAATGCCGAGTTCCATTACCGAGATTACAGGTAGAGAGCTCTGAAATGACGAGGCTTCTATTCATATTAACAACTCTGGCTATTTTAAGTGGCGTTTTTACAAAAACGTGATTTCAAACATTAAGAATTGCTGTGTATAGAGCTCAGAACTTGAGTATTAAGCTTTGAAATGAGGAGAATACTGTTTATTTTTGTAATTGAGGCTTAATTGGCCACGCGTTTTTTGACTGAAACAGTGTATATCCTGAAGGTTCTAGTATATACCTCTAAGGAAACAGTCAAAATGTGGTAAAACTATTAAAATACATAGTTATCTTTCCAGGAAATGAATATGAACCTATAATAAACAGTTGAAATACAAGTAAATAGATTCTAACTACATTTCATGCCGAGTTCCATTACCGATATTACAGGGAGAAAGCTCTGAAATGATGAGAATTCTGATAATATTAACAACTCAGGCTATTTTAAGTGGTTTTTTCACTAAAATGTGATTTCAAACATTAGGATTTCCTGGTTATAGAGCTCAGAACTTTTGTATGGATCTTTAAAATGAGGACAATACTGTTTATGTTTACAATTGAGGCAAAATTGCCGTGGTGTCTTTTGACTGAACAGTTTATATCCTGAGGTTCTAGAATGGTCATCTAAGGAAACTCTCAAAATGTGTTACAACTCTGAAAATACACAATTGTCTTTCCAGGAAATGAATATGAATGTGTACCAGTTGAAACACGAGTAAATATATGGTAACTACATTTAATGCCGAGTTCCATTACCGAGAACACAGGTAGAGAGCACCGAAATGACGAGAATTCTAATAATATTAACAATTCTGGCTATTTTCAGTGGCATTTTCACATAATGTGATTTCAGTCATTAAGAATTCCTGTTTATAAAGCTCAGAACTAATGTATGAAGCTTATAAATGAGGAGAACACTGTTAAATTTCAAATTGAGGCCGAATTCCTGTGGCATTTTTTGACTGAAACAATTTAAATACTGAAGGTAATAGTATATGCTTCAAAAAAACTCTCAAATTGTGGGAAACCTGTTAAAATACAGAATTATCTTTCCAGGAAATGAATATGAACGTGTAACCAACAGTTGAAACACAAGTAAATAGATTCTAACTACATTTAATGCCCGGTTCCATTACCGAGGTTACAGTTAGAAAGCTCTGAAATGACGAGAATTCTGATAATATTAACAACTCCGGCTATTTTAAGGGGCGTTTCCACAAAATTGTGATTTCAATCATTAAGAATTCCTGATTAAACAGCTCCGAACTTATTAATCTTTGCAATGAGGAGAATACAGTTTATGTTTATAATTGAGGCTTAATTGGCAAAGTGTTTCTAGACTGGAACAGTGTATATCCTGAAGGTTCTAGTATATACGTCTAAGGAAACAGTCAAAATGTGGAAAAACTCTTAAAATACACCGTTATCTTTCCAGGAAATGAATATGAACCTATAACAAACAGTTGAAATACAAGTAAATAGATTCTAACTACATTTAATGCCGAGTTCCATTACCGAGATTACAGGTAGAGAGGTCTGAAATGATGATGCTTCTAATCATATTAACAACTCTGGCTATTTTAAGTGGCGTTTTTGCAAAAACCTGATTTCACACATTAAGAATTGCTGTGTATAGAGCTCAGAACTTGAGTATTAAGCTTTGAACTGAGGAGAATACTGTTTATTTTTGTAATTGATTCTTAATTGGCCACGCGTTTTTTGACTGAAATGGTGTATATCCTGAAGGTTCTAGTATATACCCCTAAGAAAACAGTCAAAATGTGGTAAAACTATTAAAATACATAGTTATCTTTCCAGCAAATGAATATGAACCTATAATAAACAGTTGAAATACAAGTAAATAAATTCTAACTACATTTCATGCCGAGTTCCATTACCGATATTACAGGGAGAAAGCTCTTAAATGATGAGAATTCTGATAATATTAACAACTCAGGCTATTTTAAGTGGTTTTTTCACGAAAATGTGATTTCAAACATTAAGAATTCCTGTTTATAGAGCTCAGAACTTGTGTATGGAACTTTAAAATGAGGATAATACTGTTTAGGTTTAAAATTGAGGCTAAATTGCCGTGGTGTCTTTTGACTGAACAGTTTATATCCTGAGGTTCTAGTATGTTCATCTAAGGAAACTGTCAAAATGTGTTAAAACTCTTAAAATACACAATTATCTTCCCAGGAAATGAATAGGAATGTGTACCAGTCTAAACATGAGTAAATATATGGTAACTACAGTTAATGCCGAGTTCCATTACCGAGATTACAGGTTGAGAGCACTGAAATTAGGAGAATTCTAGTAATATTAACAATTCTGGCTATTTTCAGTGGCATTTTCACATAATGTGATTTCAGTCATTAAGAATTCCTGTTTATAAAGCTCAGAACTAATGTATGAAGCTTATAAATGGGGAGAACACTGTAAAATTTCAAATTGAGGCCGAATTCCTGTGGCATTTTTTGACTGAAACAATTTAAATACTGAAGGTAATAGTATATACTTCTAAAAAAACTCTCAAATTGTGGGAAACCTGTTAAAATACAGAATTATCTTTCCAGGAAATGAATATGAACGTGTAACAAACAGTTGAAACACAAGTAAATCAATTCTAACTACATTTAATGCCGAGTTCCATTACCGAGATTACAGTTAGAAAGCTCTGAAATGACGAGAATTCTGATAATATTAACAACTCCGGCTATTTTAAGGGGCGTTTCCACAAAGTTGTGATTTCAATCATTAAGAATTCCTGTTTATACAGCTCCGAACTTATTAATCTTTGAAATGAGGAGAATACAGTTTATGTTTATAATTTAGGCTTAATTGGCAAAGCGTTTCTTGACTGGAACAGTGTATATCCTGAAGGTTCTAGTATATACCTCTAAGGAAACAGTCAAAATGTGGTAAAACTCTCAAAATACACCGTTATCTTTCCAGGAAATGAATATGAACCTATAACAAAAAGTTGAAATACAAGTAAATAGATTCTAACTACATTTAATGCCGAGTTCCATTACCGAGATTACAGGTAGAGAGCTCTGAAATGACGAGGCTTCTATTCATATTAACAACTCTGGCTATTTTAAGTGGCGTTTTTACAAAAACGTGATTTCAAACATTAAGAATTGCTGTGGATAGAGCTCAGAACTTGAGTATTAAGCTTTGAAATGAGGAGAATACTGTTTATTTTTGTAATTGAGGCTTAATTGGCCACGCGTTTTTTGACTGAAAAAGTGTATATCCTGAAGGTTCTAGTATATACCTCTAAGGAAACAGTCAAAATGTGGTAAAACTATTAAAATACATAGTTATCTTTCCAGGAAATGAATATGAACCTATAATAAACAGTTGAAATACAAGTAAATAGATTCTAACTACATTTCATGCCGAGTTCCATTACCGATATTACAGGGAGAAAGCTCTGAAATGATGAGAATTCTGATAATATTAACAACTCAGGCTATTTTAAGTGGTTTTTTCACTAAAATGTGATTTCAAACATTAGGAATTCCTGTTTATAGAGCTCAGAACTTGTGTATGGATCTTTAAAATGAGGACAATACTGTTTATGTTTACAATTGAGGCTAAATTGCCGTGGTGTGTTTTGACTGAACAGTTTATATCCTGAGGTTCTAGAATGGTCATCTAAGGAAACTCTCAAAATGTGTTACAACTCTGAAAATACACAATTGTCTTTCCAGGAAATGAATATGAATGTGTACCAGTTGAAACACGAGTAAATATATGGTAACTACATTTAATGCCGAGTTCCATTACCGAGAACACAGGTAGAGAGCACCGAAATGACGAGAATTCTAATAATATTAACAATTCTGGCTATTTTCAGTGGCATTTTCACATAATGTGATTTCAGTCATTAAGAATTCCTGTTTATAAAGCTCAGAACTAATGTATGAAGCTTATAAATGAGGAGAACACTGTTAAATTTCAAATTGAGGCCGAATTCCTGTGGCATTTTTTGACTGAAACAATTTAAATACTGAAGGTAATAGTATATGCTTCTAAAAAAACTCTCAAATTGTGGGAAACCTGTTAAAATACAGAATTATCTTTCCAGGAAATGAATATGAACGTATAACCAACAGTTGAAACACAAGTAAATAGATTCTAACTACATTTAATGCCCGGTTCCATTACCGAGGTTACAGTTAGAAAGCTCTGAAATGACGAGAATTCTGATAATATTAACAACTCCGGCTATTTTAAGGGGCGTTTCCACAAAATTGTGATTTCAATCATTAAGAATTCCTGATTAAACAGCTCCGAACTTATTAATCTTTGCAATGAGGAGAATACAGTTTATGTTTATAATTGAGGCTTAATTGGCAAAGCGTTTCTAGACTGGAACAGTGTATATCCTGAAGGTTCTAGTATATACGTCTAAGGAAACAGTCAAAATGTGGAAAAACTCTTAAAATACACCGTTATCTTTCCAGGAAATGAATATGAACCTATAACAAACAGTTGAAATACAAGTAAATAGATTCTAACTACATTTAATGCCGAGTTCCATTACCGAGATTACAGGTAGAGAGGTCTGAAATGATGATGCTTCTAATCATATTAACAACTCTGGCTATTTTAAGTGGCGTTTTTGCAAAAACGTGATTTCAAACATTAAGAATTGCTGTGTATAGAGCTCAGAACTTGAGTATTAAGCTTTGAACTGAGGAGAATACTGTTTATTTTTGTAATTGATTCTTAATTGGCCACGCGTTTTTTGACTGAAATGGTGTATATCCTGAAGGTTCTAGTATATACCCCTAAGAAAACAGTCAAAATGTGGTAAAACAATTAAAATACATAGTTATCTTTCCAGCAAATGAATATGAACCTATAATAAACAGTTGAAATACAAGTAAATAGATTCTAACTACATTTCATGCCGAGTTCCATTACCGATATTACAGGGAGAAAGCTCTGAAATGATGAGAATTCTGATAATATTAACAACTCAGGCTATTTTAAGTGGTTTTTTCACTAAAATGTGATTTCAAACATTAGGAATTCCTGTTTATAGAGCTCAGAACTTGTGTATGGAACTTTAAAATGAGGATAATACTGTTTAGGTTTAAAATTGAGGCTAAATTGCCGTGGTGTCTTTTGACTGAACAGTTTATATCCTGAGGTTCTAGTATGTTCATCTAAGGAAACTGTCAAAATGTGTTAAAACTCTTAAAATACACAATTATCTTCCCAGGAAATGAATAGGAATGTGTACCAGTCTAAACATGAGTAAATATATGGTAACTACAGTTAATGCCGAGTTCTATTACCGAGAACACAGGTAGAGAGCACCGAAATGACGAGAATTCTAATAATATTAACAATTCTGGCTATTTTGAGTGGCATTTTCACATAATGTGATTTCAGTCATTAAGAATTCCTGTTTATAAAGCTCAGAACTAATGTGTGAAGCTTATAAATGAGGAGAACACTGTTAAATTTCAAATTGAGGCCAAATTCCTGTGACATTTTTTGACTGAAACAATTTAAATACTGAAGGTAATAGTATATACTTCTAAAAAAACTCTCAAATTGTGGGAAACCTGTTAAAATACAGAATTATCTTTCCAGGAAATGAATATGAACGTGTAACAAACAGTTGACAAACAAGTAAATAGATTCTAACTACATTTAATGCCGAGTTCCATTACCAAGTTTACAGTTAGATAGCTATGAAATGATGAGAATTCTGATAATATTAACAACTCAGGCTATTTTAAGGGGCGTTTCCACAAAATTGTGATTTCAATCATTAAGAATTCCTGATTATACAGCTCCGAACTTATTAATCTTTGCAATGAGGAGAATACAGTTTATGTTTATAATTGAGGCTTAATTGGCAAAGCGTTTCTAGACTGGAACAGTGTATATCCTGAAGGTTCTAGTATATACGTCTAAGGAAACAGTCAAAATGTGGAAAAACTCTTAAAATACACCGTTATCTTTCCAGGAAATGAATATGAACCTATAACAAACAGTTGAAATACAAGTAAATAGATTCTAACTACATTTAATGCCGAGTTCCATTACCGAGATTACAGGTAGAGAGCTCTGAAATGACGAGGCTTCTATTCATATTAACAACTCTGGCTATTTTAAGTGGCGTTTTTACAAAAACGTGATTTCAAACATTAAGAATTGCTGTGTATAGAGCTCAGAACTTGAGTATTAAGCTTTGAAATGAGGAGAATACTGTTTATTTTTGTAATTGAGGCTTAATTGGCCACGCGTTTTTTGACTGAAACAGTGTATATCCTGAAGGTTCTAGTATATACCTCTAAGGAAACAGTCAAAATGTGGTAAAACTATTAAAATACATAGTTATCTTTCCAGGAAATGAATATGAACCTATAATAAACAGTTGAAATACAAGTAAATAGATTCTAACTACATTTCATGCCGAGTTCCATTACCGATATTACAGGGAGAAAGCTCTGAAATGATGAGAATTCTGATAATATTAACAACTCAGGCTATTTTAAGTGGTTTTTTCACTAAAATGTGATTTCAAACATTAGGATTTCCTGGTTATAGAGCTCAGAACTTTTGTATGGATCTTTAAAATGAGGACAATACTGTTTATGTTTACAATTGAGGCAAAATTGCCGTGGTGTCTTTTGACTGAACAGTTTATATCCTGAGGTTCTAGAATGGTCATCTAAGGAAACTCTCAAAATGTGTTACAACTCTGAAAATACACAATTGTCTTTCCAGGAAATGAATATGAATGTGTACCAGTTGAAACACGAGTAAATATATGGTAACTACATTTAATGCCGAGTTCCATTACCGAGAACACAGGTAGAGAGCACCGAAATGACGAGAATTCTAATAATATTAACAATTCTGGCTATTTTGAGTGGCATTTTCACATAATGTGATTTCAGTCATTAAGAATTCCTGTTTATAAAGCTCAGAACTAATGTATGAAGCTTATAAATGAGGAGAACACTGTTAAATTTCAAATTGAGGCCGAATTCCTGTGGCATTTTTTGACTGAAACAATTTAAATACTGAAGGTAATAGTATATGCTTCTAAAAAAACTCTCAAATTGTGGGAAACCTGTTAAAATACAGAATTATCTTTCCAGGAAATGAATATGAACGTATAACCAACAGTTGAAACACAAGTAAATAGATTCTAACTACATTTAATGCCCGGTTCCATTACCGAGGTTACAGTTAGAAAGCTCTGAAATGACGAGAATTCTGATAATATTAACAACTCCGGCTATTTTAAGGGGCGTTTCCACAAAATTGTGATTTCAATCATTAAGAATTCCTGATTAAACAGCTCCGAACTTATTAATCTTTGCAATGAGGAGAATACAGTTTATGTTTATAATTGAGGCTTAATTGGCAAAGTGTTTCTAGACTGGAACAGTGTATATCCTGAAGGTTCTAGTATATACGTCTAAGGAAACAGTCAAAATGTGGAAAAACTCTTAAAATACACCGTTATCTTTCCAGGAAATGAATATGAACCTATAACAAACAGTTGAAATACAAGTAAATAGATTCTAACTACATTTAATGCCGAGTTCCATTACCGAGATTACAGGTAGAGAGGTCTGAAATGATGATGCTTCTAATCATATTAACAACTCTGGCTATTTTAAGTGGCGTTTTTGCAAAAACGTGATTTCACACATTAAGAATTGCTGTGTATAGAGCTCAGAACTTGAGTATTAAGCTTTGAACTGAGGAGAATACTGTTTATTTTTGTAATTGATTCTTAATTGGCCACGCGTTTTTTGACTGAAATGGTGTATATCCTGAAGGTTCTAGTATATACCCCTAAGAAAACAGTCAAAATGTGGTAAAACTATTAAAATACATAGTTATCTTTCCAGCAAATGAATATGAACCTATAATAAAAAGTTGAAATACAAGTAAATAGATTCTAACTACATTTCATGCCGAGTTCCATTACCGATATTACAGGGAGAAAGCTCTGAAATGATGAGAATTCTGATAATATTAACAACTCAGGCTATTTTAAGTGGTTTTTTCACGAAAATGTGATTTCAAACATTAAGAATTCCTGTTTATAGAGCTCAGAACTTGTGTATGGAACTTTAAAATGAGGATAATACTGTTTAGGTTTAAAATTGAGGCTAAATTGCCGTGGTGTCTTTTGACTGAACAGTTTATATCCTGAGGTTCTAGTATGTTCATCTAAGGAAACTGTCAAAATGTGTTAAAACTCTTAAAATACACAATTATCTTCCCAGGAAATGAATAGGAATGTGTACCAGTCTAAACATGAGTAAATATATGGTAACTACAGTTAATGCCGAGTTCCATTACCGAGATTACAGGTTGAGAGCACTGAAATTAGGAGAATTCTAGTAATATTAACAATTCTGGCTATTTTCAGTGGCATTTTCACATAATGTGATTTCAGTCATTAAGAATTCCTGTTTATAAAGCTCAGAACTAATGTATGAAGCTTATAAATGGGGAGAACACTGTAAAATTTCAAATTGAGGCCGAATTCCTGTGGCATTTTTTGACTGAAACAATTTAAATACTGAAGGTAATAGTATATACTTCTAAAAAAACTCTCAAATTGTGGGAAACCTGTTAAAATACAGAATTATCTTTCCAGGAAATGAATATGAACGTGTAACAAACAGTTGAAACACAAGTAAATCAATTCTAACTACATTTAATGCCGAGTTCCATTACCGAGATTACAGTTAGAAAGCTCTGAAATGACGAGAATTCTGATAATATTAACAACTCCGGCTATTTTAAGGGGCGTTTCCACAAAGTTGTGATTTCAATCATTAAGAATTCCTGTTTATACAGCTCCGAACTTATTAATCTTTGAAATGAGGAGAATACAGTTTATGTTTATAATTTAGGCTTAATTGGCAAAGCGTTTCTTGACTGGAACAGTGTATATCCTGAAGGTTCTAGTATATACCTCTAAGGAAACAGTCAAAATGTGGTAAAACTCTCAAAATACACCGTTATCTTTCCAGGAAATGAATATGAACCTATAACAAAAAGTTGAAATACAAGTAAATAGATTCTAACTACATTTAATGCCGAGTTCCATTACCGAGATTACAGGTAGAGAGCTCTGAAATGACGAGGCTTCTATTCATATTAACAACTCTGGCTATTTTAAGTGGCGTTTTTACAAAAACGTGATTTCAAACATTAAGAATTGCTGTGGATAGAGCTCAGAACTTGAGTATTAAGCTTTGAAATGAGGAGAATACTGTTTATTTTTGTAATTGAGGCTTAATTGGCCACGCGTTTTTTGACTGAAAAAGTGTATATCCTGAAGGTTCTAGTATATACCTCTAAGGAAACAGTCAAAATGTGGTAAAACTATTAAAATACATAGTTATCTTTCCAGGAAATGAATATGAACCTATAATAAACAGTTGAAATACAAGTCAATAGATTCTAACTACATTTAATGCCGAGTTCCATTACCGATATTACAGGGAGAAAGCTCTGAAATGATGAGAATTCTGATAATATTAACAACTCAGGCTATTTTAAGTGGTTTTTTCACTAAAATGTGATTTCAAACATTAGGAATTCCTGTTTATAGAGCTCAGAACTTGTGTATGGATCTTTAAAATGAGGACAATACTGTTTATGTTTACAATTGAGGCTAAATTGCCGTGGTGTGTTTTGACTGAACAGTTTATATCCTGAGGTTCTAGAATGGTCATCTAAGGAAACTCTCAAAATGTGTTACAACTCTGAAAATACACAATTGTCTTTCCAGGAAATGAATATGAATGTGTACCAGTTGAAACACGAGTAAATATATGGTAACTACATTTAATGCCGAGTTCCATTACCGAGAACACAGGTAGAGAGCACCGAAATGACGAGAATTCTAATAATATTAACAATTCTGGCTATTTTGAGTGGCATTTTCACATAATGTGATTTCAGTCATTAAGAATTCCTGTTTATAAAGCTCAGAACTAATGTGTGAAGCTTATAAATGAGGAGAACACTGTTAAATTTCAAATTGAGGCCGAATTCCTGTGACATTTTTTGACTGAAACAATTTAAATACTGAAGGTAATAGTATATACTTCTAAAAAAACTCTCAAATTGTGGGAAACCTGTTAAAATACAGAATTATATTTCCAGGAAATGAATATGAACGTGTAACAAACAGTTGACAAACAAGTAAATAGATTCTAACTACATTTAATGCCGAGTTCCATTACCAAGTTTACAGTTAGATAGCTATGAAATGATGAGAATTCTGATAATATTAACAACTCCGGCTATTTTAAGGGGCGTTTCCACAAAATTGTGATTTCAATCATTAAGAATTCCTGATTATACAGCTCCGAACTTATTAATCTTTGCAATGAGGAGAATACAGTTTATGTTTATAATTGAGGCTTAATTGGCAAAGCGTTTCTAGACTGGAACAGTGTATATCCTGAAGGTTCTAGTATATACGTCTAAGGAAACAGTCAAAATGTGGAAAAACTCTTAAAATACACCGTTATCTTTCCAGGAAATGAATATGAACCTATAACAAACAGTTGAAATACAAGTAAATAGATTCTAACTACATTTAATGCCGAGTTCCATTACCGAGATTACAGGTAGAGAGGTCTGAAATGATGATGCTTCTAATCATATTAACAACTCTGGCTATTTTAAGTGGCGTTTTTGCAAAAACGTGATTTCACACATTAAGAATTGCTGTGTATAGAGCTCAGAACTTGAGTATTTAGCTTTGAACTGAGGAGAATACTGTTTATTTTTGTAATTGATTCTTAATTGGCCACGCATTTTTTGACTGAAATGGTGTATATCCTGAAGGTTCTAGTATATACCCCTAAGAAAACAGTCAAAATGTGGTAAAACTATTAAAATACATAGTTATCTTTCCAGCAAATGAATATGAACCTATAATAAACAGTTGAAATACAAGTAAATAGATTCTAACTACATTTCATGCCGAGTTCCATTACCGATATTACAGGGAGAAAGCTCTGAAATGATGAGAATTCTGATAATATTAACAACTCAGGCTATTTTAAGTGGTTTTTTCACGAAAATGTGATTTCAAACATTAAGAATTCCTGTTTATAGAGCTCAGAACTTGTGTATGGAACTTTAAAATGAGGATAATACTGTTTAGGTTTAAAATTGAGGCTAAATTGCCGTGGTGTCTTTTGACTGAACAGTTTATATCCTGAGGTTCTAGTATGTTCATCTAAGGAAACTGTCAAAATGTGTTAAAACTCTTAAAATACACAATTATCTTCCCAGGAAATGAATAGGAATGTGTACCAGTCTAAACATGAGTAAATATATGGTAACTACAGTTAATGCCGAGTTCCATTACCGAGATTACAGGTTGAGAGCACTGAAATTAGGAGAATTCTAGTAATATTAACAATTCTGGCTATTTTCAGTGGCATTTTCACATAATGTGATTTCAGTCATTAAGAATTCCTGTTTATAAAGCTCAGAACTAATGTATGAAGCTTATAAATGGGGAGAACACTGTAAAATTTCAAATTGAGGCCGAATTCCTGTGGCATTTTTTGACTGAAACAATTTAAATACTGAAGGTAATAGTATATACTTCTAAAAAAACTCTCAAATTGTGGGAAACCTGTTAAAATACAGAATTATCTTTCCAGGAAATGAATATGAACGTGTAACAAACAGTTGAAACACAAGTAAATCAATTCTAACTACATTTAATGCCGAGTTCCATTACCGAGGTTACAGTTAGAAAGCTCTGAAATGACGAGAATTCTGATAATATTAACAACTCCGGCTATTTTAAGGGGCGTTTCCACAAAGTTGTGATTTCAATCATTAAGAATTCCTGTTTATACAGCTCCGAACTTATTAATCTTTGAAATGAGGAGAATACAGTTTATGTTTATAATTTAGGCTTAATTGGCAAAGCGTTTCTTGACTGGAACAGTGTATATCCTGAAGGTTCTAGTATATACCTCTAAGGAAACAGTCAAAATGTGGTAAAACTCTCAAAATACACCGTTATCTTTCCAGGAAATGAATATGAACCTATAACAAAAAGTTGAAATACAAGTAAATAGATTCTAACTACATTTAATGCCGAGTTCCATTACCGAGATTACAGGTAGAGAGCTCTGAAATGACGAGGCTTCTATTCATATTAACAACTCTGGCTATTTTAAGTGGCGTTTTTACAAAAACGTGATTTCAAACATTAAGAATTGCTGTGGATAGAGCTCAGAACTTGAGTATTAAGCTTTGAAATGAGGAGAATACTGTTTATTTTTGTAATTGAGGCTTAATTGGCCACGCGTTTTTTGACTGAAAAAGTGTATATCCTGAAGGTTCTAGTATATACCTCTAAGGAAACAGTCAAAATGTGGTAAAACTATTAAAATACATAGTTATCTTTCCAGGAAATGAATATGAACCTATAATAAACAGTTGAAATACAAGTCAATAGATTCTAACTACATTTCATGCCGAGTTCCATTACCGATATTACAGGGAGAAAGCTCTGAAATGATGAGAATTCTGATAATATTAACAACTCAGGCTATTTTAAGTGGTTTTTTCACTAAAATGTGATTTCAAACATTAGGAATTCCTGTTTATAGAGCTCAGAACTTGTGTATGGATCTTTAAAATGAGGACAATACTGTTTATGTTTACAATTGAGGCTAAATTGCCGTGGTGTGTTTTGACTGAACAGTTTATATCCTGAGGTTCTAGAATGGTCATCTAAGGAAACTCTCAAAATGTGTTACAACTCTGAAAATACACAATTGTCTTTCCAGGAAATGAATATGAATGTGTACCAGTTGAAACACGAGTAAATATATGGTAACTACATTTAATGCCGAGTTCCATTACCGAGAACACAGGTAGAGAGCACCGAAATGACGAGAATTCTAATAATATTAACAATTCTGGCTATTTTGAGTGGCATTTTCACATAATGTGATTTCAGTCATTAAGAATTCCTGTTTATAAAGCTCAGAACTAATGTGTGAAGCTTATAAATGAGGAGAACACTGTTAAATTTCAAATTGAGGCCGAATTCCTGTGACATTTTTTGACTGAAACAATTTAAATACTGAAGGTAATAGTATATACTTCTAAAAAAACTCTCAAATTGTGGGAAACCTGTTAAAATACAGAATTATATTTCCAGGAAATGAATATGAACGTGTAACAAACAGTTGACAAACAAGTAAATAGATTCTAACTACATTTAATGCCGAGTTCCATTACCAAGTTTACAGTTAGATAGCTATGAAATGATGAGAATTCTGATAATATTAACAACTCCGGCTATTTTAAGGGGCGTTTCCACAAAATTGTGATTTCAATCATTAAGAATTCCTGATTATACAGCTCCGAACTTATTAATCTTTGCAATGAGGAGAATACAGTTTATGTTTATAATTGAGGCTTAATTGGCAAAGCGTTTCTAGACTGGAACAGTGTATATCCTGAAGGTTCTAGTATATACGTCTAAGGAAACAGTCAAAATGTGGAAAAACTCTTAAAATACACCGTTATCTTTCCAGGAAATGAATATGAACCTATAACAAACAGTTGAAATACAAGTAAATAGATTCTAACTACATTTAATGCCGAGTTCCATTACCGAGATTACAGGTAGAGAGGTCTGAAATGATGATGCTTCTAATCATATTAACAACTCTGGCTATTTTAAGTGGCGTTTTTGCAAAAACGTGATTTCACACATTAAGAATTGCTGTGTATAGAGCTCAGAACTTGAGTATTTAGCTTTGAACTGAGGAGAATACTGTTTATTTTTGTAATTGATTCTTAATTGGCCACGCATTTTTTGACTGAAATGGTGTATATCCTGAAGGTTCTAGTATATACCCCTAAGAAAACAGTCAAAATGTGGTAAAACTATTAAAATACATAGTTATCTTTCCAGCAAATGAATATGAACCTATAATAAACAGTTGAAATACAAGTAAATAGATTCTAACTACATTTCATGCCGAGTTCCATTACCGATATTACAGGGAGAAAGCTCTGAAATGATGAGAATTCTGATAATATTAACAACTCAGGCTATTTTAAGTGGTTTTTTCACTAAAATGTGATTTCAAACATTAAGAATTCCTGTTTATAGAGCTCAGAACTTGTGTATGGAACTTTAAAATGAGGATAATACTGTTTAGGTTTTAAATTGAGGCTAAATTGCCGTGGTGTCTTTTGACTGAACAGTTTATATCCTGAGGTTCTAGTATGTTCATCTAAGGAAACTGTCAAAATGTGTTAAAACTCTTAAAATACACAATTATCTTCCCAGGAAATGAATAGGAATGTGTACCAGTCTAAACATGAGTAAATATATGGTAACTACAGTTAATGCCGAGTTCCATTACCGAGATTACAGGTTGAGAGCACTGAAATTAGGAGAATTCTAGTAATATTAACAATTCTGGCTATTTTCAGTGGCATTTTCACATAATGTGATTTCAGTCATTAAGAATTCCTGTTTATAAAGCTCAGAACTAATGTATGAAGCTTATAAATGAGGAGAACACTGTTAAATTTCAAATTGAGGCCGAATTCCTGTGGCATTTTTTGACTGAAACAATTTAAATACTGAAGGTAATAGTATATACTTCTAAAAAAACTCTCAAATTGTGGGAAACCTGTTAAAATACAGAATTATCTTTCCAGGAAATGAATATGAACGTGTAACAAACAGTTGAAACACAAGTAAATCAATTCTAACTACATTTAATGCCGAGTTCCATTACCGAGGTTACAGTTAGAAAGCTCTGAAATGACGAGAATTCTGATAATATTAACAACTCCGGCTATTTTAAGGGGCGTTTCCACAAAGTTGTGATTTCAATCATTAAGAATTCCTGTTTATACAGCTCCGAACTTATTAATCTTTGAAATGAGGAGAATTCAGTTTATGTTTATAATTTAGGCTTAATTGGCAAAGCGTTTCTTGACTGGAACAGTGTATATCCTGAAGGTTCTAGTATATACCTCTAAGGAAACAGTCAAAATGTGGTAAAACTCTCAAAATACACCGTTATCTTTCCAGGAAATGAATATGAACCTATAACAAAAAGTTGAAATACAAGTAAATAGATTCTAACTACATTTAATGCCGAGTTCCATTACCGAGATTACAGGTAGAGAGCTCTGAAATGACGAGGCTTCTATTCATATTAACAACTCTGGCTATTTTAAGTGGCGTTTTTACAAAAACGTGATTTCAAACATTAAGAATTGCTGTGGATAGAGCTCAGAACTTGAGTATTAAGCTTTGAAATGAGGAGAATACTGTTTATTTTTGTAATTGAGGCTTAATTGGCCACGCGTTTTTTGACTGAAACAGTGTATATCCTGAAGGTTCTAGTATATACCGCTAAGGAAACAGTCAAAATGTGGTAAAACTATTAAAATACATAGTTATCTTTCCAGGAAATGAATATGAACCTATAATAAACAGTTGAAATACAAGTCAATAGATTCTAACTACATTTCATGCCGAGTTCCATTACCGATATTACAGGGAGAAAGCTCTGAAATGATGAGAATTCTGATAATATTAACAACTCAGGCTATTTTAAGTGGTTTTTTCACTAAAATGTGATTTCAAACATTAGGAATTCCTGTTTATAGAGCTCAGAACTTGTGTATGGATCTTTAAAATGAGGACAATACTGTTTATGTTTACAATTGAGGCTAAATTGCGGTGGTGTCTTTTGAATGAACAGTTTATATCCTGAGGTTCTAGAATGGTCATCTAAGGAAACTCTCAAAATGTGTTACAACTCTGAAAATACACAATTGTCTTTCCAGGAAATGAATATGAATGTGTACCAGTTGAAACACGAGTAAATATATGGTAACTACATTTAATGCCGAGTTCCATTACCGAGAACACAGGTAGAGAGCACCGAAATGACGAGAATTCTAATAATATTAACAATTCTGGCTATTTTCAGTGGCATTTTCACATAATGTGATTTCAGTCATTAAGAATTCCTGTTTATAAAGCTCAGAACTAATGTATGAAGCTTATAAATGAGGAGAACACTGTTAAATTTCAAATTGAGGCCGAATTCCTGTGGCATTTTTTGACTGAAACAATTTAAATACTGAAGGTAATAGTATATGCTTCTTAAAAAACTCTCAAATTGTGGGAAACCTGTTAAAATACAGAATTATCTTTCCAGGAAATGAATATGAACGTGTAACCAACAGTTGAAACACAAGTAAATAGATTCTAACTACATTTAATGCCCGGTTCCATTACCGAGGTTACAGTTAGAAAGCTCTGAAATGACGAGAATTCTGATAATATTAACAACTCCGGCTATTTTAAGGGGCGTTTCCACAAAATTGTGATTTCAATCATTAAGAATTCCTGATTATACAGCTCCGAACTTATTAATCTTTGAAATGAGGAGAATACAGTTTATGTTTATAATTGAGGCTTAATTGGCAAAGCGTTTCTTGACTGGAACAGTGTATATCCTGAAGGTTCTAGTATATACCTCTAAGGAAACAGTCAAAATGTGGTAAAACTCTTAATATACACCGTTATCTTTCCAGGAAATGAATATGAACCTATAACAAACAGTTGAAATACAAGTAAATAAATTCTAACTACATTTAATGCCGAGTTCCATTACCGAGATTACAGGTAGAGAGCTCTGAAATGACGAGGCTTCTATTAATATTAACAACTCTGGCTATTTTAAGTGGCGTTTTTACAAAAACGTGATTTCAAACATTAAGAATTGCTGTGTATAGAGCTCAGAACTTGAGTATTAAGCTTTGAAATGAGGAGAATACTGTTTATTTTTGTAATTGAGGCTTAATTGGCCACGCGTTTTTTGACTGAAACAGTGTATATCCTGAAGGTTCTAGTATATACCTCTAAGGAAACAGTCAAAATGTGGTAAAACTATTAAAATACATAGTTATCTTTCCAGGAAATGAATATGAACCTATAATAAACAGTTGAAATACAAGTAAATAGATTCTAACTACATTTCATGCCGAGTTCCATTACCGATATTACAGGGAGAAAGCTCTGAAATGATGAGAATTCTGATAATATTAACAACTCAGGCTATTTTAAGTGGTTTTTTCACTAAAATGTGATTTCAAACATTAGGATTTCCTGGTTATAGAGCTCAGAACTTTTGTATGGATCTTTAAAATGAGGACAATACTGTTTATGTTTACAATTGAGGCAAAATTGCCGTGGTGTCTTTTGACTGAACAGTTTATATCCTGAGGTTCTAGAATGGTCATCTAAGGAAACTCTCAAAATGTGTTACAACTCTGAAAATACACAATTGTCTTTCCAGGAAATGAATATGAATGAGTACCAGTTGAAACACGAGTAAATATATGGTAACTACATTTAATGCCGAGTTCCATTACCGAGAACACAGGTAGAGAGCACCGAAATGACGAGAATTCTAATAATATTAACAATTCTGGCTATTTTGAGTGGCATTTTCACATAATGTGATTTCAGTCATTAAGAATTCCTGTTTATAAAGCTCAGAACTAATGTGTGAAGCTTATAAATGAGGAGAACACTGTTAAATTTCAAATTGAGGCCGAATTCCTGTGACATTTTTTGACTGAAACAATTTAAATACTGAAGGTAATAGTATATACTTCTAAAAAAACTCTCAAATTGTGGGAAACCTGTTAAAATACAGAATTATATTTCCAGGAAATGAATATGAACGTGTAACAAACAGTTGACAAACAAGTAAATAGATTCTAACTACATTTAATGCCGAGTTCCATTACCAAGGTTACAGTTAGATAGCTATGAAATGATGAGAATTCTGATAATATTAACAACTCAGGCTATTTTAAGGGGCGTTTCCACAAAATTGTGATTTCAATCATTAAGAATTCCTGATTATACAGCTCCGAACTTATTAATCTTTGCAATGAGGAGAATACAGTTTATGTTTATAATTGAGGCTTAATTGGCAAAGCGTTTCTTGACTGGAACAGTGTATATCCTGAAGGTTCTAGTATATACGTCTAAGGAAACAGTCAAAATGTGGAAAAACTCTTAAAATACACCGTTATCTTTCCAGGAAATGAATATGAACCTATAACAAACAGTTGAAATACAAGTAAATAGATTCTAACTACATTTAATGCCGAGTTCCATTACCGAGATTACAGGTAGAGAGGTCTGAAATGATGATGCTTCTAATCATATTAACAACTCTGGCTATTTTAAGTGGCGTTTTTGCAAAAACGTGATTTCACACATTAAGAATTGCTGTGTATAGAGCTCAGAACTTGAGTATTTAGCTTTGAACTGAGGAGAATACTGTTTATTTTTGTAATTGATTCTTAATTGGCCACGCATTTTTTGACTGAAATGGTGTATATCCTGAAGGTTCTAGTATATACCCCTAAGAAAACAGTCAAAATGTGGTAAAACTATTAAAATACATAGTTATCTTTCCAGCAAATGAATATGAACCTATAATAAACAGTTGAAATACAAGTAAATAGATTCTAACTACATTTCATGCCGA
The DNA here is from genome assembly GCF_964212035.1 of Myotis nattereri. Lineage (NCBI taxonomy): Eukaryota > Metazoa > Chordata > Mammalia > Chiroptera > Vespertilionidae > Myotis > Myotis nattereri. The sequence continues at coordinate 8,241,817 of NC_138080.1, read as the reverse complement.
GTTCCATTACCGATATTACAGGGAGAAAGCTCTGAAATGATGAGAATTCTGATAATATTAACAACTCAGGCTATTTTAAGTGGTTTTTTCACTAAAATGTGATTTCAAACATTAAGAATTCCTGTTTATAGAGCTCAGAACTTGTGTATGGAACTTTAAAATGAGGATAATACTGTTTAGGTTTTAAATTGAGGCTAAATTGCCGTGGTGTCTTTTGACTGAACAGTTTATATCCTGAGGTTCTAGTATGTTCATCTAAGGAAACTGTCAAAATGTGTTAAAACTCTTAAAATACACAATTATCTTCCCAGGAAATGAATAGGAATGTGTACCAGTCTAAACATGAGTAAATATATGGTAACTACAGTTAATGCCGAGTTCCATTACCGAGATTACAGGTTGAGAGCACTGAAATTAGGAGAATTCTAGTAATATTAACAATTCTGGCTATTTTCAGTGGCATTTTCACATAATGTGATTTCAGTCATTAAGAATTCCTGTTTATAAAGCTCAGAACTAATGTATGAAGCTTATAAATGAGGAGAACACTGTTAAATTTCAAATTGAGGCCGAATTCCTGTGGCATTTTTTGACTGAAACAATTTAAATACTGAAGGTAATAGTATATACTTCTAAAAAAACTCTCAAATTGTGGGAAACCTGTTAAAATACAGAATTATCTTTCCAGGAAATGAATATGAACGTGTAACAAACAGTTGAAACACAAGTAAATCAATTCTAACTACATTTAATGCCGAGTTCCATTACCGAGGTTACAGTTAGAAAGCTCTGAAATGACGAGAATTCTGATAATATTAACAACTCCGGCTATTTTAAGGGGCGTTTCCACAAAGTTGTGATTTCAATCATTAAGAATTCCTGTTTATACAGCTCCGAACTTATTAATCTTTGAAATGAGGAGAATTCAGTTTATGTTTATAATTTAGGCTTAATTGGCAAAGCGTTTCTTGACTGGAACAGTGTATATCCTGAAGGTTCTAGTATATACCTCTAAGGAAACAGTCAAAATGTGGTAAAACTCTCAAAATACACCGTTATCTTTCCAGGAAATGAATATGAACCTATAACAAAAAGTTGAAATACAAGTAAATAGATTCTAACTACATTTAATGCCGAGTTCCATTACCGAGATTACAGGTAGAGAGCTCTGAAATGACGAGGCTTCTATTCATATTAACAACTCTGGCTATTTTAAGTGGCGTTTTTACAAAAACGTGATTTCAAACATTAAGAATTGCTGTGGATAGAGCTCAGAACTTGAGTATTAAGCTTTGAAATGAGGAGAATACTGTTTATTTTTGTAATTGAGGCTTAATTGGCCACGCGTTTTTTGACTGAAACAGTGTATATCCTGAAGGTTCTAGTATATACCGCTAAGGAAACAGTCAAAATGTGGTAAAACTATTAAAATACATAGTTATCTTTCCAGGAAATGAATATGAACCTATAATAAACAGTTGAAATACAAGTCAATAGATTCTAACTACATTTCATGCCGAGTTCCATTACCGATATTACAGGGAGAAAGCTCTGAAATGATGAGAATTCTGATAATATTAACAACTCAGGCTATTTTAAGTGGTTTTTTCACTAAAATGTGATTTCAAACATTAGGAATTCCTGTTTATAGAGCTCAGAACTTGTGTATGGATCTTTAAAATGAGGACAATACTGTTTATGTTTACAATTGAGGCTAAATTGCGGTGGTGTCTTTTGAATGAACAGTTTATATCCTGAGGTTCTAGAATGGTCATCTAAGGAAACTCTCAAAATGTGTTACAACTCTGAAAATACACAATTGTCTTTCCAGGAAATGAATATGAATGTGTACCAGTTGAAACACGAGTAAATATATGGTAACTACATTTAATGCCGAGTTCCATTACCGAGAACACAGGTAGAGAGCACCGAAATGACGAGAATTCTAATAATATTAACAATTCTGGCTATTTTCAGTGGCATTTTCACATAATGTGATTTCAGTCATTAAGAATTCCTGTTTATAAAGCTCAGAACTAATGTATGAAGCTTATAAATGAGGAGAACACTGTTAAATTTCAAATTGAGGCCGAATTCCTGTGGCATTTTTTGACTGAAACAATTTAAATACTGAAGGTAATAGTATATGCTTCTTAAAAAACTCTCAAATTGTGGGAAACCTGTTAAAATACAGAATTATCTTTCCAGGAAATGAATATGAACGTGTAACCAACAGTTGAAACACAAGTAAATAGATTCTAACTACATTTAATGCCCGGTTCCATTACCGAGATTACAGTTAGAAAGCTCTGAAATGACGAGAATTCTGATAATATTAACAACTCCGGCTATTTTAAGGGGCGTTTCCACAAAATTGTGATTTCAATCATTAAGAATTCCTGATTATACAGCTCCGAACTTATTAATCTTTGAAATGAGGAGAATACAGTTTATGTTTATAATTGAGGCTTAATTGGCAAAGCGTTTCTTGACTGGAACAGTGTATATCCTGAAGGTTCTAGTATATACCTCTAAGGAAACAGTCAAAATGTGGTAAAACTCTTAATATACACCGTTATCTTTCCAGGAAATGAATATGAACCTATAACAAACAGTTGAAATACAAGTAAATAAATTCTAACTACATTTAATGCCGAGTTCCATTACCGAGATTACAGGTAGAGAGCTCTGAAATGACGAGGCTTCTATTAATATTAACAACTCTGGCTATTTTAAGTGGCGTTTTTACAAAAACGTGATTTCAAACATTAAGAATTGCTGTGTATAGAGCTCAGAACTTGAGTATTAAGCTTTGAAATGAGGAGAATACTGTTTATTTTTGTAATTGAGGCTTAATTGGCCACGCGTTTTTTGACTGAAACAGTGTATATCCTGAAGGTTCTAGTATATACCTCTAAGGAAACAGTCAAAATGTGGTAAAACTATTAAAATACATAGTTATCTTTCCAGGAAATGAATATGAACCTATAATAAACAGTTGAAATACAAGTAAATAGATTCTAACTACATTTCATGCCGAGTTCCATTACCGATATTACAGGGAGAAAGCTCTGAAATGATGAGAATTCTGATAATATTAACAACTCAGGCTATTTTAAGTGGTTTTTTCACTAAAATGTGATTTCAAACATTAGGATTTCCTGGTTATAGAGCTCAGAACTTTTGTATGGATCTTTAAAATGAGGACAATACTGTTTATGTTTACAATTGAGGCAAAATTGCCGTGGTGTCTTTTGACTGAACAGTTTATATCCTGAGGTTCTAGAATGGTCATCTAAGGAAACTCTCAAAATGTGTTACAACTCTGAAAATACACAATTGTCTTTCCAGGAAATGAATATGAATGAGTACCAGTTGAAACACGAGTAAATATATGGTAACTACATTTAATGCCGAGTTCCATTACCGAGAACACAGGTAGAGAGCACCGAAATGACGAGAATTCTAATAATATTAACAATTCTGGCTATTTTGAGTGGCATTTTCACATAATGTGATTTCAGTCATTAAGAATTCCTGTTTATAAAGCTCAGAACTAATGTGTGAAGCTTATAAATGAGGAGAACACTGTTAAATTTCAAATTGAGGCCGAATTCCTGTGACATTTTTTGACTGAAACAATTTAAATACTGAAGGTAATAGTATATACTTCTAAAAAAACTCTCAAATTGTGGGAAACCTGTTAAAATACAGAATTATATTTCCAGGAAATGAATATGAACGTGTAACAAACAGTTGACAAACAAGTAAATAGATTCTAACTACATTTAATGCCGAGTTCCATTACCAAGGTTACAGTTAGATAGCTATGAAATGATGAGAATTCTGATAATATTAACAACTCAGGCTATTTTAAGGGGCGTTTCCACAAAATTGTGATTTCAATCATTAAGAATTCCTGATTATACAGCTCCGAACTTATTAATCTTTGCAATGAGGAGAATACAGTTTATGTTTATAATTGAGGCTTAATTGGCAAAGCGTTTCTTGACTGGAACAGTGTATATCCTGAAGGTTCTAGTATATACGTCTAAGGAAACAGTCAAAATGTGGAAAAACTCTTAAAATACACCGTTATCTTTCCAGGAAATGAATATGAACCTATAACAAACAGTTGAAATACAAGTAAATAGATTCTAACTACATTTAATGCCGAGTTCCATTACCGAGATTACAGGTAGAGAGGTCTGAAATGATGATGCTTCTAATCATATTAACAACTCTGGCTATTTTAAGTGGCGTTTTTGCAAAAACGTGATTTCACACATTAAGAATTGCTGTGTATAGAGCTCAGAACTTGAGTATTTAGCTTTGAACTGAGGAGAATACTGTTTATTTTTGTAATTGATTCTTAATTGGCCACGCATTTTTTGACTGAAATGGTGTATATCCTGAAGGTTCTAGTATATACCCCTAAGAAAACAGTCAAAATGTGGTAAAACTATTAAAATACATAGTTATCTTTCCAGCAAATGAATATGAACCTATAATAAACAGTTGAAATACAAGTAAATAGATTCTAACTACATTTCATGCCGAGTTCCATTACCGATATTACAGGGAGAAAGCTCTGAAATGATGAGAATTCTGATAATATTAACAACTCAGGCTATTTTAAGTGGTTTTTTCACTAAAATGTGATTTCAAACATTAAGAATTCCTGTTTATAGAGCTCAGAACTTGTGTATGGAACTTTAAAATGAGGATAATACTGTTTAGGTTTTAAATTGAGGCTAAATTGCCGTGGTGTCTTTTGACTGAACAGTTTATATCCTGAGGTTCTAGTATGTTCATCTAAGGAAACTGTCAAAATGTGTTAAAACTCTTAAAATACACAATTATCTTCCCAGGAAATGAATAGGAATGTGTACCAGTCTAAACATGAGTAAATATATGGTAACTACAGTTAATGCCGAGTTCCATTACCGAGATTACAGGTTGAGAGCACTGAAATTAGGAGAATTCTAGTAATATTAACAATTCTGGCTATTTTCAGTGGCATTTTCACATAATGTGATTTCAGTCATTAAGAATTCCTGTTTATAAAGCTCAGAACTAATGTATGAAGCTTATAAATGAGGAGAACACTGTTAAATTTCAAATTGAGGCCGAATTCCTGTGGCATTTTTTGACTGAAACAATTTAAATACTGAAGGTAATAGTATATACTTCTAAAAAAACTCTCAAATTGTGGGAAACCTGTTAAAATACAGAATTATCTTTCCAGGAAATGAATATGAACGTGTAACAAACAGTTGAAACACAAGTAAATCAATTCTAACTACATTTAATGCCGAGTTCCATTACCGAGGTTACAGTTAGAAAGCTCTGAAATGACGAGAATTCTGATAATATTAACAACTCCGGCTATTTTAAGGGGCGTTTCCACAAAGTTGTGATTTCAATCATTAAGAATTCCTGTTTATACAGCTCCGAACTTATTAATCTTTGAAATGAGGAGAATTCAGTTTATGTTTATAATTTAGGCTTAATTGGCAAAGCGTTTCTTGACTGGAACAGTGTATATCCTGAAGGTTCTAGTATATACCTCTAAGGAAACAGTCAAAATGTGGTAAAACTCTCAAAATACACCGTTATCTTTCCAGGAAATGAATATGAACCTATAACAAAAAGTTGAAATACAAGTAAATAGATTCTAACTACATTTAATGCCGAGTTCCATTACCGAGATTACAGGTAGAGAGCTCTGAAATGACGAGGCTTCTATTCATATTAACAACTCTGGCTATTTTAAGTGGCGTTTTTACAAAAACGTGATTTCAAACATTAAGAATTGCTGTGGATAGAGCTCAGAACTTGAGTATTAAGCTTTGAAATGAGGAGAATACTGTTTATTTTTGTAATTGAGGCTTAATTGGCCACGCGTTTTTTGACTGAAACAGTGTATATCCTGAAGGTTCTAGTATATACCGCTAAGGAAACAGTCAAAATGTGGTAAAACTATTAAAATACATAGTTATCTTTCCAGGAAATGAATATGAACCTATAATAAACAGTTGAAATACAAGTCAATAGATTCTAACTACATTTCATGCCGAGTTCCATTACCGATATTACAGGGAGAAAGCTCTGAAATGATGAGAATTCTGATAATATTAACAACTCAGGCTATTTTAAGTGGTTTTTTCACTAAAATGTGATTTCAAACATTAGGAATTCCTGTTTATAGAGCTCAGAACTTGTGTATGGATCTTTAAAATGAGGACAATACTGTTTATGTTTACAATTGAGGCTAAATTGCGGTGGTGTCTTTTGAATGAACAGTTTATATCCTGAGGTTCTAGAATGGTCATCTAAGGAAACTCTCAAAATGTGTTACAACTCTGAAAATACACAATTGTCTTTCCAGGAAATGAATATGAATGTGTACCAGTTGAAACACGAGTAAATATATGGTAACTACATTTAATGCCGAGTTCCATTACCGAGAACACAGGTAGAGAGCACCGAAATGACGAGAATTCTAATAATATTAACAATTCTGGCTATTTTCAGTGGCATTTTCACATAATGTGATTTCAGTCATTAAGAATTCCTGTTTATAAAGCTCAGAACTAATGTATGAAGCTTATAAATGAGGAGAACACTGTTAAATTTCAAATTGAGGCCGAATTCCTGTGGCATTTTTTGACTGAAACAATTTAAATACTGAAGGTAATAGTATATGCTTCTTAAAAAACTCTCAAATTGTGGGAAACCTGTTAAAATACAGAATTATCTTTCCAGGAAATGAATATGAACGTGTAACCAACAGTTGAAACACAAGTAAATAGATTCTAACTACATTTAATGCCCGGTTCCATTACCGAGATTACAGTTAGAAAGCTCTGAAATGACGAGAATTCTGATAATATTAACAACTCCGGCTATTTTAAGGGGCGTTTCCACAAAATTGTGATTTCAATCATTAAGAATTCCTGATTATACAGCTCCGAACTTATTAATCTTTGAAATGAGGAGAATACAGTTTATGTTTATAATTGAGGCTTAATTGGCAAAGCGTTTCTTGACTGGAACAGTGTATATCCTGAAGGTTCTAGTATATACCTCTAAGGAAACAGTCAAAATGTGGTAAAACTCTTAATATACACCGTTATCTTTCCAGGAAATGAATATGAACCTATAACAAACAGTTGAAATACAAGTAAATAAATTCTAACTACATTTAATGCCGAGTTCCATTACCGAGATTACAGGTAGAGAGCTCTGAAATGACGAGGCTTCTATTAATATTAACAACTCTGGCTATTTTAAGTGGCGTTTTTACAAAAACGTGATTTCAAACATTAAGAATTGCTGTGTATAGAGCTCAGAACTTGAGTATTAAGCTTTGAAATGAGGAGAATACTGTTTATTTTTGTAATTGAGGCTTAATTGGCCACGCGTTTTTTGACTGAAACAGTGTATATCCTGAAGGTTCTAGTATATACCTCTAAGGAAACAGTCAAAATGTGGTAAAACTATTAAAATACATAGTTATCTTTCCAGGAAATGAATATGAACCTATAATAAACAGTTGAAATACAAGTAAATAGATTCTAACTACATTTCATGCCGAGTTCCATTACCGATATTACAGGGAGAAAGCTCTGAAATGATGAGAATTCTGATAATATTAACAACTCAGGCTATTTTAAGTGGTTTTTTCACTAAAATGTGATTTCAAACATTAGGATTTCCTGGTTATAGAGCTCAGAACTTTTGTATGGATCTTTAAAATGAGGACAATACTGTTTATGTTTACAATTGAGGCAAAATTGCCGTGGTGTCTTTTGACTGAACAGTTTATATCCTGAGGTTCTAGAATGGTCATCTAAGGAAACTCTCAAAATGTGTTACAACTCTGAAAATACACAATTGTCTTTCCAGGAAATGAATATGAATGAGTACCAGTTGAAACACGAGTAAATATATGGTAACTACATTTAATGCCGAGTTCCATTACCGAGAACACAGGTAGAGAGCACCGAAATGACGAGAATTCTAATAATATTAACAATTCTGGCTATTTTGAGTGGCATTTTCACATAATGTGATTTCAGTCATTAAGAATTCCTGTTTATAAAGCTCAGAACTAATGTGTGAAGCTTATAAATGAGGAGAACACTGTTAAATTTCAAATTGAGGCCGAATTCCTGTGACATTTTTTGACTGAAACAATTTAAATACTGAAGGTAATAGTATATACTTCTAAAAAAACTCTCAAATTGTGGGAAACCTGTTAAAATACAGAATTATATTTCCAGGAAATGAATATGAACGTGTAACAAACAGTTGACAAACAAGTAAATAGATTCTAACTACATTTAATGCCGAGTTCCATTACCAAGGTTACAGTTAGATAGCTATGAAATGATGAGAATTCTGATAATATTAACAACTCAGGCTATTTTAAGGGGCGTTTCCACAAAATTGTGATTTCAATCATTAAGAATTCCTGATTATACAGCTCCGAACTTATTAATCTTTGCAATGAGGAGAATCCAGTTTATGTTTATAATTGAGGCTTAATTGGCAAAGCGTTTCTTGACTGGAACAGTGTATATCCTGAAGGTTCTAGTATATACGTCTAAGGAAACAGTCAAAATGTGGAAAAACTCTTAAAATACACCGTTATCTTTCCAGGAAATGAATATGAACCTATAACAAACAGTTGAAATACAAGTAAATAGATTCTAACTACATTTAATGCCGAGTTCCATTAACGAGATTACAGGTAGAGAGGTCTGAAATGATGATGCTTCTAATCATATTAACAACTCTGGCTATTTTAAGTGGCGTTTTTGCAAAAACGTGATTTCAAACATTAAGAATTGCTGTGTATAGAGCTCAGAACTTGAGTATTAAGCTTTGAAATGAGGAGAATACTGTTTATTTTTGTAATTGATTCTTAATTGGCCACGCGTTTTTTGACTGAAATGGTGTATATCCTGAAGGTTCTAGTATATACCCCTAAGAAAACAGTCAAAATGTGGTAAAAGTATTAAAATACATAGTTGTCTTTCCTGCAAATGAATATGAACCTATAATAAACAGTTGAAATACTAGTAAATAGATTCTAACTACATTTCATGCCGAGTTCCATTACCGATATTACAGGGAGAAAGCTCTGAAATGATGAGAATTCTGATAATATTAACAACTCAGGCTATTTTAAGTGGTTTTTTCACTAAAATGTGATTTCAAACATTAGGAATTCCTGTTTATAGAGCTCAGAACTTGTGTATGGATCTTTAAAATGAGGACAATACTGTTTATGTTTACAATTGAGGCTAAATTGCGGTGGTGTCTTTTGAATGAACAGTTTATATCCTGAGGTTCTAGAATGGTCATCTAAGGAAACTCTCAAAATGTGTTACAACTCTGAAAATACACAATTGTCTTTCCAGGAAATGAATATGAATGTGTACCAGTTGAAACACGAGTAAATATATGGTAACTACATTTAATGCCGAGTTCCATTACCGAGAACACAGGTAGAGAGCACCGAAATGACGAGAATTCTAATAATATTAACAATTCTGGCTATTTTCAGTGGCATTTTCACATAATGTGATTTCAGTCATTAAGAATTCCTGTTTATAAAGCTCAGAACTAATGTATGAAGCTTATAAATGAGGAGAACACTGTTAAATTTCAAATTGAGGCCGAATTCCTGTGGCATTTTTTGACTGAAACAATTTAAATACTGAAGGTAATAGTATATACTTCTAAAAAAACTCTCAAATTGTGGGAAACCTGTTAAAATACAGAATTATCTTTCCAGGAAATGAATATGAACGTGTAACAAACAGTTGAAACACAAGTAAATCAATTCTAACTACATTTAATGCCGAGTTCCATTACCGAGGTTACAGTTAGAAAGCTCTGAAATGACAAGAATTCTGATAATGTTAACAACTCCGGCTATTTTAAGGGGCGTTTCCACAAAGTTGTGATTTCAATCATTAAGAATTCCTGTTTATACAGCTCCGAACTTATTAATCTTTGAAATGAGGAGAATTCAGTTTATGTTTATAATTTAGGCTTAATTGGCAAAGCGTTTCTTGACTGGAACAGTGTATATCCTGAAGGTTCTAGTATATACCTCTAAGGAAACAGTCAAAATGTGGTAAAACTCTCAAAATACACCGTTATCTTTCCAGGAAATGAATATGAACCTATAACAAACAGTTGAAATACAAGTAAATAGATTCTAACTACATTTAATGCCGAGTTCCATTACCGAGATTACAGGTAGAGAGCTCTGAAATGACGAGGCTTCTATTCATATTAACAACTCTGGCTATTTTAAGTGGCGTTTTTACAAAAACGTGATTTCAAACATTAAGAATTGCTGTGGATAGAGCTCAGAACTTGAGTATTAAGCTTTGAAATGAGGAGAATACTGTTTATTTTTGTAATTGAGGCTTAATTGGCCACGCGTTTTTTGACTGAAACAGTGTATATCCTGAAGGTTCTAGTATATACCTCTAAGGAAACTGTCAAAATGTGGTAAAACTATTAAAATACATAGTTACCTTTCCAGGAAATGAATATGAACCTATAATAAACAGTTGAAATACAAGTAAATAGATTCTAACTACATTTCATGCCGAGTTCCATTACCGATATTACAGGGAGAAAGCTCTGAAATGATGAGAATTCTGATAATATTAACAACTCAGGCTATTTTAAGTGGTTTTTCACTAAAATGTGATTTCAAACATTAGGATTTCCTGGTTATAGAGCTCAGAACTTTTGTATGGATCTTTAAAATGAGGACAATACTGTTTATGTTTACAATTGAGGCAAAATTGCCGTGGTGTCTTTTGACTGAACAGTTTATATCCTGAGGTTCTAGAATGGTCATCTAAGGAAACTCTCAAAATGTGTTACAACTCTGAAAATACACAATTGTCTTTCCAGGAAATGAATATGAATGTGTACCAGTTGAAACACGAGTAAATATATGGTAACTACATTTAATGCCGAGTTCCATTACCGAGAACACAGGTAGAGAGCACCGAAATGACGAGAATTCTAATAATATTAACAATTCTGGCTATTTTGAGTGGCATTTTCACATAATGTGATTTCAGTCATTAAGAATTCCTGTTTATAAAGCTCAGAACTAATGTGTGAAGCTTATAAATGAGGAGAACACTGTTAAATTTCAAATTGAGGCCGAATTCCTGTGACATTTTTTGACTGAAACAATTTAAATACTGAAGGTAATAGTATATACTTCTAAAAAAACTCTCAAATTGTGGGAAACCTGTTAAAATACAGAATTATATTTCCAGGAAATGAATATGAACGTGTAACAAACAGTTGACAAACAAGTAAATAGATTCTAACTACATTTAATGCCGAGTTCCATTACCAAGGTTACAGTTAGATAGCTATGAAATGATGAGAATTCTGATAATATTAACAACTCAGGCTATTTTAAGGGGCGTTTCCACAAAATTGTGATTTCAATCATTAAGAATTCCTGATTATACAGCTCCGAACTTATTAATCTTTGCAATGAGGAGAATACAGTTGATGTTTATAATTGAGGCTTAATTGGCAAAGCGTTTCTTGACTGGAACAGTGTATATCCTGAAGGTTCTAGTATATACGTCTAAGGAAACAGTCAAAATGTGGAAAAACTCTTAAAATACACCGTTATCTTTCCAGGAAATGAATATGAACCTATAACAAACAGTTGAAATACAAGTAAATAGATTCTAACTACATTTAATGCCGAGTTCCATTAACGAGATTACAGGTAGAGAGGTCTGAAATGATGATGCTTCTAATCATATTAACAACTCTGGCTATTTTAAGTGGCGTTTTTGCAAAAACGTGATTTCAAACATTAAGAATTGCTGTGTATAGAGCTCAGAACTTGAGTATTAAGCTCTGAACTGAGGAGAATACTGTTTATTTTTGTAATTGATTCTTAATTGGCCACGCGTTTTTTGACTGAAATGGTGTATATCCTGAAGGTTCTAGTATATACCCCTAAGAAAACAGTCAAAATGTGGTAAAAGTATTAAAATACATAGTTGTCTTACCTGCAAATGAATATGAACCTATAATAAACAGTTGAAATACTAGTAAATAGATTCTAACTACATTTCATGCCGAGTTCCATTACCGATATTACAGGGAGAAAGCTCTGAAATGATGAGAATTCTGATAATATTAACAACTCAGGCTATTTTAAGTGGTTTTTTCACTAAAATGTGATTCCAATCATTAAGAATTCCTGTTTATAGAGCTCAGAACTTGTGTATGGAACTTTAAAATGAGGATAATACTGTTTAGGTTTTAAATTGAGGCTAAATTGCCGTGGTGTCTTTTGACTGAACAGTTTATATCCTGAGGTTCTAGTATGTTCATCTAAGGAAACTGTCAAAATGTGTTAAAACTCTTAAAATACACAATTATCTTCCCAGGAAATGAATAGGAATGTGTACCAGTCTAAACATGAGTAAATATATGGTAACTACAGTTAATGCCGAGTTCCATTACCGAGATTACAGGTTGAGAGCACTGAAATTAGGAGAATTCTAGTAATATTAACAATTCTGGCTATTTTCAGTGGCATTTTCACATAATGTGATTTCAGTCATTAAGAATTCCTGTTTATAAAGCTCAGAACTAATGTATGAAGCTTATAAATGAGGAGAACACTGTTAAATTTCAAATTGAGGCCGAATTCCTGTGGCATTTTTTGACTGAAACAATTTAAATACTGAAGGTAATAGTATATACTTCTAAAAAAACTCTCAAATTGTGGGAAACCTGTTAAAATACAGAATTATCTTTCCAGGAAATGAATATGAACGTGTAACAAACAGTTGAAACACAAGTAAATCAATTCTAACTACATTTAATGCCGAGTTCCATTACCGAGGTTACAGTTAGAAAGCTCTGAAATGACAAGAATTCTGATAATGTTAACAACTCCGGCTATTTTAAGGGGCGTTTCCACAAAGTTGTGATTTCAATCATTAAGAATTCCTGTTTATACAGCTCCGAACTTATTAATCTTTGAAATGAGGAGAATTCAGTTTATGTTTATAATTTAGGCTTAATTGGCAAAGCGTTTCTTGACTGGAACAGTGTATATCCTGAAGGTTCTAGTATATACCTCTAAGGAAACAGTCAAAATGTGGTAAAACTCTCAAAATACACCGTTATCTTTCCAGGAAATGAATATGAACCTATAACAAACAGTTGAAATACAAGTAAATAGATTCTAACTACATTTAATGCCGAGTTCCATTACCGAGATTACAGGTAGAGAGCTCTGAAATGACGAGGCTTCTATTCATATTAACAACTCTGGCTATTTTAAGTGGCGTTTTTACAAAAACGTGATTTCAAACATTAAGAATTGCTGTGGATAGAGCTCAGAACTTGAGTATTAAGCTTTGAAATGAGGAGAATACTGTTTATTTTTGTAATTGAGGCTTAATTGGCCACGCGTTTTTTGACTGAAACAGTGTATATCCTGAAGGTTCTAGTATATACCTCTAAGGAAACAGTCAAAATGTGGTAAAACTATTAAAATACATAGTTACCTTTCCAGGAAATGAATATGAACCTATAATAAACAGTTGAAATACAAGTAAATAGATTCTAACTCCGTTTCATGCCGAGTTCCATTACCGATATTACAGGGAGAAAGCTCTGAAATGAGGAGAATTCTGATAATATTAACAACTCAGGCTATTTTAAGTGGTTTTTTCACTAAAATGTGATTTCAAACATTAGGAATTCCTGTTTATAGAGCTCAGAACTTGTGTATGGATCTTTAAAATGAGGACAATACTGTTTATGTTTACAATTGAGGCTAAATTGCCGTGGTGTCTTTTGAATGAACAGTTTATATCCTGAGGTTCTAGAATGGTCATCTAAGGAAACTCTCAAAATGTGTTACAACTCTTAAAATACACAATTGTCTTTCCAGGAAATGAATATGAATGTGTACCAGTTGAAACACGAGTAAATATATGGTAACTACATTTAATGCCGAGTTCCATTACCGAGAACACAGGTAGAGAGCACCGAAATGACGAGAATTCTAATAATATTAAAAATTCTGGCTATTTTCAGTGGCATTTTCACATAATGTGATTTCAGTCATTAAGAATTCCTGTTTATAAAGCTCAGAACTAATGTATGAAGCTTATAAATGAGGAGAACACTGTTAAATTTCAAATTGAGGCCGAATTCCTGTGGCATTTTTTGACTGAAACAATTTAAATACTGAAGGTAATAGTATATGCTTCTAAAAAAACTCTCAAATTGTGGGAAACCTGTTAAAATACAGAATTATCTTTCCAGGATATGAATATGAACGTGTAACCAACAGTTGAAACACAAGTAAATAGATTCTAACTACATTTAATGCCCGGTTCCATTACCGAGGTTACAGTTAGAAAGCTCTGAAATGACGAGAATTCTGATAATATTAACAACTCCGGCTATTTTAAGGGGCGTTTCCACAAAATTGTGATTTCAATCATTAAGAATTCCTGATTATACAGCTCAGAACTTATTAATCTTTGAAATGAGGAGAATACAGTTTATGTTTATAATTGAGGCTTAATTGGCAAAGCGTTTCTTGACTGGAACAGTGTATATCCTGAAGGTTCTAGTATATACGTCTAAGGAAACAGTCAAAATGTGGAAAAACTCTTAAAATACACCGTTATCTTTCCAGGAAATGAATATGAACCTATAACAAACAGTTGAAATACAAGTAAATAGATTCTAACTACATTTAATGCCGAGTTCCATTACCGAGATTACAGGTAGAGAGGTCTGAAATGATGATGCTTCTAATCATATTAACAACTCTGGCTATTTTAAGTGGCGTTTTTGCAAAAACGTGATTTCAAACATTAAGAATTGCTGTGTATAGAGCTCAGAACTTGAGTATTAAGCTTTGAACTGAGGAGAATACTGTTTATTTTTGTAATTGATTCTTAATTGGCCACGCGTTTTTTGACTGAAATGGTGTATATCCTGAAGGTTCTAGTATATACCCCTAAGAAAACAGTCAAAATGTGGTAAAAGTATTAAAATACATAGTTGTCTTTCCTGCAAATGAATATGAACCTATAATAAACAGTTGAAATACTAGTAAATAGATTCTAACTACATTTCATGCCGAGTTCCATTACCGATATTACAGGGAGAAAGCTCTGAAATGATGAGAATTCTGATAATATTAACAACTCAGGCTATTTTAAGTGGTTTTTTCACTAAAATGTGATTCCAATCATTAAGAATTCCTGTTTATAGAGCTCAGAACTTGTGTATGGAACTTTAAAATGAGGATAATACTGTTTAGGTTTAAAATTGAGGCTAAATTGCCGTGGTGTCTTTTGACTGAACAGTTTATATCCTGAGGTTCTAGTATGTTCATCTAAGGAAACTGTCAAAATGTGTTAAAACTCTTAAAATACACAATTATCTTCCCAGGAAA
This sequence comes from Myotis nattereri, assembly GCF_964212035.1. NCBI lineage: Eukaryota > Metazoa > Chordata > Mammalia > Chiroptera > Vespertilionidae > Myotis > Myotis nattereri. The sequence continues at coordinate 8,226,303 of NC_138080.1, read as the reverse complement.
TGAATAGGAATGTGTACCAGTCTAAACATGAGTAAATATATGGTAACTACAGTTAATGCCGAGTTCCATTACCGAGATTACAGGTTGAGAGCACTGAAATTAGGAGAATTCTAGTAATATTAACAATTCTGGCTATTTTCAGTGGCATTTTCACATAATGTGATTTCAGTCATTAAGAATTCCTGTTTATAAAGCTCAGAACTAATGTATGAAGCTTATAAATGAGGAGAACACTGTTAAATTTCAAATTGAGGCCGAATTCCTGTGGCATTTTTTGACTGAAACAATTTAAATACTGAAGGTAATAGTATATACTTCTAAAAAAACTCTCAAATTGTGGGAAACCTGTTAAAATACAGAATTATCTTTCCAGGAAATGAATATGAACGTGTAACAAACAGTTGAAACACAAGTAAATCAATTCTAACTACATTTAATGCCGAGTTCCATTACCGAGGTTACAGTTAGAAAGCTCTGAAATGACAAGAATTCTGATAATGTTAACAACTCCGGCTATTTTAAGGGGCGTTTCCACAAAGTTGTGATTTCAATCATTAAGAATTCCTGTTTATACAGCTCCGAACTTATTAATCTTTGAAATGAGGAGAATTCAGTTTATGTTTATAATTTAGGCTTAATTGGCAAAGCGTTTCTTGACTGGAACAGTGTATATCCTGAAGGTTCTAGTATATACCTCTAAGGAAACAGTCAAAATGTGGTAAAACTCTCAAAATACACCGTTATCTTTCCAGGAAATGAATATGAACCTATAACAAACAGTTGAAATACAAGTAAATAGATTCTAACTACATTTAATGCCGAGTTCCATTACCGAGATTACAGGTAGAGAGCTCTGAAATGACGAGGCTTCTATTCATATTAACAACTCTGGCTATTTTAAGTGGCGTTTTTACAAAAACGTGATTTCAAACATTAAGAATTGCTGTGGATAGAGCTCAGAACTTGAGTATTAAGCTTTGAAATGAGGAGAATACTGTTTATTTTTGTAATTGAGGCTTAATTGGCCACGCGTTTTTTGACTGAAACAGTGTATATCCTGAAGGTTCTAGTATATACCTCTAAGGAAACAGTCAAAATGTGGTAAAACTATTAAAATACATAGTTACCTTTCCAGGAAATGAATATGAACCTATAATAAACAGTTGAAATACAAGTAAATAGATTCTAACTACATTTCATGCCGAGTTCCATTACCGATATTACAGGGAGAAAGCTCTGAAATGATGAGAATTCTGATAATATTAACAACTCAGGCTATTTTAAGTGGTTTTTCACTAAAATGTGATTTCAAACATTAGGATTTCCTGGTTATAGAGCTCAGAACTTTTGTATGGATCTTTAAAATGAGGACAATACTGTTTATGTTTACAATTGAGGCAAAATTGCCGTGGTGTCTTTTGACTGAACAGTTTATATCCTGAGGTTCTAGAATGGTCATCTAAGGAAACTCTCAAAATGTGTTACAACTCTGAAAATACACAATTGTCTTTCCAGGAAATGAATATGAATGTGTACCAGTTGAAACACGAGTAAATATATGGTAACTACATTTAATGCCGAGTTCCATTACCGAGAACACAGGTAGAGAGCACCGAAATGACGAGAATTCTAATAATATTAACAATTCTGGCTATTTTGAGTGGCATTTTCACATAATGTGATTTCAGTCATTAAGAATTCCTGTTTATAAAGCTCAGAACTAATGTGTGAAGCTTATAAATGAGGAGAACACTGTTAAATTTCAAATTGAGGCCGAATTCCTGTGACATTTTTTGACTGAAACAATTTAAATACTGAAGGTAATAGTATATACTTCTAAAAAAACTCTCAAATTGTGGGAAACCTGTTAAAATACAGAATTATATTTCCAGGAAATGAATATGAACGTGTAACAAACAGTTGACAAACAAGTAAATAGATTCTAACTACATTTAATGCCGAGTTCCATTACCAAGGTTACAGTTAGATAGCTATGAAATGATGAGAATTCTGATAATATTAACAACTCAGGCTATTTTAAGGGGCGTTTCCACAAAATTGTGATTTCAATCATTAAGAATTCCTGATTATACAGCTCCGAACTTATTAATCTTTGCAATGAGGAGAATACAGTTGATGTTTATAATTGAGGCTTAATTGGCAAAGCGTTTCTTGACTGGAACAGTGTATATCCTGAAGGTTCTAGTATATACGTCTAAGGAAACAGTCAAAATGTGGAAAAACTCTTAAAATACACCGTTATCTTTCCAGGAAATGAATATGAACCTATAACAAACAGTTGAAATACAAGTAAATAGATTCTAACTACATTTAATGCCGAGTTCCATTAACGAGATTACAGGTAGAGAGGTCTGAAATGATGATGCTTCTAATCATATTAACAACTCTGGCTATTTTAAGTGGCGTTTTTGCAAAAACGTGATTTCAAACATTAAGAATTGCTGTGTATAGAGCTCAGAACTTGAGTATTAAGCTCTGAACTGAGGAGAATACTGTTTATTTTTGTAATTGATTCTTAATTGGCCACGCGTTTTTTGACTGAAATGGTGTATATCCTGAAGGTTCTAGTATATACCCCTAAGAAAACAGTCAAAATGTGGTAAAAGTATTAAAATACATAGTTGTCTTTCCTGCAAATGAATATGAACCTATAATAAACAGTTGAAATACTAGTAAATAGATTCTAACTACATTTCATGCCGAGTTCCATTACCGATATTACAGGGAGAAAGCTCTGAAATGATGAGAATTCTGATAATATTAACAACTCAGGCTATTTTAAGTGGTTTTTTCACTAAAATGTGATTCCAATCATTAAGAATTCCTGTTTATAGAGCTCAGAACTTGTGTATGGAACTTTAAAATGAGGATAATACTGTTTAGGTTTTAAATTGAGGCTAAATTGCCGTGGTGTCTTTTGACTGAACAGTTTATATCCTGAGGTTCTAGTATGTTCATCTAAGGAAACTGTCAAAATGTGTTAAAACTCTTAAAATACACAATTATCTTCCCAGGAAATGAATAGGAATGTGTACCAGTCTAAACATGAGTAAATATATGGTAACTACAGTTAATGCCGAGTTCCATTACCGAGATTACAGGTTGAGAGCACTGAAATTAGGAGAATTCTAGTAATATTAACAATTCTGGCTATTTTCAGTGGCATTTTCACATAATGTGATTTCAGTCATTAAGAATTCCTGTTTATAAAGCTCAGAACTAATGTATGAAGCTTATAAATGAGGAGAACACTGTTAAATTTCAAATTGAGGCCGAATTCCTGTGGCATTTTTTGACTGAAACAATTTAAATACTGAAGGTAATAGTATATACTTCTAAAAAAACTCTCAAATTGTGGGAAACCTGTTAAAATACAGAATTATCTTTCCAGGAAATGAATATGAACGTGTAACAAACAGTTGAAACACAAGTAAATCAATTCTAACTACATTTAATGCCGAGTTCCATTACCGAGGTTACAGTTAGAAAGCTCTGAAATGACAAGAATTCTGATAATGTTAACAACTCCGGCTATTTTAAGGGGCGTTTCCACAAAGTTGTGATTTCAATCATTAAGAATTCCTGTTTATACAGCTCCGAACTTATTAATCTTTGAAATGAGGAGAATTCAGTTTATGTTTATAATTTAGGCTTAATTGGCAAAGCGTTTCTTGACTGGAACAGTGTATATCCTGAAGGTTCTAGTATATACCTCTAAGGAAACAGTCAAAATGTGGTAAAACTCTCAAAATACACCGTTATCTTTCCAGGAAATGAATATGAACCTATAACAAACAGTTGAAATACAAGTAAATAGATTCTAACTACATTTAATGCCGAGTTCCATTACCGAGATTACAGGTAGAGAGCTCTGAAATGACGAGGCTTCTATTCATATTAACAACTCTGGCTATTTTAAGTGGCGTTTTTACAAAAACGTGATTTCAAACATTAAGAATTGCTGTGGATAGAGCTCAGAACTTGAGTATTAAGCTTTGAAATGAGGAGAATACTGTTTATTTTTGTAATTGAGGCTTAATTGGCCACGCGTTTTTTGACTGAAACAGTGTATATCCTGAAGGTTCTAGTATATACCTCTAAGGAAACAGTCAAAATGTGGTAAAACTATTAAAATACATAGTTACCTTTCCAGGAAATGAATATGAACCTATAATAAACAGTTGAAATACAAGTAAATAGATTCTAACTCCGTTTCATGCCGAGTTCCATTACCGATATTACAGGGAGAAAGCTCTGAAATGAGGAGAATTCTGATAATATTAACAACTCAGGCTATTTTAAGTGGTTTTTTCACTAAAATGTGATTTCAAACATTAGGAATTCCTGTTTATAGAGCTCAGAACTTGTGTATGGATCTTTAAAATGAGGACAATACTGTTTATGTTTACAATTGAGGCTAAATTGCCGTGGTGTCTTTTGAATGAACAGTTTATATCCTGAGGTTCTAGAATGGTCATCTAAGGAAACTCTCAAAATGTGTTACAACTCTTAAAATACACAATTGTCTTTCCAGGAAATGAATATGAATGTGTACCAGTTGAAACACGAGTAAATATATGGTAACTACATTTAATGCCGAGTTCCATTACCGAGAACACAGGTAGAGAGCACCGAAATGACGAGAATTCTAATAATATTAAAAATTCTGGCTATTTTCAGTGGCATTTTCACATAATGTGATTTCAGTCATTAAGAATTCCTGTTTATAAAGCTCAGAACTAATGTATGAAGCTTATAAATGAGGAGAACACTGTTAAATTTCAAATTGAGGCCGAATTCCTGTGGCATTTTTTGACTGAAACAATTTAAATACTGAAGGTAATAGTATATGCTTCTAAAAAAACTCTCAAATTGTGGGAAACCTGTTAAAATACAGAATTATCTTTCCAGGATATGAATATGAACGTGTAACCAACAGTTGAAACACAAGTAAATAGATTCTAACTACATTTAATGCCCGGTTCCATTACCGAGGTTACAGTTAGAAAGCTCTGAAATGACGAGAATTCTGATAATATTAACAACTCCGGCTATTTTAAGGGGCGTTTCCACAAAATTGTGATTTCAATCATTAAGAATTCCTGATTATACAGCTCAGAACTTATTAATCTTTGAAATGAGGAGAATACAGTTTATGTTTATAATTGAGGCTTAATTGGCAAAGCGTTTCTTGACTGGAACAGTGTATATCCTGAAGGTTCTAGTATATACGTCTAAGGAAACAGTCAAAATGTGGAAAAACTCTTAAAATACACCGTTATCTTTCCAGGAAATGAATATGAACCTATAACAAACAGTTGAAATACAAGTAAATAGATTCTAACTACATTTAATGCCGAGTTCCATTACCGAGATTACAGGTAGAGAGGTCTGAAATGATGATGCTTCTAATCATATTAACAACTCTGGCTATTTTAAGTGGCGTTTTTGCAAAAACGTGATTTCAAACATTAAGAATTGCTGTGTATAGAGCTCAGAACTTGAGTATTAAACTTTGAACTGAGGAGAATACTGTTTATTTTTGTAATTGATTCTTAATTGGCCACGCCTTTTTTGACTGAAATGGTGTATATCCTGAAGGTTCTAGTATATACCCCTAAGAAAACAGTCAAAATGTGGTAAAACTATTAAAATACATAGTTATCTTTCCAGCAAATGAATATGAACCTATAATAAACAGTTGAAATACAAGTAAATAGATTCTAACTACATTTCATGCCGAGTTCCATTACCGATATTACAGGGAGAAAGCTCTGAAATGATGAGAATTCTGATAATATTAACAACTCAGGCTATTTTAAGTGGTTTTTTCACTAAAATGTGATTTCAAACATTAAGAATTCCTGTTTATAGAGCTCAGAACTTGTGTATGGAACTTTAAAATGAGGATAATACTGTTTAGGTTTTAAATTGAGGCTAAATTGCCGTGGTGTCTTTTGACTGAACAGTTTATATCCTGAGGTTCTAGTATGTTCATCTAAGGAAACTGTCAAAATGTGTTAAAACTCTTAAAATACACAATTATCTTCCCAGGAAATGAATAGGAATGTGTACCAGTCTAAACATGAGTAAATATATGGTAACTACAGTTAATGCCGAGTTCCATTACCGAGATTACAGGTTGAGAGCACTGAAATTAGGAGAATTCTAGTAATATTAACAATTCTGGCTATTTTCAGTGGCATTTTCACATAATGTGATTTCAGTCATTAAGAATTCCTGTTTATAAAGCTCAGAACTAATGTATGAAGCTTATAAATGAGGAGAACACTGTTAAATTTCAAATTGAGGCCGAATTCCTGTGGCATTTTTTGACTGAAACAATTTAAATACTGAAGGTAATAGTATATACTTCTAAAAAAAACTCTCAAATTGTGGGAAACCTGTTAAAATACAGAATTATCTTTCCAGGAAATGAATATGAACGTGTAACAAACAGTTGAAACACAAGTAAATCAATTCTAACTACATTTAATGCCGAGTTCCATTACCGAGGTTACAGTTAGAAAGCTCTGAAATGACGAGAATTCTGATAATATTAACAACTCCGGCTATTTTAAGGGGCGTTTCCACAAAGTTGTGATTTCAATCATTAAGAATTCCTGTTTATACAGCTCCGAACTTATTAATCTTTGAAATGAGGAGAATACAGTTTATGTTTATAATTTAGGCTTAATTGGCAAAGCGTTTCTTGACTGGAACAGTGTATATCCTGAAGGTTCTAGTATATACCTCTAAGGAAACAGTCAAAATGTGGTAAAACTCTCAAAATACACCGTTTTCTTTCCAGGAAATGAATATGAACCTATAACAAAAAGTTGAAATACAAGTAAATAGATTCTAACTACATTTAATGCCGAGTTCCATTACCGAGATTACAGGTAGAGAGCTCTGAAATGACGAGGCTTCTATTCATATTAACAACTCTGGCTATTTTAAGTGGCGTTTTTACAAAAACGTGATTTCAAACATTAAGAATTGCTGTGGATAGAGCTCAGAACTTGAGTATTAAGCTTTGAAATGAGGAGAATACTGTTTATTTTTGTAATTGAGGCTTAATTGGCCACGCGTTTTTTGACTGAAACAGTGTATATCCTGAAGGTTCTAGTATATACCTCTAAGGAAACAGTCAAAATGTGGTAAAACTATTAAAATACATAGTTATCTTTCCAGGAAATGAATATGAACCTATAATAAACAGTTGAAATACAAGTCAATAGATTCTAACTACATTTCATGCCGAGTTCCATTACCGATATTACAGGGAGAAAGCTCTGAAATGATGAGAATTCTGATAATATTAACAACTCAGGCTATTTTAAGTGGTTTTTTCACTAAAATGTGATTTCAAACATTAGGAATTCCTGTTTATAGAGCTCAGAACTTGTGTATGGATCTTTAAAATGAGGACAATACTGTTTATGTTTACAATTGAGGCTAAATTGCGGTGGTGTCTTTTGAATGAACAGTTTATATCCTGAGGTTCTAGAATGGTCATCTAAGGAAACTCTCAAAATGTGTTACAACTCTGAAAATACACAATTGTCTTTCCAGGAAATGAATATGAATGTGTACCAGTTGAAACACGAGTAAATATATGGTAACTACATTTAATGCCGAGTTCCATTACCGAGAACACAGGTAGAGAGCACCGAAATGACGAGAATTCTAATAATATTAACAATTCTGGCTATTTTCAGTGGCATTTTCACATAATGTGATTTCAGTCATTAAGAATTCCTGTTTATAAAGCTCAGAACTAATGTATGAAGCTTATAAATGAGGAGAACACTGTTAAATTTCAAATTGAGGCCGAATTCCTGTGGCATTTTTTGACTGAAACAATTTAAATACTGAAGGTAATAGTATATGCTTCTTAAAAAACTCTCAAATTGTGGGAAACCTGTTAAAATACAGAATTATCTTTCCAGGAAATGAATATGAACGTGTAACCAACAGTTGAAACACAAGTAAATAGATTCTAACTACATTTAATGCCCGGTTCCATTACCGAGGTTACAGTTAGAAAGCTCTGAAATGACGAGAATTCTGATAATATTAACAACTCCGGCTATTTTAAGGGGCGTTTCCACAAAATTGTGATTTCAATCATTAAGAATTCCTGATTATACAGCTCCGAACTTATTAATCTTTGAAATGAGGAGAATACAGTTTATGTTTATAATTGAGGCTTAATTGGCAAAGCATTTCTTGACTGGAACAGTGTATATCCTGAAGGTTCTAGTATATACCTCTAAGGAAACAGTCAAAATGTGGTAAAACTCTTAATATACACCGTTATCTTTCCAGGAAATGAATATGAACCTATAACAAACAGTTGAAATACAAGTAAATAAATTCTAACTACATTTAATGCCGAGTTCCATTACCGAGATTACAGGTAGAGAGCTCTGAAATGACGAGGCTTCTATTAATATTAACAACTCTGGCTATTTTAAGTGGCGTTTTTACAAAAACGTGATTTCAAACATTAAGAATTGCTGTGTATAGAGCTCAGAACTTGAGTATTAAGCTTTGAAATGAGGAGAATACTGTTTATTTTTGTAATTGAGGCTTAATTGGCCACGCGTTTTTTGACTGAAACAGTGTATATCCTGAAGGTTCTAGTATATACCTCTAAGGAAACAGTCAAAATGTGGTAAAACTATTAAAATACATAGTTATCTTTCCAGGAAATGAATATGAACCTATAATAAACAGTTGAAATACAAGTAAATAGATTCTAACTACATTTCATGCCGAGTTCCATTACCGATATTACAGGGAGAAAGCTCTGAAATGATGAGAATTCTGATAATATTAACAACTCAGGCTATTTTAAGTGGTTTTTTCACTAAAATGTGATTTCAAACATTAGGATTTCCTGGTTATAGAGCTCAGAACTTTTGTATGGATCTTTAAAATGAGGACAATACTGTTTATGTTTACAATTGAGGCAAAATTGCCGTGGTGTCTTTTGACTGAACAGTTTATATCCTGAGGTTCTAGAATGGTCATCTAAGGAAACTCTCAAAATGTGTTACAACTCTGAAAATACACAATTGTCTTTCCAGGAAATGAATATGAATGTGTACCAGTTGAAACACGAGTAAATATATGGTAACTACATTTAATGCCGAGTTCCATTACCGAGAACACAGGTAGAGAGCACCGAAATGACGAGAATTCTAATAATATTAACAATTCTGGCTATTTTGAGTGGCATTTTCACATAATGTGATTTCAGTCATTAAGAATTCCTGTTTATAAAGCTCAGAACTAATGTGTGAAGCTTATAAATGAGGAGAACACTGTTAAATTTCAAATTGAGGCCGAATTCCTGTGACATTTTTTGACTGAAACAATTTAAATACTGAAGGTAATAGTATATACTTCTAAAAAAACTCTCAAATTGTGGGAAACCTGTTAAAATACAGAATTATATTTCCAGGAAATGAATATGAACGTGTAACAAACAGTTGACAAACAAGTAAATAGATTCTAACTACATTTAATGCCGAGTTCCATTACCAAGGTTACAGTTAGATAGCTATGAAATGATGAGAATTCTGATAATATTAACAACTCAGGCTATTTTAAGGGGCGTTTCCACAAAATTGTGATTTCAATCATTAAGAATTCCTGATTATACAGCTCCGAACTTATTAATCTTTGCAATGAGGAGAATACAGTTTATGTTTATAATTGATGCTTAATTGGCAAAGCGTTTCTTGACTGGAACAGTGTATATCCTGAAGGTTCTAGTATATACGTCTAAGGAAACAGTCAAAATGTGGAAAAACTCTTAAAATACACCGTTATCTTTCCAGGAAATGAATATGAACCTATAACAAACAGTTGAAATACAAGTAAATAGATTCTAACTACATTTAATGCCGAGTTCCATTAACGAGATTACAGGTAGAGAGGTCTGAAATGATGATGCTTCTAATCATATTAACAACTCTGGCTATTTTAAGTGGCGTTTTTGCAAAAACGTGATTTCAAACATTAAGAATTGCTGTGTATAGAGCTCAGAACTTGAGTATTAAGCTTTGAACTGAGGAGAATACTGTTTATTTTTGTAATTGATTCTTAATTGGCCACGCGTTTTTTGACTGAAATGGTGTATATCCTGAAGGTTCTAGTATATACCCCTAAGAAAACAGTCAAAATGTGGTAAAACTATTAAAATACATAGTTATCTTTCCTGCAAATGAATATGAACCTATAATAAACAGTTGAAATACTAGTAAATAGATTCTAACTACATTTCATGCCGAGTTCCATTACCGATATTACAGGGAGAAAGCTCTGAAATGATCAGAATTCTGATAATATTAACAACTCAGGCTATTTTAAGTGGTTTTTTCACTAAAATGTGATTTCAAACATTAAGAATTCCTGTTTATAGAGCTCAGAACTTGTGTATGGAACTTTAAAATGAGGATAATACTGTTTAGGTTTTAAATTGAGGCTAAATTGCCGTGGTGTCTTTTGACTGAACAGTTTATATCCTGAGGTTCTAGTATGTTCATCTAAGGAAACTGTCAAAATGTGTTAAAACTCTTAAAATACACAATTATCTTCCCAGGAAATGAATAGGAATGTGTACCAGTCTAAACATGAGTAAATATATGGTAACTACAGTTAATGCCGAGTTCCATTACCGAGATTACAGGTTGAGAGCACTGAAATTAGGAGAATTCTAGTAATATTAACAATTCTGGCTATTTTCAGTGGCATTTTCACATAATGTGATTTCAGTCATTAAGAATTCCTGTTTATAAAGCTCAGAACTAATGTATGAAGCTTATAAATGAGGAGAACACTGTTAAATTTCAAATTGAGGCCGAATTCCTGTGGCATTTTTTGACTGAAACAATTTAAATACTGAAGGTAATAGTATATACTTCTAAAAAAACTCTCAAATTGTGGGAAACCTGTTAAAATACAGAATTATCTTTCCAGGAAATGAATATGAACGTGTAACAAACAGTTGAAACACAAGTAAATCAATTCTAACTACATTTAATGCCGAGTTCCATTACCGAGGTTACAGTTAGAAAGCTCTGAAATGACGAGAATTCTGATAATATTAACAACTCCGGCTATTTTAAGGGGCGTTTCCACAAAGTTGTGATTTCAATCATTAAGAATTCCTGTTTATACAGCTCCGAACTTATTAATCTTTGAAATGAGGAGAATTCAGTTTATGTTTATAATTTAGGCTTAATTGGCAAAGCGTTTCTTGACTGGAACAGTGTATATCCTGAAGGTTCTAGTATATACCTCTAAGGAAACAGTCAAAATGTGGTAAAACTCTCAAAATACACCGTTATCTTTCCAGGAAATGAATATGAACCTATAACAAAAAGTTGAAATACAAGTAAATAGATTCTAACTACATTTAATGCCGAGTTCCATTACCGAGATTACAGGTAGAGAGCTCTGAAATGACGAGGCTTCTATTCATATTAACAACCCTGGCTATTTTAAGTGGCGTTTTTACAAAAACGTGATTTCAAACATTAAGAATTGCTGTGGATAGAGCTCAGAACTTGAGTATTAAGCTTTGAAATGAGGAGAATACTGTTTATTTTTGTAATTGAGGCTTAATTGGCCACGCGTTTTTTGACTGAAACAGTGTATATCCTGAAGGTTCTAGTATATACCTCTAAGGAAACAGTCAAAATGTGGTAAAACTATTAAAATACATAGTTATCTTTCCAGGAAATGAATATGAACCTATAATAAACAGTTGAAATACAAGTAAATAGATTCTAACTCCGTTTCATGCCGAGTTCCATTACCGATATTACAGGGAGAAAGCTCTGAAATGATGAGAATTCTGATAATATTAACAACTCAGGCTATTTTAAGTGGTTTTTTCACTAAAATGTGATTTCAAACATTAGGAATTCCTGTTTATAGAGCTCAGAACTTGTGTATGGATCTTTAAAATGAGGACAATACTGTTTATGTTTACAATTGAGGCTAAATTGCCGTGGTGTCTTTTGAATGAACAGTTTATATCCTGAGGTTCTAGAATGGTCATCTAAGGAAACTCTCAAAATGTGTTTCAACTCTTAAAATACACAATTGTCTTTCCAAGAAATGAATATGAATGTGTACCAGTTGAAACACGAGTAAATATATGGTAACTACATTTAATGCCGAGTTCCATTACCGAGAACACAGGTAGAGAGCACCGAAATGACGAGAATTCTAATAATATTAACAATTCTGGCTATTTTCAGTGGCATTTTCACATAATGTGATTTCAGTCATTAAGAATTCCTGTTTATAAAGCTCAGAACTAATGTATGAAGCTTATAAATGAGGAGAACACTGTTAAATTTCAAATTGAGGCCGAATTCCTGTGGCATTTTTTGACTGAAACAATTTAAATACTGAAGGTAATAGTATATGCTTCTAAAAAAACTCTCAAATTGTGGGAAACCTGTTAAAATACAGAATTATCTTTCCAGGATATGAATATGAACGTGTAACCAACAGTTGAAACACAAGTAAATAGATTCTAACTACATTTAATGCCCGGTTCCATTACCGAGGTTACAGTTAGAAAGCTCTGAAAAGACGAGAATTCTGATAATATTAACAACTCCGGCTATTTTAAGGGGCGTTTCCACAAAATTGTGATTTCAATCATTAAGAATTCCTGATTATACAGCTCCGAACTTATTAATCTTTGAAATGAGGAGAATACAGTTTATGTTTATAATTGAGGCTTAATTGGCAAAGCGTTTCTTGACTGGAACAGTGTATATCCTGAAGGTTCTAGTATATACGTCTAAGGAAACAGTCAAAATGTGGAAAAACTCTTAAAATACACCGTTATCTTTCCAGGAAATGAATATGAACCTATAACAAACAGTTGAAATACAAGTAAATAGATTCTAACTACATTTAATGCCGAGTTCCATTACCGAGATTACAGGTAGAGAGGTCTGAAATGATGATGCTTCTAATCATATTAACAACTCTGGCTATTTTAAGTGGCGTTTTTGCAAAAACGTGATTTCAAACATTAAGAATTGCTGTGTATAGAGCTCAGAACTTGAGTATTAAGCTTTGAACTGAGGAGAATACTGTTTATTTTTGTAATTGATTCTTAATTGGCCACGCGTTTTTTGACTGAAATGGTGTATATCCTGAAGGTTCTAGTATATACCCTTAAGAAAACAGTCAAAATGTGGTAAAACTATTAAAATACATAGTTATCTTTCCAGCAAATGAATATGAACCTATAATAAACAGTTGAAATACAAGTAAATAGATTCTAACTACATTTCATGCCGAGTTCCATTACCGATATTACAGGGAGAAAGCTCTGAAATGATGAGAATTCTGATAATATTAACAACTCAGGCTATTTTAAGTGGTTTTTTCACTAAAATGTGATTTCAAACATTAAGAATTCCTGTTTATAGAGCTCAGAACTTGTGTATGGAACTTTAAAATGAGGATAATACTGTTTAGGTTTTAAATTGAGGCTAAATTGCCGTGGTGTCTTTTGACTGAACAGTTTATATCCTGAGGTTCTAGTATGTTCATCTAAGGAAACTGTCAAAATGTGTTAAAACTCTTAAAATACACAATTATCTTCCCAGGAAATGAATAGGAATGTGTACCAGTCTAAACATGAGTAAATATATGGTAACTACAGTTAATGCCGAGTTCCATTACGGAGATTAAAGGTTGAGAGCACTGAAATTAGGAGAATTCTAGTAATATTAACAATTCTGGCTATTTTCAGTGGCATTTTCACATAATGTGATTTCAGTCATTAAGAATTCCTGTTTATAAAGCTCAGAACTAATGTATGAAGCTTATAAATGAGGAGAACACTGTTAAATTTCAAATTGAGGCCGAATTCCTGTGGCATTTTTTGACTGAAACAATTTAAATACTGAAGGTAATAGTATATACTTCTAAAAAAAACTCTCAAATTGTGGGAAACCTGTTAAAATACAGAATTATGTTTCCAGGAAATGAATATGAACGTGTAACAAACAGTTGAAACACAAGTAAATCTATTCTAACTACATTTAATGCCGAGTTCCATTACCGAGGTTACAGTTAGAAAGCTCTGAAATGACGAGAATTCTGATAATATTAACAACTCCGGCTATTTTAAGGGGCGTTTCCAAAAAGTTGTGATTTCAATCATTAAGAATTCCTGTTTATACAGCTCTGAACTTATTAATCTTTGAAATGAGGAGAATTCAGTTTATGTTTATAATTTAGGCTTAATTGGCAAAGCGTTTCTTGACTGGAACAGTGTATATCCTGAAGGTTCTAGTATATACCTCTAAGGAAACAGTCAAAATGTGGTAAAACTCTCAAAATACACCGTTATCTTTCTAGGAAATGAATATGAACCTATAACAAAAAGTTGAAATACAAGTAAATAGATTCTAACTACATTTAATGCCGAGTTCCATTACCGAGATTACAGGTAGAGAGCTATGAAATGACGAGGCTTCTATTCATATTAACAACTCTGGCTATTTTAAGTGGCGTTTTTACAAAAACGTGATTTCAAACATTAAGAATTGCTGTGGATAGAGCTCAGAACTTGAGTATTAAGCTTTGAAATGAGGAGAATACTGTTTATTTTTGTAATTGAGGCTTAATTGGCCACGCGTTTTTTGACTGAAACAGTGTATATCCTGAAGGTTCTAGTATATACCTCTAAGGAAACAGTCAAAATGTGGTAAAACTATTAAAATACATAGTTATCTTTCCAGGAAATGAATATGAACCTATAATAAACAGTTGAAATACAAGTAAATAGATTCTAACTCCGTTTCATGCCGAGTTCCATTACCGATATTACAGGGAGAAAGCTCTGAAATGATGAGAATTCTGATAATATTAACAACTCAGGCTATTTTAAGTGTTTTTTTCACTAAAATGTGATTTCAAACATTAGGAATTCCTGTTTATAGAGCTCAGAACTTGTGTATGGATCTTTAAAATGAGGACAATACTGTTTATGTTTACAATTGAGGCTAAATTGCCGTGGTGTCTTTTGAATGAACAGTTTATATCCTGAGGTTCTAGAATGGTCATCTAAGGAAACTCTCAAAATGTGTTACAACTCTTAAAATACACAATTGTCTTTCCAGGAAATGAATATGAATGTGTACCAGTTGAAACACGAGTAAATATATGGTAACTACATTTAATGCCGAGTTCCATTACCGAGAACACAGGTAGAGAGCACCGAAATGACGAGAATTCTAATAATATTAACAATTCTGGCTATTTTCAGTGGCATTTTCACATAATGTGATTTCAGTCATTAAGAATTCCTGTTTATAAAGCTCAGAACTAATGTATGAAGCTTATAAATGAGGAGAACACTGTTAAATTTCAAATTGAGGCCGAATTCCTGTGGCATTTTTTGACTGAAACAATTTAAATACTGAAGGTAATAGTATATGCTTCTAAAAAAACTCTCAAATTGTGGGAAACCTGTTAAAATACAGAATTATCTTTCCAGGAAATGAATATGAACGTGTAACCAACAGTTGAAACACAAGTAAATAGATTCTAACTACATTTAATGCCCGGTTCCATTACCGAGGTAACAGTTAGAAAGCTCTGAAATGACGAGAATTCTGATAATATTAACAACTCCGGCTATTTTAAGGGGCGTTTCCACAAAATTGTGATTTCAATCATTAAGAATTCCTGATTATACAGCTCCGAACTTATTAATCTTTGCAATGAGGAGAATACAGTTTATGTTTATAATTGAGGCTTAATTGGCAAAGCGTTTCTTGACTGGAACAGTGTATATCCTGAAGGTTCTAGTATATACGTCTAAGGAAACAGTCAAAATGTGGAAAAACTCTTAAAATACACCGTTATCTTTCCAGGAAATGAATATGAACCTATAACAAACAGTTGAAATACAAGTAAATAGATTCTAACTACATTTAATGCCGAGTTCCATTACCGAGATTACAGGTAGAGAGGTCTGAAATGATGATGCTTCTAATCATGTTAACAACTCTGGCTATTTTAAGTGGCGTTTTTGCAAAAACGTGATTTCAAACATTAAGAATTGCTGTGTATAGAGCTCAGAACTTGAGTATTAAGCTTTGAACTGAGGAGAATACTGTTTATTTTTGTAATTGATTCTTAATTGGCCACGCGTTTTTTGACTGAAATGGTGTATATCCTGAAGGTTCTAGTATATACCCCTAAGAAAACAGTCAAAATGTGGTAAAACTATTAAAATACATAGTTATCTTTCCAGCAAATGAATATGAACCTATAATAAACAGTTGAAATACAAGTAAATAGATTCTAACTACATTTCATGCCGAGTTCCATTACCGATATTACAGGGAGAAAGCTCTGAAATGTTGAGAATTCTGATAATATTAACAACTCAGGCTATTTTAAGTGGTTTTTTCACTAAAATGTGATTTCAAACATTAAGAATTCCTGTTTATAGAGCTCAGAACTTGTGTATGGAACTTTAAAATGAGGATAATACTGTTTAGGTTTAAAATTGAGGCTAAATTGCCGTGGTGTCTTTTGACTGAACAGTTTATATCCTGAGGTTCTAGTATGTTCATCTAAGGAAACTGTCAAAATGTGTTAAAACTCTTAAAATACACAATTATCTTCCCAGAAAATGAATAGGAATGTGTACCAGTCTAAACATGAGTAAATATATGGTAACTACAGTTAATGCCGAGTTCCATTACCGAGATTACAGGTTGAGAGCACTGAAATTAGGAGAATTCTAGTAATATTAACAATTCTGGCTATTTTCAGTGGCATTTTCACATAATGTGATTTCAGTCATTAAGAATTCCTGTTTATAAAGCTCAGAACTAATGTATGAAGCTTATAAATGAGGAGAACACTGTTAAATTTCAAATTGAGGCCGAATTCCTGTGGCATTTTTTGACTGAAACAATTTAAATACTGAAGGAAATAGTATATACTTCTAAAAAAACTCTCAAATTGTGGGAAACCTGTTAAAATACAGAATTATCTTTCCAGGAAATGAATATGAACGTGTAACAAACAGTTGAAACACAAGTAAATCAATTCTAACTACATTTAATGCCGAGTTCCATTACCGAGGTTACAGTTAGAAAGCTCTGAAATGACGAGAATTCTGATAATATTAACAACTCCGGCTATTTTAAGGGGCGTTTCCACAAAGTTGTGATTTCAATCATTAAGAATTCCTGTTTATACAGCTCCGAACTTATTAATCTTTGAAATGAGGAGAATTCAGTTTATGTTTATAATTTAGGCTTAATTGGCAAAGCGTTTCTTGACTGGAACAGTGTATATCCTGAAGGTTCTAGTATATACCTCTAAGGAAACAGTCAAAATGTGGTAAAACTCTCAAAATACACCGTTATCTTTCCAGGAAATGAATATGAACCTATAACAAAAAGTTGAAATACAAGTAAATAGATTCTAACTACATTTAATGCCGAGTTCCATTACCGAGATTACAGGTAGAGAGCTCTGAAATGACGAGGCTTCTATTCATATTAACAACCCTGGCTATTTTAAGTGGCGTTTTTACAAAAACGTGATTTCAAACATTAAGAATTGCTGTGGATAGAGCTCAGAACTTGAGTATTAAGCTTTGAAATGAGGAGAATACTGTTTATTTTTGTAATTGAGGCTTAATTGGCCACGCGTTTTTTGACTGAAACAGTGTATATCCTGAAGGTTCTAGTATATACCTCTAAGGAAACAGTCAAAATGTGGTAAAACTATTAAAATACATAGTTATCTTTCCAGGAAATGAATATGAACCTATAATAAACAGTTGAAATACAAGTAAATAGATTCTAACTCCGTTTCATGCCGAGTTCCATTACCGATATTACAGGGAGAAAGCTCTGAAATGATGAGAATTCTGATAATATTAACAACTCAGGCTATTTTAAGTGGTTTTTTCACTAAAATGTGATTTCAAACATTAGGAATTCCTGTTTATAGAGCTCAGAACTTGTGTATGGATCTTTAAAATGAGGACAATACTGTTTATGTTTACAATTGAGGCTAAATTGCCGTGGTGTCTTTTGAATGAACAGTTTATATCCTGAGGTTCTAGAATGGTCATCTAAGGAAACTCTCAAAATGTGTTACAACTCTTAAAATACACAATTGTCTTTCCAGGAAATGAATATGAATGTGTACCAGTTGAAACACGAGTAAATATATGGTAACTACATTTAATGCCGAGTTCCATTCCAGAGAACACAGGTAGAGAGCACCGAAATGAAGAGAATTCTAATAATATTAACAATTCTGGCTATTTTCAGTGGCATTTTCACATAATGTGATTTCAGTCATTAAGAATTCCTGTTTATAAAGCTCAGAACTAATGTATGAAGCTTATAAATGAGGAGAACACTGTTAAATTTCAAATTGAGGCCGAATTCCTGTGGCATTTTTTGACTGAAACAATTTAAATACTGAAGGTAATAGTATACGCTTCTAAAAAAACTCTCAAATTGTGGGAAACCTGTTAAAATACAGAATTATCTTTCCATGAAATGAATATGAACGTGTAACCAACAGTTGAAACACAAGTAAATAGATTCTAACTACATTTAATGCCCGGTTCCATTACCGAGGTTACAGTTAGAAAGCTCTGAAATGACGAGAATTCTGATAATATTAACAACTCCGGCTATTTTAAGGGGCGTTTCCACAAAATTGTGATTTCAATCATTAAGAATTCCTGATTATACAGCTCCGAACTTATTAATCTTTGAAATGAGGAGAATACAGTTTAAGTTTATAATTGAGGCTTAATTGGCAAAGCGTTTCTTGACTGGAACAGTGTATATCCTGAAGGTTCTAGTATATACGTCTAAGGAAACAGTCAAAATGTGGAAAAACTCTTAAAATACACCGTTATCTTTCCAGGAAATGAATATGAACCTATAACAAACAGTTGAAATACAAGTAAATAGATTCTAACTACATTTAATGCCGAGTTCCATTACCGAGATTACAGGTAGAGAGGTCTGAAATGATGATGCTTCTAATCATATTAACAACTCTGGCTATTTTAAGTGGCGTTTTTGCAAAAACGTGATTTCAAACATTAAGAATTGCTGTGTATAGAGCTCAGAACTTGAGTATTAAGCTTTGAACTGAGGAGAATACTGTTTATTTTTGTAATTGATTCTTAATTGGCCACGCGTTTTTTGACTGAAATGGTGTATATCCTGAAGGTTCTAGTATATACCCCTAAGAAAACAGTCAAAATGTGGTAAAACTATTAAAATACATAGTTATCTTTCCAGCAAATGAATATGAACCTATAATAAACAGTTGAAATACAAGTAAATAGATTCTAACTACATTTCATGCCGAGTTCCATTACCGATATTACAGGGAGAAAGCTCTGAAATGATGAGAATTCTGATAATATTAACAACTCAGGCTATTTTAAGTGGTTTTTTCACTAAAATGTGATTTCAAACATTAAGAATTCCTGTTTATAGAGCTCAGAACTTGTGTATGGAACTTTAAAATGAGGATAATACTGTTTAGGTTTAAAATTGAGGCTAAATTGCCGTGGTGTCTTTTGACTGAACAGTTTATATCCTGAGGTTCTAGTATGTTCATCTAAGGAAACTGTCAAAATGTGTTAAAACTCTTAAAATACACAATTATCTTCCCAGGAAATGAATAGGAATGTGTACCAGTCTAAACATGAGTAAATATATGGTAACTACAGTTAATGCCGAGTTCCATTACCGAGATTACAGGTTGAGAGCACTGAAATTAGGAGAATTCTAGTAATATTAACAATTCTGGCTATTTTCAGTGGCATTTTCACATAATGTGATTTCAGTCATTAAGAATTCCTGTTTATAAAGCTCAGAACTAATGTATGAAGCTTATAAATGAGGAGAACACTGTTAAATTTCAAATTG
The DNA here is from genome assembly GCF_964212035.1 of Myotis nattereri. Lineage (NCBI taxonomy): Eukaryota > Metazoa > Chordata > Mammalia > Chiroptera > Vespertilionidae > Myotis > Myotis nattereri. Next base: position 8,206,291 of record NC_138080.1, on the reverse strand, counting down.
AGGCCGAATTCCTGTGGCATTTTTTGACTGAAACAATTTAAATACTGAAGGTAATAGTATATACTTCTAAAAAAACTCTCAAATTGTGGGAAACCTGTTAAAATACAGAATTATCTTTCCAGGAAATGAATATGAACGTGTAACAAACAGTTGAAACACAAGTAAATCAATTCTAACTACATTTAATGCCGAGTTCCATTACCGAGGTTACAGTTAGAAAGCTCTGAAATGACGAGAATTCTGATAATATTAACAACTCCGGCTATTTTAAGGGGCGTTTCCACAAAGTTGTGATTTCAATCATTAAGAATTCCTGTTTATACAGCTCCGAACTTATTAATCTTTGAAATGAGGAGAATTCAGTTTATGTTTATAATTTAGGCTTAATTGGCAAAGCGTTTCTTCACTGGAACAGTGTATATCCTGAAGGTTCTAGTATATACCTCTAAGGAAACAGTCAAAATGTGGTAAAACTCTCAAAATACACCGTTATCTTTCCAGGAAATGAATATGAACCTATAACAAAAAGTTGAAATACAAGTAAATAGATTCTAACTACATTTAATGCCGAGTTCCATTACCGAGATTACAGGTAGAGAGCTCTGAAATGATGAGAATTCTGATAATATTAACAACTCAGGCTATTTTAAGTGGTTTTTTCACTAAAATGTGATTTCAAACATTAGGAATTCCTGTTTATAGAGCTCAGAACTTTTGTATGGATCTTTAAAATGAGGACAATACTGTTTATGTTTACAATTGAGGCAAAATTGCCGTGGTGTCTTTTGACTGAACAGTTTATATCCTGAGGTTCTAGAATGGTCATCTAAGGAAACTCTCAAAATGTGTTACAACTCTGAAAATACACAATTGTCTTTCCAGGAAATGAATATGAATGTGTACCAGTTGAAACACGAGTAAATATATGGTAACTACATTTAATGCCGAGTTCCATTACCGAGAACACAGGTAGAGAGCACCGAAATGACGAGAATTCTAATAATATTAACAATTCTGGCTATTTTGAGTGGCATTTTCACATAATGTGATTTCAGTCATTAAGAATTCCTGTTTATAAAGCTCAGAACTAATGTATGAAGCTTATAAATGAGGAGAACACTGTTAAATTCCAAATTGAGGCCGAATTCCTGTGACATTTTTTGACTGAAACAATTTAAATACTGAAGGTAATAGTATATACTTCTAAAAAAACTCTCAAATTGTGGGAAACCTGTTAAAATACAGAATTATCTTTCCAGAAAATGAATATGAACGGGTAACAAACAGTTGACAAACAAGTAAATAGATTCTAACTACATTTAATGCCGAGTTCCATTACCAAGGTTACAGTTAGATAGCTATGAAATGATGAGAATTCTGATAATATTAACAACTCAGGCTATTTTAAGGGGCGTTTCCACAAAATTGTGATTTCAATCATTAAGAATTCCTGATTATACAGCTCCGAACTTATTAATCTTTGAAATGAGGAGAATACAGTTTATGTTTATAATTGAGGCTTAATTGGCAAAGCGTTTCTTGACTGGAACAGTGTATATCCTGAAGGTTCTAGTATATACGTCTAAGGAAACAGTCAAAATGTGGAAAAACTCTTAAAATACACCGTTATCTTTCCAGGAAATGAATATGAACCTATAACAAACAGTTGAAATACAAGTAAATAGATTCTAACTACATTTAATGCCGAGTTCCATTACCGAGATTACAGGTAGAGAGGTCTGAAATGATGATGCTTCTAATTATATTAACAACTCTGGCTATTTTAAGTGGCGTTTTTGCAAAAACGTGATTTCAAACATTAAGAATTGCTGTGTATAGAGCTCAGAACTTGAGTATTAAGCTTTGAACTGAGGAGAATACTGTTTATTTTTGTAATTGATTCTTAATTGGCCACGCGTTTTTTGACTGAAATGGTGTATATCCTGAAGGTTCTAGTATATACCCCTAAGAAAACACTCAAAATGTGGTAAAACTATTAAAATACATAGTTATCTTTCCAGCAAATGAATATGAACCTATAATAAACAGTTGAAATACAAGTAAATAGATTCTAACTACATTTCATGCCGAGTTCCATTACCGATATTACAGGGAGAAAGCTCTGAAATGATGAGAATTCTGATAATATTAACAACTCAGGCTATTTTAAGTGGTTTTTTCACTAAAATGTGATTTCAAACATTAAGAATTCCTGTTTATAGAGCTCAGAACTTGTGTATGGAACTTTAAAATGAGGATAATACTGTTTAGGTTTAAAATTGAGGCTAAATTGCCGTGGTGTCTTTTGACTGAACAGTTTATGTCCTGAGGTTCTAGTATGTTCATCTAAGGAAACTGTCAAAATGTGTTAAAACTCTTAAAATACACAATTATCTTCCCAGGAAATGAATAGGAATGTGTACCAGTCTAAACATGAGTAAATATATGGTAACTACAGTTAATGCCGAGTTCCATTACCGAGATTACAGGTTGAGAGCACTGAAATTAGGAGAATTCTAGTAATATTAACAATTCTGGCTATTTTCAGTGGCATTTTCACATAATGTGATTTCAGTCATTAAGAATTCCTGTTTATAAAGCTCAGAACTAATGTATGAAGCTTATAAATGAGGAGAACACTGTTAAATTTCAAATTGAGGCCGAATTCCTGTGGCATTTTTTGACTGAAACAATTTAAATACTGAAGGTAATAGTATATACTTCTAAAAAAACTCTCAAATTGTGGGAAACCTGTTAAAATACAGAATTATCTTTCCAGGAAATGAATATGAACGTGTAACAAACAGTTGAAACACAAGTAAATCAATTCTAACTACATTTAATGCCGAGTTCCATTACCGATGTTACAGTTAGAAAGCTCTGAAATGACGAGAATTCTGATAATATTAACAACTCCGGCTATTTTAAGGGGCGTTTTCACAAAGTTGTGATTTCAATCATTAAGAATTCCTGTTTATACAGCTCCGAACTTATTAATCTTTGAAATGAGGAGAATACAGTTTATGTTTATAATTTAGGCTTAATTGGCAAAGCGTTTCTTGACTGGAAGAGTGTATACCCTGAAGGTTGTAGTATATTCCTCTAAGGAAACAGTCAAAATGTGGTAAAACTATTAAAATACATAGTCTTCTTTCCAGGAAATGAATATGAACCTATAATAAACAGATGAAATACAAGTAAATAAATTCTAACTACATTTCATGCCGTGTTCCATTACGGATATTACAGGGAGAAAGCTCTGAAATGATGAGAATTCTGATAATATTAACAACTCAGGCTATATTAAGTGGTATTTTCACTAAAATGTGATTTCAAACATTAAGAATTCCTGTTTATAGAGCTCAGAACTTGTGTATGGAACTTTAAAATGAGGATAATACTGTTTATGTTTACAATTGAGGCTAAATTGCCGTGGCGTCTTTTGACTGAACAGTTTATATGCTGAGGTTATTGTATGTTCATCTAAGGAAACTGTCAAAATGTGTTACAACTCTTAAAATACACAATTGTCTTTCCAGGAAATGAATATGAATGTGTACCAGTTGAAACACGAGTAAATATATGGTAACTACATTTAATGCCGAGTTCCATTACCGAGATTACAGGTAGAGAGCACTGAAATGACGAGAATTCTAATAATATTAACAACTCCGGCTATTTTAAGTTTCTTTTTCACTAAAATGTGATTTCTAACATTAAGAATTCCTGTTTATAGAGCTCAGAACTTGGGTATGGAGCTTTTAAATGAGGATTATTCTGTTTATGTTCCCAATTGAGGCTAAATTGACATGGCTTCTTTTGACTGACAGAGTATATATCCTGAAGGTTCTACTATATACATCTAAGGAAACTGTCAAAATGTGGTAAAACTCTTAAAATACACCGTTATCTTTCCAGGAAATGAATATGAACTTGTAACAAACAGTTGAAATACAAGTAAATAGATATTACCTACATTTAATTCCGAGTTCCATTACAGAGTTTACAGGTAGAGAGCTCTGAAATGACGAGAATTCTAATTATACTAAGAACTCCGCATATTTTCAGTGGCATTTTCACAAAATGTGATTTCAATCATTAAGAATTCCTGTTTATAGAGCTCAGAACTTGTGTATAAAGCTTTTCAATGAGGAGAATACTGTTTATTTTTACAATTGAGGGTTAATTTGCCAAATGTTTTTTGGATGAAAGGGTGTACATCCTGAAGGTTCTAGTATGTACTTCTAAGGAAACTGTCAAAATGGGGTAAAACTCTTAAAATACACAATTATCTTTCCAGGAAATGAATATGAAAGTGTAACAAACAGTTGAAACACATGTAAATAGAATCTTACTACATTTAATGCGTAGTTCAATCAACGAGATTACAGTTAGAAAGCTCTGAAATGACCAGAAATCTGATAATATTAACAACTACAGCTATTTTAAGTGGCGTTTTCACTAAAATGTGATTTCAAACATTAAGAATTCCTGTTTATAGAGCACAGAACTTGTGAATAAAGCTTTTAAATGGGGAGAATACTGTTTGTGTTTCCCATTGAGGCTGAATTGGCGTGGCGTCTTTTGACTAAAACAGTTTATATCCTGAAGGTTCCAGTATATACCTCTAAGGAAACTGTCAAAATGTGAAAAAACTTTTAAAATACACAATTGTCTTTCCAGGTAAAGAATATGAACGTGTAACAAACAGTTAAAACACAATTAAATAGAATCTAACTACATTAAATGCCCTGTTAAATTGCTGAGATTACAGGTAGAAAGCTATGAAATGATGAGAATTCTGATAATATTAACAAGTCCGGCTATTTTAAGTGGCGTTTTCACTAAAATGTGATTTCAAACGTTAAGAATTCCTGTTTATAGAGCTCAGATTTTGTGTATGAGGATTTGAAATGAAGATAATACTGTTTATTTTTACAATTGTGGCTAAATTTGCCTCGAGTCTTTTGATTGAAACATTTTATATCCTGAAGTTTCTAGTATGTACCTCTAAGGAAACTGTCAAAATGGGGTAAAACTCTTAAAATACACAATTGTCTTTCCAGGAATTGAACAAGAACGTGTAACAAACAGTTGAAACACAAGTAAATAGACTCTAACTACAATTAATGCCGAGTTCAATTACCGAGATTACTGGTAGAAGCTCTGAAATGATGAGAATTCTGATAATATTAACAACTCCGGCTATTTTAAGTGGCTTTTTCACTAAAATGTGATTTCAAACATTAAGAATTCCTGTTTATAGAGCTCAGAACTTGAGTACGGAGCTTTTAAATGAGGATAATTCTGTTTAAGTTTCCAATAGAGGCTAAATTGACGTGGTGTCTTTTGACTGACAGAGTATATATCCTGAAGGTTCTAGTATGTACATCTAAGGAAACTGTCAAAATGTGGAAAAACTCTTAAAATACACAATTATCTTTCCAGGAAATGAATTTGAACTTGTAACTAACAGTTGAAATACAAGTAAATAGATTCTAACTACATTTTATTCCGAGTTCCATTACAGAGTTTACAGGTAGAGAGTTCTGAAATGACGAGATTTCTAATAATATTAACAACTCTGGCTATTTTCAGTGGCATTTTCACAAAATGTGATTTCAATCATTAAGAATTCCTGCTTATAGAGCTCAGAATTTGTGTATGGAGCTTTCAAATTAGGATAATTCTGTTTATGTTTCCAATTGAGGCTGAATTGGCGTGGTGTCTTTTGACTAAAACAGTTTATATCCTGAAGGTTCTAGTATATACTTCTAAAAAAACTGTCAAATTGTGGGAAACCTGTAAAAATACAGAATTATCGGGAGAGAAAATGGCGGAGGTTTAGACAGATGTGTCGGTGCCTTGTCCCGGAGCAGATAAGGGCGGGCAGCTGAAACGGGTAGCATACAGCCCTAATAAGCAGAGGAGATTCAGCTGAGACAGTCTGCAGCCAGGAAAGACAGAGAAATCCTAGATAAAGGATAGGTTAGAGGCTGAGGCTGAAACCTCTCCAGGTGCGCCGGCACAGCCGCGGAGACCGTGCCATCTTGGGTGACTGTCGCCGGCATCCAGAGACCAGCTACTAACCCGGCAACAAAGGCTCTCAAGCAGCGCGACTACGTGAACTCAGAGGAACTCGGCTTCTCCCCACAGAAAGGTTAGACTTTCCCCAAAGGTGCGGTTTGCAGTTTAGGTTGGAGAGTGGAACGCGCGCAGGGGTGTGGGGGCTCTGCGCCCCACAAAGACCGCGGCCGTTGGAGCCAGCGTGACCCACGAGTGTGGAAGGGCACCCCCAGGGCTGCTGGCAGAAGGGAACGCTATAAATAAGCCCACAGTTGGACGGGACACAAACGGGCAGCCTCAGATTACGCCAGTTTGCCGGCTACTCGGTGCCAGGAGCCAGAGCGCGCGCAGAGACTTCGCGCAGATTTGGAAGGTGAAGCGTTGCGAGTTCGCACAACTTCCCAGGCTCTTAAATCTGTGCGTTTGATTGTTGAACCCAGTGCAAGGGACTACCCAGTTGGGGGCAGTCACAGAGCTTGTAAGGGAAGGCTGTTTTGGGGGAGCCTGGGAAACAGAGCGGGGAGTGACTACTGGAAAACCAGCTCTGGGCGGAGGACATTCCCAAACCAGCTTCCGGTACAATAGAGAACACCTGGTCAGAGAGGTCCTATACCCTCGAAGGTCATTCCCGACGCACTGCCACCCAGAGGCAGAGCCATGAACTGACTCTTCTGTAAATACAGATAAGGGCTGTCTGGGAAACCAATGTAGCCTGCCTTAAAATCAGGACTGTGGCTTACAACACAGAGGAACAGTGTATCAGAGGAAAATTCAACATTCTCCTGAATACCTGGTGTGCCAAAAAGAGGAGCAGAAGATCTGAAGCACCTTCATTACAGCCCATTTTTTTTAATTATTTTTTTTTAATTATTGTTTCACCTTTTAACTAAGAAACCATTTATTTTCTTTTTTCATCACCTGATATTACCCTTTTAATTACTACATTTTTATTTTTAACCAGTATTATTACTGCTGCCATTTTACCATTTTTTTTTAAAGTGTCATTTTATTTTCTCTTTATTTTATTTTGGGACTAAGGTTCTCCATTCTATTTTCATCATTCCTTTAGCATCATTTTCCTCTACCTCAATTGTGCTGCTGTGCTAAAACTCTCTTCCCCACTTTTCCCCTTTTGCTGTCCTGTTTCTCTTACCCTATTCCTGCTTTAGATTTTTCCTATTCTTCATATGCCCTGTCTAAATTTCACCCTACTTATATATCCCTTTTCCAATCACCTGCTCTAAATCCTTATCCACCTCTCCCTTATCTTTCTTCACTATCCAAATTTTTTATTCTCTCCTTTTCTCTATTGTTCTGTTGTTGCTTGCTCGATTGTTGAGTATATTGTGTTTTTTTTTTCTTTTCTTTTCTTTAAGGATTGTATGTGAGGTTGTTCTGCTTTTTCTTTTTCTTTTTCTGTCTCCCATTCCCCCTCCCCACCCCACCCCCGGCCAGTTATTTTTGTGCTTCTGCTTTCCCTTGCCTCACTTGATATTATTGGCTGTTTGTAGTTTGTATTCACTCCAGAGATCCGTTGCTGGAATTTGTTGGGATTAGTGGCGGTTCTATCGGAGTTTTCTCCTCATATGAATAGTCTCCTCCCCTCTTCTACTTCATTCTATTTTTCTTTTTTTTTTCTTTTTCTTCTTTTTTTTTTCTCTTTTTTCTGTTTTTCTCTCTATCTTTTTCTCTTCTTTCTTCCTTACCCCCCAACTCTCTTAGCTTGGGTGGCCATCTTTATTTGGGGTTATTAATACCGTAATTCATTTGTGTTCAGTGCCTGGTATGTTGTGCCTTGTTGTGTTGTATTTTGTGCCTTTAAATCAACGCAGCAGATCCAAGCAACAGCGGCCTCCTGATCTCCACACGCTCTGTCTGAGGAACAGCTGCTGTGGGTGAAGCCTCCCTCCACCAGCCAAAAGAGCCACAACAGCTGTGAACAGCACCCATCAGAAGACCCGCTAACAACAGAGGAGCAGCTGCTACCACAACCGCCCAAGGAGCAACCACAGCCCAAGGAACCACTGCCACCTAGGGAGCAGCCACTGATCGACTCAATATCTATATACGTCAGTGAGATCAAACATGGGTAGACAAAGAAATCCCCAAAGGAAAGAAAAGGAGGACTCACCAGAAAAGCAGCTAAGTGATACAGAGGCATACAACATGACAGAAAAAGAATTCAGAATAAGGGTCCTAGAGTGCATACACCGGATGGAGGAAAAAATCGACAACTTATCCAAGAAGCAAGAAGAAACGGATGAAAAAATCGACAACTTAACTAAGACCCAAGAAGAAATGAAGTGTGATATAGCTGCAATAAAGAACACCATTGAAAGTATCAACAGTAGACTAGGAGAAGCGGAAGACCGAATTAGTGAATTAGAAGACAGGGAAGCAAAACACACCCAAACTGTACTTCAGTTGGAGAAAAAAATTAAAAGACAGGAGGAGAGCCTAAGGGAGCTTTGGGACAACATGAAACGAAACAACATACGAATAATAGGGGTGCCAGAACAACAGAAAGAGGAACAAGGATTAGAAAACCTATTGGAAGAAATAATATCAGAAAACTTCCCTGAGGTGGGGAAGAAAAAAGTCACACAAGCCCAGAGAGTCCCAAGCAAGGTGAACCCGAAAAGACCCACACCAAGACACATCATAATTACCATGGCAAATGTTCAGGACAAAGAGAGAATCTTACAGGCTGCAAGAGAGAGACGGAAAGTTACATACAAGGGATCTCACATTAGATTATCAAATGATTTCTCAACAGAAACACATCAGGCCAGAAAAGAATGGACGGAAATTTACAAAGTGATGCAAAGCAAAGGACTGAATCCAAGAATACTCTATCCAGCAAGGCTATCATTCAAAATTGAAGGGGAAATAAGAAGCTTCACAGACAAAAAAAGGCTAAGGGAGTTTATCACCACCAAGCCAGCAATGCAAGAAATGCTAAAGGGACTGGTGTAAAAAGAAGAAATAAAAATCCCAGAAAGAAAACAGCCACACACAAAAAAAAAGAAATGGCTACAAACAAGTACCTTTCAATAATAACTTTAAATGTAAACGGGCTAAATGCTCCAACCAAAAGATATCGAGTGGCTGAATGGATAAAAAATCATGACCCATACATTTGCTGTCTACAAGAGACCCACCTCATTAGAAAGGACTCACACAGACTGAAAGTGAAGGGATGGAAAAATATCTTTCAGGCTAATGGAAAAGAAAAGAAAGCTGGGGTAGCAATACTTATATCGGACAAAATAGACCTCAAAGTGAAGGCCATAACAAGAGATACGGAAGGCCACTTCATAATACTAAAAGGATCAATACAACAAGAAGATATAACCCTGATAAACATATATGCACCCAATGCAGGAGCACCCAAATACATAAAAAATCTTCTGGAAGATATCAAAGGAGAGATCGACAACAATACAATCATAGTAGGGGACTTTAATACACCACTGTCATCACTGGATAAGTCCTCTAGAAAAACAATCAGCAAAGATACAGCAATACTAAATGACTCACTAGATCAGATGGACTTAATAGACATCTTCAGAACACTTCACCCCAGTGCCACGGAATATACATTCTACTCAAGTGCTCATGACACATATTCAAAAATAGACCATATATTGGGTCACAAGCAAAGTATCCCCAAATTCAAGAAGATTGAAATCATAAAAAGCGTCTTCGCAGACCACGATGGCATAATATTAGAAATAAACTGCAATAAAAACAACCCAAAATACTCAAACACCTGGAAGCTGAATAGCATGCTATTAAATATTGATTGGGTTACCAATGAAATCAAAGAAGAAATTCAAAACATCCTGGAAACTAATGACAATGAAAACACAACAATCCAAAACCTATGGGACACAATGAAAGCAGTCCTGAGAGGGAAGTTTATAGCTCTACAGGCCTATCTCAAAAAACAAGAAAAAATGGTAGTAAATCAGCTAACTCTACAACTCAAAGAATTAGAAAGAGAGCAACAAGAAAACCCCAGAGTGAGCAGAAGGAAGGAGATAATAAAGATTAGAGCAGAAATAAATAACATAGAGACCAAAAAAATAATACAGAAAATCAATGAAACCAAGAGCTGGTTCTTCGAAAGGATAAACAAGATTGACAAACCTCTAGCCAGACTCACCAAGAAGCAAAGAGAGAGGACCCAAATAAACAAAATCAGAAATGAAAGAGGTGAAATAACAACAGACCCCACAGAAATACAAATGATTGTTAAAAAATACTATGGACAGCTCTACTCCAGCAAACTAGACAACCTGGAGGAAATGGACAAATTCCTAGAAAAATACAACATTCCAAAACTCAATCAGGAAGAATCTAAAAATCTCAACAGGCCAATAACTATGGAAGAAATTGAAGCAGTCATCAAAAAGCTTCCAGCAAACAAAAGCCCAGGACCAGACGGCTTCACAGGGGAGTTTTACCAAACATTCAAGGAAGAACTAAAACCTATCCTCCTCAGACTACTACAAAAAATTCAAGAGGAAGGAACACTTCCAAGCTCATTCTATGAAGCCAGCATCACCCTAATCCCAAAACCCGGTAAAGACAACACAATGAAAGAGAATTACAGGCCAATATCCCTCATGAACATAGATGCCAAAATCCTCAACAAAATCTTAGCAAATCGGATCCAGCAGTACATCAGAAAGATCATACACCATGACCAAGTAGGATTTATCCCAGGGATGCAAGGATGGTACAATATCCGCAAATCAATAAACGTGATACATCACATAAACAAATTGAAAGAAAAAAACCACATGGTCTTATCAATTGATGCAGAAAAAGCATTTGACAAAATTCAACACCCATTTTTGATAAAAACTCTCAGCAAGGTGGGAGTAGGAGGATCATACCTCAACATAATAAAAGCCATATATGACAGGCCCACAGCCAACATCATTCTCAATGGACAAAAACTTACACCATTTCCCCTAAGAACAGGAACAAGACAGGGATGCCCCCTCTCACCACTCCTGTTCAACATAGTACTGGAAGTGTTAGCCATTGCAATTCGGCAAGAAGAAGAAATAAAAGGCATCCAAATTGGAAAAGAGGAAGTAAAACTGTCCTTATTTGCAGACGACATGATATTATACATACAAAACCCTAGAGACTCCATCAAAAAGCTACTAGACTTAATACATGAATTTGGCAATGTAGCAGGATACAAAATTAACCCCAAGAAATCTGAGGCATTTCTATACACCAATAGTGAACTTTCAGAAAGAGAGATTATAAAAACAATCCCGTTTACCATCGCAGCAAAAAAACTAAGCTACCTAGGAATAATCTTAACTAAAGAGGTAAAAGACCTCTACTCAGAAAACTACAGGACGTTGAAAAAAGATATAGAGGAAGACATAAACAGATGGAAGAACATACCGTGTTCATGGATTGGTAGAATCAACATCAATAAAATGTCCATACTACCCAAAGCAATCTATAAATTCAATGCACTTCCCATTAAAATACCAACGGCATACTTCAGAGATCTAGAACGAACTCTCCAAAAATTCATCTGGAATAAAAAAAGACCCCGAATAGCTGCAGCAATCCTGAAAAAGAACAAAGTAGGTGGGATCTCAATACCAGATATCAAGTTGTATTACAAAGCCACTGTTCTCAAAACTGCCTGGTACTGGCACAAGAATAGGCATATAGATCAATGGAATAGAATAGAGAGCCCAGAAATCGGCCCGAACCAATATGCTCAATTAATATTTGACAAAGGAGGCAAGAACATACAATGGAGCCAAGATAGTCTCTTCAATAAATGGTGTTGGGAAAATTGGACAGATATATGCAAGAAAATGAAACTAGACCACCAACTTACACCATACACAAAAATAAACTCAAAATGGATAAAGGACTTAAATGTACGACAGGAAACCATAAAAATTCTAGAAGAATCCAAAGGCAACAAAATCTCAGACATATGCCGAAGCAATTTCTTCACTGATACAGCTCCTAGGGCACTTGAAACTAAAGAGAAAATGAACAAATGGGACTACATCAAAATAAAAAGCTTCTGCACAGCAAAAGAAACCATCAACAAAACAACGAGAAAACCCACTGTGTGGGAAAACATATTTGCCAATGTCATATCTGATAAGGGCCTAATCTCCAAAGTTTATAGGGAACTCATACAACTTAACAAAAGGAAGATAAACAATCCAATCAAAAAATGGGCAAACACCTAAATAGACACCTTTCAAAAGAGTACATTCAGAAAGCCAAGAGACATATGAAAACATGCTCAAAGTCACTAATCATCCGAGAGATGCAAATCAAAACAACAATGAGGTACCATCTCACACCTGTCAGACTGGCTATCATCAACAAATCAACAAACGACAAGTGCTGGAGAGGATGTGGAGAAAAAGGAACACTTGTGCACTGCTGGTGGGAATGCAGACTGGTGCAGCCACTATGGAAGACAGTATGGAGTTTCCTTAAAAAACTGAAAATGGAACTCCCATTTGACCCTGTGATCCCACTTCTAGGAATATATCCCAAGAAACCAGAAACACCAATCAGAAAAGATATATGCACCCCTATGTTCATAGCAGCACAATTCACCATAGCTAAGATCTGGAAACAGCCTAAGTGCCCATCAGTAGATGAATGGATTAGAAAACTGTGGTACATCTACACGATGGAATACTATGCTGCTCTAAAAAGGAAGGAACTCTTACCTTTTGCAACGTCATGGATGGAACTGGAGAGCATTATGCTAAGTGAAATAAGCCAGTCAATGAAGGAAAAATACCACATGATCTCACTCATTCATGGATAATAGAGACCATTATAAACTTTTGAACAATAATAGATTCAGAGGCAGAGCTGCCTCAAACAGATTGTCAAACTGCAGTGGGAAGGCCGGGGAGGGTTGGGGGGCAGGAGGGAGGGGGGTAAGAGATCAACTAAAGGACTTGTATGCATGCGTATAAGCATAACCAATGGACATAAGACACTGGGGGATAGGGGAGGCTGGGGGACTGTCTAGGGCGGGGGGATAAAATGGACACATATGTAATACCCTTTGTAATACCTTAAGCAATAAAAAAATTAAAAAAAAATACAGAATTATCTTTCCAGGAAATGAATATGAACGTGTAACAAACAGTTGAAACATAAATAAATCGAATCTAACTACATTAATGCTGAGTTCAATTACCGAGATTACAGTTTTCACTAAGATGTGATTTCACACATTAAGAATTCCTGTTTATCTAGCTCAAAACTTGTGTATAAAGCTTTTAAATGAGGAGAAAACTGTTTATGTTTACAATTGAGGCTGAATTGGCCTGGCGTCTTTGGACTGAAACAGTGTATATCCTGAAGATTCTAGTATATACCTCCAAAAAACTGTCAAAATGGCGTAAAACTCTTAAAATACACAATTGTCTTTCCAGGACATGAAAATGAAAGTGTAACAAACAGTTGAAACACATGTAAATAGATTCGAACTACATTTAATGCCTAGTTCGATTAACGAGATTACAGGTACAAAGCTCTGAAATGAGGAGAATTCTGATAATATTAACAACTCCGGCTATTTTAAGTGGCTTTTTCACGAAAATGTGATTTCAAACATTAAGAATTCCTCTTTATAGAGCTCAGAACTTGTGTATGCAGCTTTTAAATGAGGGTAATTCTGTTTATGTTTCCAATTGAGGCTAAATTGACATGGCATCTTTTGACTGACAGAGTATATATCCTGAAGGTTATAGTATGTACATCTAAGGAAACTGTCAAAATGTGGAAAAACTCTTAAAATACACAATTATCTTTCCAGGAAATGAATTTGAACTTGTAACAAATGGTTGAAATACAAGTAAATAGGTTCTAACTACATTTAATTCGGAGTTCCATTACAGAGTTTACAGGTAGAGAGCTCTGAAATGAGGAGAATTCTAATCATATTAACAACACTGGCTATTTTCAGTGGCATTTTCACAAAATGTGATTTCAATCATTAAGAATTCCTGTTTATAGACCTCAGAACTAATGTATGAAGCTTATAAAAGAGGAGAACACTGTTTATATTTACACTGAGGCTGAATTGCTGTGGCGTTTTTTGACTGAAACAGTTTATTTCCTGAAGGTTCTAGTATATAGGTCTAAAAAAACTGTCAAATTATGGGAAAACTGTTAAAATACAGAAATATCTTTCCGGGAAATGAATATGAACGTGTAACAAACAGTTGAAACACAAGTAAATAGAATCTAATTACATTTAATGCCGAGTTCAATTACCGAGATTACAGGTAGAAGCTCTGATATGTCGAGAATTCTGATAATATTAACAAGTCCGGCGATTTTAAGTGGCGTTTTCACGAAAATGTGATTTTGAACATTAAGAATTCCTGTTTATAGACCTCAGAACTTGTGTATGGAACTTTAAAATGAGGATAATACTGTTTATGTTTATAATTGAGGCTTAATTGGCCACGCATTTCTTGACTGAAACAGTGTATATTCTGAAGGTTCTTGTATGTACCTCTAAGTAAACAGTCAGAATGAGGTAAAACTCTTAAAATACACCGTTATCTTTCCAGGAAATGAATATGAACCTATAACAAACAGTTGAAATACAAGTAAATAGATTCTAACTACATTTAATGCCAAGTTCCATTACCGAGATTACACGTAGCGAGCTCTGAAATGACGAGGCTTCTATTCATATTAACAACTCTGGCTATTTTAAGTGGCTTTTTTACAAAAACGTGTTTTCAAACATTAAGAATTGCTGTGTATAGAGCTCAGAACTTGAGTATTAAGCTTTGAAATGAGGAGAATACTGTTTATTTTTGTAATTGAGGCTTAAGTGGCCACGCGTTTTTTGACTGAAACAGTGTATATCCTGAAGGTTCTATTATATACCTCTAAGGAAACAGTCAAAATGTGGTAAAACTCTTAAAATACATAGTTATCTTTCCAGGAAATGAATATGAACCTATAACAAACAGTTGTAATACAATAAATAGATTCTAACTACATTTCATGCCGAGTTCCATTACCGATATTACAGGGAGAAAGCTCTGAAATGATGAGAATTCTGATAATATTAACAACTCAGGCTATTTTAAGTGGTTTTTTCACTAAAATGTGATTTCAAACATTAAGAATTCCTGTTTATAGAGCTCAGAACTAGTGTATGGAACTTTAAAATGAGGATAATACTGTTTATGTTTACAATTGAGGCTAAATTGTCGTGGTGTCTTTTGACTGAACAGTTTGTATCCTGAGGTTCTTGTATGTTCATCTAAGGAAACTGTCAAAATGTGTTAAAACTCTTAAAATACACAATTGTCTTTCCAGGAAATGAATATGAATGTGTACCAGTTGAAACACGAGTAAATATATGGTAACTACAGTTAATGCCGAGTTTCATTACCGAGATTACAGGTAGAGAGCACTGAAATGAGGAGAATTCTAATAATATTAACAATTCTGGCTATTTTCAGTGGCATTTTCACATAATGTGATTTCAGTCATTAAGAATTCCTGTTTATAAAGCTCAGAACTAATGTATGAAGCTTATAAATGAGGAGAACACTGTTAAATTTCAAATTGAGGCTGAATTCCTGTGGCATTTTATGACTGAAACAGTTTCAATACTGAAGGTAATAGTATATACTTATAAAAAAACTCTAAAATTGTGGGAAACCTGTTAAAATACAGAATTATCTTTCCAGGAAATGAATATGAACATGTAACAAACAGTTGAAACACAAGTAAATAGATTCTAACTACATTTAATGCCGAGTTCCATAAGCGAGGTTACAGTTAGAAAGCTCTGAAATGACGAGAATTCTGATAATATTAACAAGTCCGGCTATTTTAAGGGGCATTTTCACAAAACTGTGATTTCAATCATTAAGAATTCCTGTTTTTACAGCTCAGAACATATTAATCTATGAAATGAGGAGAATATAGTTTATGTTTATAATTGAGGCTTAATTGGCAAAGCGTTTCTTGACTGGAAGAGTGTATACCCTGAAGGTTGTAGTATATTCCTCTAAGGAAACAGTCAAAATGTGGTAAAACTATTAAAATACATAGTTTTCTTTCCAGGAAATGAATATGAACCTATAATAAAAAGATGAAATACAAGTAAATAAATTCTAACTACATTTCATGCCGTGTTCCATTACGGATATTACAGGGAGAAAGCTCTGAAATGATGAGAATTCTGATAATATTAACAACTCAGGCTATATTAAGTGGTATTTTCACTAAAATGTGATTTCAAACATTAAGAATTCCTGTTTATAGAGCTCAGAACTTGTGTATGGAACTTTAAAATGAGGATAATACTGTTTATGTTTACAATTGAGGCTAAATTGCCGTGGCGTCTTTTGACTGAACAGTTTATATGCTGAGGTTATTGTATGTTCATCTAAGGAAACTGTCAAAATGTGTTAAAACTCTTAAAATACACAATTGTCTTTCCAGGAAATGAATATGAATGTGTACCAGTTGAAACACGAGTAAATATATGGTAACTACATTTAATACCGAGTTCCATTACCGAGATTACAGGTAGAGAGCACTGAAATGACGAGAATTCTAATAATATTAACTATTCCGGCTATTTTCAGTGGCATTTTCACATAATGTGATTTCAGTCATTTAAGAATTCCTGTTTATAAAGCTCAGAACTAATGTATGAAGCTTACAAATGAGGAGAACACTGTTAAATTTCAAATTGAGGCTGAATTCCTGTGGCTTTTTTTGACTGAAACAGTTTAAATACTGAAGGTAATAGTATATACTTCTAAAAACACTCTCAAATTGTGGGAAACCTGTTAAAATACAGAATTATCTTTCCAGGAAATGAATATGAACGTGTAACAAACAGTTGAAACACAAGTAAATAGATTCTAACTACATTTCATGCCGAGTTCCATTACCGAGGTTACAGTTAGAAAGCTCTGAAATGTCGAGAATTCTGATAATATTAACAAGTCCGGCTATTTTAAGGGGCGTTTTCACAAAATTGTGATTTCAATCATTAAGAATTCCTGTTTTTACAGCTCAGAACATATTAATCTATGAAATGAGGAGAATACAGTTTATGTTTATAATTGAGGCTTAATTGGCCACGCGTTTCTTGGCTGGAACAGTGTGTATTCTGAAGGTTCTAGTATGTACCTCTAAATGAACAGTTAAAATGTGGTAAAACTCTTAAAATACACAGTTATCTTTCCAGGAAATGAATATGAACCTATAACAAACAGTTGAAATACAAGTAAATAGATTCTAACTACATTTAATGCCAAGTTCCATTACCGAGATTACAGGTAGAAGCTATGAAATGACGAGAATTCTGATAATATTAACAACTCCGGCTATTTTAAGTTTCTTTTTCACTAAAATGTGATTTCTAACATTTAGAATTCCTGTTTATAGAGCTCAGAACTTGGGTATGGAGCTTTTAAATGAGGATTATTCTGTTTATGTTCCCAATTGAGGCTAAATTGACATGGCGTCTTTTGACTGACAGAGTATATATCCTGAAGGTTCTACTATATACATCTAAGGAAACTGTCAAAATGTGGTAAAACTCTTAAAATACACCGTTATCTTTCCAGGAAATGAATATGAACTTGTAACAAACAGTTGAAATACAAGTAAATAGATATTACCTACATTTAATTCCGAGTTCCATTACAGAGTTTACAGGTAGAGAGCTCTGAAATGACGAGAATTCTAATTATACTAAGAACTCCGCATATTTTCAGTGGCATTTTCACAAAATGTGATTTCAATCATTAAGAATTCCTGTTTATAGAGCTCAGAACTTGTGTATAAAGCTTTTCAATGAGGAGAATACTGTTTATTTTTACAATTGAGGGTTAATTTGCCAAATGTTTTTTGGATGAAAGGGTGTACATCCTGAAGGTTCTAGTATGTACTTCTAAGGAAACTGTCAAAATGGGGTAAAACTCTTAAAATACACAATTATCTTTCCAGGAAATGAATATGAAAGTGTAACAAACAGTTGAAACACATGTAAATAGAATCTTACTACATTTAATGCGTAGTTCAATCAACGAGATTACAGTTAGAAAGCTCTGAAATGACCAGAAATCTGATAATATTAACAACTACAGCTATTTTAAGTGGCGTTTTCACTAAAATGTGATTTCAAACATTAAGAATTCCTGTTTATAGAGCACAGAACTTGTGAATAAAGCTTTTAAATGGGGAGAATACTGTTTGTGTTTCCCATTGAGGCTGAATTGGCGTGGCGTCTTTTGACTAAAACAGTTTATATCCTGAAGGTTCCAGTATATACCTCTAAGGAAACTGTCAAAATGTGAAAAAACTTTTAAAATACACAATTGTCTTTCCAGGTAAAGAATATGAACGTGTAACAAACAGTTAAAACACAATTAAATAGAATCTAACTACATTAAATGCCCTGTTAAATTGCTGAGATTACAGGTAGAAAGCTATGAAATGATGAGAATTCTGATAATATTAACAAGTCCGGCTATTTTAAGTGGCGTTTTCACTAAAATGTGATTTCAAACGTTAAGAATTCCTGTTTATAGAGCTCAGATTTTGTGTATGAGGATTTGAAATGAAGATAATACTGTTTATTTTTACAATTGTGGCTAAATTTGCCTCGAGTCTTTTGATTGAAACATTTTATATCCTGAAGTTTCTAGTATGTACCTCTAAGGAAACTGTCAAAATGGGGTAAAACTCTTAAAATACACAATTGTCTTTCCAGGAATTGAACAAGAACGTGTAACAAACAGTTGAAACACAAGTAAATAGACTCTAACTACATTTAATGCCGAGTTCAATTACCGAGATTACTGGTAGAAGCTCTGAAATGATGAGAATTCTGATAATATTAACAACTCCGGCTATTTTAAGTGGCTTTTTCACTAAAATGTGATTTCAAACATTAAGAATTCCTGTTTATAGAGCTCAGAACTTGAGTAAGGAGCTTTTAAATGAGGATAATTCTGTTTAAGTTTCCAATAGAGGCTAAATTGACGTGGTGTCTTTTGACTGACAGAGTATATATCCTGAAGGTTCTAGTATGTACATCTAAGGAAACTGTCAAAATGTGGAAAAACTCTTAAAATACACAATTATCTTTCCAGGAAATGAATTTGAACTTGTAACTAACAGTTGAAATACAAGTAAATAGATTCTAACTACATTTTATTCCGAGTTCCATTACAGAGTTTACAGGTAGAGAGTTCTGAAATGACGAGATTTCTAATAATATTAACAACTCTGGCTATTTTCAGTGGCATTTTCACAAAATGTGATTTCAATCATTAAGAATTCCTGCTTATAGAGCTCAGAATTTGTGTATGGAGCTTTCAAATTAGGATAATTCTGTTTATGTTTCCAATTGAGGCTGAATTGGCGTGGTGTCTTTTGACTAAAACAGTTTATATCCTGAAGGTTCTAGTATATACTTCTAAAAAAACTGTCAAATTGTGGTAAACCTGTAAAAATACAGAATTATCTTTCCAGGAAATGAATATGAACGTGTAACAAACAGTTGAAACATAAATAAATCGAATCTAACTACATTAATGCTGAGTTCAATTACCGAGATTACAGTTTTCACTAAGATGTGATTTCACACATTAAGAATTCCTGTTTATCTAGCTCAAAACTTGTGTATAAAGCTTTTAAATGAGGAGAAAACTGTTTATGTTTACAATTGAGGCTGAATTGGCCTGGCGTCTTTGGACTGAAACAGTGTATATCCTGAAGATTCTAGTATATACCTCCAAGAAACTGTCAAAATGGCGTAAAACTCTTAAAATACACAATTGTCTTTCCAGGAAATGAATATGAATGTGTACCAGTTGAAACACGAGTAAATATATGGTAACTACATTTAATGCCGAGTTCCATTACCGAGATTACAGGTAGAGAGCACTGAAATGACGAGAATTCTAATAATATTAACAATTCTGGCTATTTTCAGTGGCATTTTCACATAATGTGATTTCAGTCATTAAGAATTCCTGTTTATAAAGCTCAGAACTAATGTATGAAGCTTATAAATGAGGAGAAAACTGTGAAATTTCAAATTGAGGCTGAATTCCTGTGGCAATTTTTGGACTGAAACAGTTTAAATACTGAAGGTAATAGTATATACTTCTAAAAAAACTCTCAAATTGTGGGAAACCTGTTAAAATACAGAATTATCTTTCCAGGAAATGAATATGAACGTGTAACAAACAGTTGAAACACAAGTAAATAGATTCTAACTACATTGAATGCCGAGTTCCATTACTGAGATTACAGTTAGAAAGGTCTGAAATGACGAGAGTTCTGATAATATTAACAAGTCCGGCTATTTTAAGGGGCGTTTTCACAAAACTGTGATTTCAATCATTAAGAATTCCTGTTTATACAGCTCAGAACTTATTAATCTTTGAAATGAGGAGAATACAGTTTATGTTTATAATTGAGGCTTAATTGGCAAAGCGTTTCTTGACTGGAACAGTGTATATCCTGAAGGTTCTAATATATACCTATAAGGAAACAGTCAAAATGTTTTAAAACTCTTAAAATACACCGTTACCTTTCCAGGAAATGAATATGAACCTATAACAAACAGTTGAAATACAAGTAAATAGATTCTAACTACATTTAATGCCGAGTTCCATTACCGAGATTACAGGTAGAGAGCTCTGAAATGTCGAGACTTCTAATCATATTAACAACTCTGGCTATTTTAAGTGGTGTTTTTACAAAATGTGATTTCAAACATTAAGAATTCCTGTTTATAGAGCTCAGAACTTGTGTATATAGCTTTTAAATGAGGAGAATACAGTTTTTCTTACAATTGAGGCAGAACTGGCGTAGCGTCTTTTGACTAAATCAGTTTATATCCTGAAGATTTTAGTATGTACTTCTAAGGAAACTGTCAAAATGGGGTAAAACTGTTAAAATACACAATGATCTTTCAGGAAATGAATTTGAACGTGTAACGAACAGTTCAAATACAAGGAAATAGATTCTAACGACATTGTATGCCGAATTCAATTACCGAGAATACAGGTAGAAAGCTCTGATATGACGAGAATTCTGATAATATTAACAAGTCTGGCTATTTTAAGGGGCGTTTTCACAAAACTGTGATTTCAATCATCAAGAATTCCTGTTTATACAGCTTAGAACTTATTAATCTTTGAAATGAGGAGAATACATTTATGTTTATAATTGAGGCTTAATTGGCAAAGCGTTTCTTGACTGGAACAGTGTATATCCTGAAGGTTCTAGTATATACCTCTAAGGAAACAGTCAAAATGTGGTAAAACTCTTAAAATACACAGTTATCTTTCCAGGAAATGAATATGAACGTGTAACACAGAGTTAAAACACAAGTAAATAGAAGCTAACTACATTTAATGACGAGTTCCATTACCGAGAGTACATGTATAGAGATCTGAAATGGTGAGACTTCTAATAATATTAACAACTCTGGCTATTTTAAGTGGTGATTTAACAAAAATGTGATTTCAAACATTAAGAATTCATGTTTATAGAGCTCAGAACTTGTGGATAAAGCTTTGAAATTAGGAGAATACTGTTTATGTTTACAACTTAGGCTTAACTGGCCACGCGTTTTTTGACTGAAACTGTGTATATCCTGAAAGTTCTAGTATATACCTCTAAGGAAACTGTCAAAATGTGGTGAAACTCTTAAAATACACAATTATCTTTCCAGGAAATGTATATGAACGTGTAACAAACAGTATAAATAAAATAAATAGATTCTAACTACATTTAATGCCGAGTTCCATTACAGAGATTACAGTTAGAGAGCTCTGAAATGACGAGAATTTTAATAATATTAAAAATTCTGGCTATTTTCAGTGGCTATTTCAAAAAATGTAATTTCAATCATTAAGAATTCCTGTTTATAGAGCTCAGAACTAATGTATGAAGCTTACAAATGAGGAGAACACTGTTTATATTTACAATTGAGGCTGAATTGCTGTGGCGTTTTTTGACTGAAACAGTTTATATCCTGAAGGTTCTCGTATATACTTCTAAAAAAAATGTCATATTGTGGTAAAGCTGTTAAAATACAGAATTACCTTTCTAGGAAATGAATATGAACGTGTAACAAACAGTTGAAACTCAAATAAATCGAATCTCACTACATTTAATGCCGAGTTTCATTACTGAGATTATAGTTAGAAAGCTCTAAAATGACGAGAAATCTTATAATAATATTAACAGTATAGTCATAATTTCACTGCTGTTTAAATGTGAATTCTCAGTGTTTTAGTACTGCCTTTCACACATTGAGGTTCTATTTTCTTGTAGTTCAAGTGTTTCATAAACATTTCTAGACAACTCCAGGGTCTATCATAGTGAATTCTAGGCATACTAATCGCATTCACATAGTGTTCAGAGCTCTGTAGACTTGAATTCTTAAGGGTTTTATCCAGTTTCCTTAAAATACGCCAACTTATTGAACCAGAATTAAAAATGTAAAGAGTATACTCTTCATTTCACAGCGGTTTGATCATGAGTTCTCAGTGTTTTAACAGTGTCCTATGGACAGTAAGGCTCTATTTCCTTGTATTCCTAGAGTTTCCTATACATTCCTATATAATTCCAGGTTCTATCACTGTGAATTCTACCAGTTTTATCCTCATTCACATAGTGTTCTGAGCTCAATAGACTTCAATTCTTAAGGGTTTTAACCACTTTCCTTAAAATACCCCAACTCATTGAACCGATTTATAAATGTAAACGGTATGCTGGTCATTACACAGCTGTTTGAACTTGAATTCTATGTGCTTTAGCACTCTCCTTCAGATTAAGTCTCTATTTACTTTTAATCTAAGTGTTTCATATGTATTTCTAGACAAATACAGCGTCTATCATTGTGAATACTAAGAGTAATAACCACATTCACATAGTGTTCTGAATTCTACAGCCTTGAATTCTCAAGGGTTTTAGCCACTTTTCTTAAAGTACACCTACTCATTTAACCAGAATAAAAAATGTAAACAGTATACTCTTCATTTCCCAATGGTTTGAAGGTGAGTTTTCAGTGTTTTAACAGTGTCCTATGGACATTAAGGCTATAATTACTTGTACTCCTAGCATTTCATCTACATTATTATACAATGTAAGGTTCTATCATTGTGAATTCTAAGAGTTTTAACCTCATTCACATAGTGTTCTGAGCTCTACTGACTTCAATTCTTAAGGGTGTTAACCACGTTCCCTAAAAAATGCCAACTCTTTTAACCAGAATTATAAATGTAAACAGTATACTTGTCATTTCACAGCTGTTTGAATGTGAATTCTCAGTGCTTTAGTACTGCGCTTCAGATATTAAGGAACTGTTTACTTGTTATCCACGTGTTTCATATATATATTTCTAGACAACTCCAGGGTTTATCATTGTAAATTCTAAGAGTAGTAACCATATTCATATAGTGTTCTGAGCTCTATAGCTTTGAATTCTTAAGGGTTTTAACCACTTTCCTTAAGAAATTCCAACTCTTTGTACCAGATATATAAATATAAACATTATACTCATCATTTCACAGCTGTTTGAATGTGAGATTTTCAGTGTTTTAACAGTGTTCTAATGAAATTAGTGCTCTATTTACTTGTATTCCTAGTGTTTCATATACATTCCTATACAATTCCAGGTTCTATCACTGTGAATTCTAAGAGTTTTAACCTCATTCACATAGTGTTCTGATCCTATAGACTTTAATTCTTAAGGGTTTTAACCCTTTTCCTTAAAAAACGCCAGCTCATTGAGCCAGAAATATAAATGTAAACATGATACTACTCATTTCACCCGTTTAAAGGTGAATTCTCAGTGTTTCAACACTGCCCATCAGATATTACGGCTGTATTTACATCTATTCCAAGTGTTTCATATAAATTCCTTAATATTTCCCTGGTCTATCATTGTGTGTTTTAAGAGGTCTAACACTTTCAGAAAGATTTCTGAGCTGTATGTACAGGAATTCTTAAGTTTTTAAAACATTTCGTCTAAAAATGCCAACTCATTGAAATTGAAATATTCATGGAAACACTATACTACTCATTTCACAGCTGTTTAAACTTGAATTCTCAGTATTTCAATACTGCCCTACAGATATTACAACTGAATCTATATGTATGCCAAGTGTTTCATATACATTCCTAAGCATTTCCCTGGTCTATCATTGTGAAATATAAGAGTTCTAAACACTTTCACACAGATTTCTGAGCTGTATAAACAGGAATTCTTAAGATTTGAAAACATTTCACCCAAAAACGCTAACTCATTGAGTAGGAAATATAAATGTAAACACTATACTACTAATTTCACAGCTTTTTAAAGGTGAATTCTCAGTGTTTCAACACTGCCCAACAGATATTACAGCAGTATTTACATGTATTCCAAGTGCTTCATATACATTCTTAAGCATTTCCTTGGCCTGTCATTGTGAATTCTAAGAGGTCTAACAGTTTCAGACAGATTTCTGAGCTCTATAAACAGGAATTCTTAAGTTTTTATTACATTTCTTTCAAAATCGCCAAATGATTCAACGTGAAATATGAATGTATATACTATACTACCAATTTCACAGCTGTTTAAAGGTTAATTCTCAGTGTTTCAACACTGTCCAACAGATATTACTGCTGTATTTACATGTATTCCAAGCGTTTTATATACATTCCTTATCATTTCCCTATTCTACTATTGTGAATTCTAAGAGGTCTAAACACTGTCTAGATGCCTGAGCTGTATAAACTAGAATTCTTAAGTTTCGGTTTTTTAAAAAAATATATTTTATTGACTTCTTTTACAGAGAGGAATGGATAGCGATGGAGAGTTAGAAGCATTGATGAGAGAGAAACATCAATCAGCTGCCTCCTGCACTCTCCCTACTGCGGATGTGCCCGCAACCAAGGTATATGCCCTTGACCGGAATTGAACCTGGGACTCTTCATTCCGGAGGCCAACACTCTATCCACTGAACCAAACTGGTTAGGGCAGGAATTCTTTTTTTAAAAACATATTTTATTGATTTTTTTACAGAGAGAAGGGAGAGGGATAGAGAGTTAGAAACATCGATGAGAGAGAAACATCAATCAGCTGCCTCCTGCACTGGGGATGTGCCCGCAACCAAGGTACATGCCCTTGACCCGAATCGAACCCTGGAACCCTTGAGTCTGCAGGCTGACGCTCTATCTACTGAGCCAAACTGGTCAGAGCAGGGCAGGAATTCTTAAGTTTAGATTTTTAAACACTTTCACACAGATTTCTGAGCTGTATTAAACAGGAATTCTTACGTTTTTAAAACATTCCTTCCAAAATCGCCAACTGATTCAACCTGAAATATGAATGTAAATACTATACCACCCATTTCACAGCTGTTTAAACTTGAATTCGCAGTGTTTCAACACTGCCCTAGAGATATTATAACTGAATTTACATCTATTCCAAGTGTTTCATAAACATTCCTAAGCATTTCCCTAGTCTATCATTGTGAATTCTAAGATTTTTAAACACTTTCAGACAGATTTCTGAGCTGTATATACAGGAATTTTTAAGTTTTTAAAATATTTCTTCCAAAAACGCCAACTCATTGAAGTGGAAATATAAATGTAAACACTATACTACTCATTTCACAGCTTTTTTAAAGGTGAATTCCCAATGTTTCAACAATGTCCAACAGATATTACAGCTTTATTTACATTTATTCCAAGTATTTCATATACATTCCTAAGCATTTCCGTTGTCAATCACTGTGAATTCTAATTGTTCTAAACACTTTCACATAGATTTTTGAGCTGTATAAACAGGAATTCTTAAGTTTTTTAAACATCACCCCAAAATGCCAACTCATTGAGCAGGAAATATAAATGTAAACACTATACTACTCATTTCAACCCCCTTTTAAATGTGAATTCTCAGTGTTTCAACACTCCCAATAGATATTAAAGCTGGATTTACATCTATTCTAAGTGTTTCATATACATTCCTAACCATTTTCCTGTTCTGTCATTGTGAATTCTATGAGGTCTAAACACTTTCAGATTTCTGAACTCTATAAACAGGAATTCTTAAGTTTTTAAAACATTTCTTCCTAAATCGCCAACTCATTTAATGTGAAATATGAATGTAATCGTTATACTACCCATATCACAGCTGTTTAAATGTGAATTCTGTGTTTCAAAACTGCCCTGCACTTATTACAGCTGTATTGACATCTATTTAATGTGTTTCATATACCTTCCTAAGCATTTTCCTTGTCTATCATTGTGAATTCTAAGAGTTCTAAACACTTTCAGACAGATTTCTGAGCCCTATAAACAGGAATTCTTATGTTTTTAAAACATTTCTTCCAAAAATTCCAACTCATTCAATGTGAAATATGAATGTAAAGACTATACTACTCATTTCACAGCTGTTTAAAAGTGAATTCTCAGTGTTTAAACACTGCCTGACAGATATTACCTCTGGATTTACATGTATCCCAAGTGTTTCATATACCTTCCTTAACATTTCCCTGGTCTATCTCTGGGTCCATTGTAGTCATGCAAGTAACACCGTGGTACCCAAATTGGCTGCGCTGCTCCTTCTGGGAAGATACAAAACATAACCTCTTCCCCACATTTTTACTGCATTTGGTAAAACTCTTGTCTGGTTTTTGGATTCTTCAACCCAGGCTAACCCTGCAGAGGCTATTGTACAGGAGGCCCGATGCCTTTTGGCCGCTGTACAACTCTGTGCATTGTAAATCAAAAAATTTAACACATAACTTTCTTCTCCCCATGTTTTTGTTTTTATAGTTGCATTTTAAGAGTAGGATTGGTGGTTTCCACTGTTGCCTGAGTCCTGATCGATAACCCAAGGAAGAACTTTGCAATCCTGCGCTTCCCAGGGTGGCATGATAAAGATTTACTTAGCTGGCTGAAAAGGCTGTAGTAGGATTAAGGACAAGGACCCTATTGTCTGGTGGGACCAGGGCTAGCCACACTTGAAGTTTCTCTGACTAGAGGGTATTGTATTATCATCTACATCAGTCTTGGACTGGCATTCATTTACCCAATGCTTTCCTCCCCTGAATCTTGAACATAGTCCAGGCTGCTTGTTTCCACTCCCTGTAGCCTGTTGACTTCCATTTCTTGCATTATACTCTTTAGCAAAATGCCCTAGTTTGCCACAGTTAAAGCATCTCCCTTTCTTTTTCTACTGACCAGTGAGTAACATCTCCTTTAATGCGGCAGCTAATACTGTTCCTTGAACATAGGCTGGTCCAATGTCAGCACAAACGTGAATAAAATGCTTCCATAAAAAGTAGTCCCCAGGTGACAGACAAACCTTTGCAACAATATTAAGTCTCTAGTAAACTTCCACTATCTGTCTTAGTTCCCCTGCCACATTCATCCATTCCTTTTTGGGAGTGGGCTCTAGGGAGTCCTGAATCAGGGACCACAGACTGAAAGTAGAGAGAGGAATTTTCCCTGGACCTTCAACTGTATAACGATCTCTAAGTTGTTTTCTTACCTTCTCCATGTCTCCACATTTACCTTTCCTTCCTCAAGAAACCATGGGCAGGTTTTACTTACAAAATCCAACAAATCAAAAAGTTGTTGATACCTCACAGAATAGCCTCATGCTTGGAGCATAGCCTTAAGCATAGATACGTATAAATTCTTTTCCTGCGATCCTGAATTTCCCATGTTTTACACCTAGTTATTACTAAACTTCGCTTCTTACCTTCCTTTTTATTTTCTGCATGTGCTTCACTGACAACTGCAGTTCCCCTGAACTCAGCCCCCGCATTGGGCCAATGGTTCAGTGAGCCTTAGGGGGGACAGCGAAGGATGTAGAAAAGACAGACAAAGAGAATAAGCTGTGTCTAGGTGAACCTCCTGCGCCTGTCTAAAGCCACAGAGAGAGAGATCCAGACAGCAAGCTGAGCCTTAATTTTATAGCCAGAGGTAAACAAGGTAGTGGTCACCATAGTTACAATGTTCTTGTGAGTTTCACTTGTTTTGGCAGCACCAGCAGCATCTCCCACAGCCAGTTAGCTACCCAGATAAGATCTAGGGAGCTTCATAAGGTCAAGCTAATTATGCTAAGAGCGCTGTGCCCTCTAAGCTGGGATTAGTTTGTGGTTTTTCCAACCGGTAAGTCTGAGGCTTAACCCTATAGCTGCTCCGTACAGGCATCCAAATTGGAAATGAAGAAGTAAAATTATCCTTATTCGCAGATGACTTGACATTATACATAGAAAACCCCCAAAGCCTCCATTAAAAAACTACTAGACCTAATAAATTAATTTGGCAATGTAGCAGGATACAAAATTAACACCCAGAAATCTATGGCCTTTTTATACACCAATAATGAATTATCAGAAAGAGAAATGAAAAAAACAATCCTATTTACCATCGCGCCAAAATCTTAAGATACTTAGGAATAAACTTAACTAAGGACGTAAAAGACCTGTACTCAGAAAACTACAGGACATTGAAAAAAGAGATAGAGGAAGACATAAAGAAATGAAAGAACATACCATGTTCCTGGATTGGTAGAATCAACATCATTAAAATGTCCATACTACCTAAAGCAATCTATAGATTCAATGTAATACCTATTAAAATACTGATGGTATATTTCAATGATGTAGAACAAACTCTACAAAAACTCATCTGGAATAAAAAAAGACCCCGAATAGCCACAACTATCCTGAGAAAGAAGAACAAAGTTGGAGGGATCACAATACCAGATATCAAGCTATATTACCAAGCCATGGTTCTCAAAACTACGTGGTATTGGCACAGGAACAGACATATACACCAATGGAACAGAATAGAGAACTCAGAAATCGACCCAAGCCATTATACTCAACTAATATTTGATAAAGGAGGCAGGAGCATATAATGGAGTCAAAACAGTCTCTTTAATAAATGATGCTTGGATATTTGGTCAGATACATACAAAAAAATGAAACTAGATCACCAACTTACACCATACACAAAAACAAACTCAAAATGGCTAAAGAACTTGAATGTGAGACATGAAACCATGTAAATTCTACAAGACTCTATAGACAGCAAAATTGCAGACATATGTCGTAGATCTTTAGATATTCTACAGATCCTAGGTCAAGAGAGACTAAGGAGAAAATAAACAAATGAGACTACATCAAGATAAAAAGCTTCTGCACAGCAAAAGAAACCATCAACTAAACAACAAGAAAGCCCACTTCATGGGAGAACATATTTGCCAATGTTATCTATGATAAGGGTTTAATCTCCAACATTTACAGGGAACTCATACAACTTAACAAAAGGAAAATAAACAATTTTGCTCAAAAAATGGGCAAAGGACCTAAATAAACACTTTTTGAAAGAGGACATTCAGAAATCCAAGAGACATATGAAAACCTATGCTCAAAGTCACTGATCATCTGAGAGATGCAAATCAAAACAATAAAGAAGTACACCTCACACCTGTTAAGATGGCTATTATCAACAAATCAACAAACGACAAGTGCTGGAGAGGATGCGGAGAAAAAGGAACCCTCCTTCACTGCTGGTGGGAATGCAGACTGCTGCAGCCATTGTGGAAAACATCATCTTGTTTCCTCAAAAATTTAAAAATGGAACTGCCATTTGACCCAGTAATCCCACTTCTAGGAATATATCCCAAGAAACCAACACCAAGCAGAAAGGATATATGCAGCCCTATGTTCATAGCAGCGCAATTTATAATAGCTAAGATTTGGAAACAGCCTAAATGCCCATCAGCAGGTGAGTGGATTAGAAAACTATGGTACATTACACAATAGATGTAGGTGTACTATGCTTCTATAAAAAAGAAGGAATTCTTACCATTTGCAGCCACGTGGATAGAACTGGAGAGCATTATGCTAAATGAAATAAGCCAGTTAGTGAAAGAAAAATACCACATAATCTCACTCATTGATGGATAATAAAGAACATTATAACCTGATGAAAACAAAGATAGATACAGAGGCAGAGAAGCATCGAACAGACTGTCAAATTACAATGGGAAGCCCGGGGAGGGTTCAGGGGAGAAGTAAGAGATCAACCGAAGGACTTGTATGCATTGGTTATACATCTAAGAATAACCAATGAACGCAAGACACTGGGGAAAGTGTCGGGGGTAGGGGAGGCCGGGGAAGGTCAATGGAGGAAAAAAGGAGACATATGTACTACTATTTGTAATACTTTAAACAATAAAATAAGATTTTTTAAAAAAGATCAATGAAACCAAGAGCTGGTTCTTTGAAAGGATAAACAAGATTGATGAACCTCTAGCCAGGCTCACCAAGAAGCAAAGAGAGAGGACCCAAATAAACAAAATCAAAAATGAAAGAGGTGAAATAACAGACGCCACAGAAATACAAAGGATTGTTTAAAAAATACTATGAACAACTCTATTCCAACAAACTAGACAACTTGGAGGAAATGGACATATTCCTAGAAAAATACAACCTTCTAAAACTCAATCCGGAAGAATCTAAAAATCTCAATAGGCCAATAACTATGGAAGAAATTGAAGCAGTCATTAAAAAGCTTCCAGCAAGCAAAAGCCCAGGGCCAGACAGCTTCATAGGGGAGTTTTACCAAACATTCAAGGAATACCTAAAACCTATCCTCCTCAGGCTATTCCAAAAAATTCAAGAGGAAGGAACACTTCCAAGCTCTTTCTATGAAGCCAGCATTACCTTAATACCAACACCAGATAAAGACAGCACAATAAAATATAATTACAGGCCAATATCCCTCATGAACAATTTCCTCAACAAAATTCTAGCAATTTGGATCCAGCATTACATAAAAAAGATCATAAACCATGACCAAGTAGGATTTATCCCGGAGATGCAAGGATGGTACAATATCCACAAATCAATTAACATGATACATCACATAAACAAACTGAGAGAGAAAAATCACATAGTAATATTAATTGATGCAAAAAAAAGCATTTGACAAAATTTAACACTCTTTTTAAAAATATATATTTTATTGATTTTTTACAGAGAATAAAGGAGAGGGATAGAAAGAGGACAGGGATAGAGAGTCAGAAACATTTATGGGAGAGAAACATCAATCAGCTGCCTCCTGCACACTCCTACTGGAGATGTGCCCGCACCAAGGTACATGCCCTTGCCTGGAATTAAACCTGGGACCTTTCAGTCCGCAGGCTGATGCTTTATCCACCGAACCAACCCAGTTAGGGCTTAACACCCTTTCTTGATAAAAACTTTCAGCAAGGTGGGAATAGAAGGATTATATCTCAACATAATAAAAACCATATAAGACAAACCTACAGCCAACATCATACTCAATGGGAAAAAACTAAAACCATTTCACCTAAGAACAGGAAAACAAGACAGGGATGCCACTCTCACCACTCCTGTTCGACATAGTACTAGAAGTACTAGCCATTGCAATCAGACAACAAGAAAAATAAAAGGCATCCAAATTGGAAAAGAAGAAGTAAAACTATACTTATTTGCAGATGACATGATACTGTACATAGAAAACCCTAAAGACTCTATCAAAAAATTATCAGAGTTAATAAATGAATTCAGAAATGTAGCAGGATACAAAATTAATGCTAAGAAATCTATGGCATTTCTATACACCAATAGTGAACTTACAGAAAGAGAGACTAAGAAAACAATCCCATTTACCGATGTTGAGTGTTTCCTTCCACGTCCCGGGTGGAGTAGGGTTCGGTATCTGAAAGAGGAGCCGCACAACAAATGAGAGAAAAAGACACAAGATAATTTTGCAATATTGGGGGACCAGGCGGCAAGTCCCGAAGGACTTCCCCCGTGCTCAGGCCTCACCAAGCTTTTATTGATCTGGGATGCACCCATAGCATAGCCCTTAGGCAGGTGACCCCCTAGTAACAAGCAGACTAGCCCATCAGCAAGGATTTACATAATAATAAATGGGGGAGTAGTTTCAGCTACCACTCTCTGGACAAACAGAGGTGGCGCCTAGCTCCGACCTTTGCTAGGGCTTCAAAGGCTCCCAGCCTTCGGGGGGTTTCGGGGAGTTCTCTGTCTATGCTTATCAGATAGTGAAGGCAATAAACAGTTTCCCACAACCATAGCACCAAAAATATTAAGATACCTAGGAATAAACTTAACTAAGGAGGTAAAAGACCTGTACCCAGAAAACTATAGGACACTAAAAAAAAGAGATAGAGGAATACATAAACAGATAGAAGAACATACTGTGTTCATGGATCAGTAGAATCAACATCATTAAAATGTCCATACTACCCAAAGCAATCTATAGATTCAATGTACTCCTCATTAAAATACCAAAGGCATATTTCACAGACCTAGAACGAACTCTCCAAAAATTCATCTGGAATTTTTAAAAAGTTCCTGAAAGCTGCAGCAATCCTGAGAAAGAAGTACAAAGTAGGTGGGATCTCAATACCAGATATCAAGTTGTATTACAAAGCCACTGTTCTCAAAACTGCCTGGTACTGGCACAACAACAGACATATAGATCATGGAATAGAATATAGAACCCAAAAATCGACCCAAACCACTATGCTCAATTAATATTTGACAAAGGAGGCAAGAACATACAATGGAGTCAAGATCATCTCGTCAATAAAAGGTGTTGGGAAAATTGGACAGACACATGCAAAAAAATGAAACTAGACCACCAGCTTACACCATACACAAAAATAAACTCAAAATGGATAAAGGATTTAAACATAAGATAGGAAAAGATAAAAATACTAGAGGAATCCACAGGCAGCAAAATCTCAGACATATGCCGAAGCAATTTCTTCACTGATAGAGCTCCTAGGGCAATGGAAACTAAAGAAAAAAATAAACAAATGGGACTACATCAAAATAAAAGGCTTTTTCACAACAAAAGAAACCATCAACAAAACAACAAGAAAGGCCACGGCATGGGAGAACATATTTGCCAGTGTTATCTCCAGTAAGTGTTTAATCTCCAGCATTTATGGGGAACTCATACAACTTAACAAAAGGGAGATAAACAATCCAATCAAAAAATGGGCAACGAACCTAAATAGATACTTTTCGAAAGGAGACATAAGGAAGGCCAAGAGACATATGAAAACATGCTCAAAGTCACTGATTATACAAGAGATGCAAATCAAAATGACAATGAGGTCATCTCATTGTGGTCATCTCACACCCGTCAGGATGGCTATCATCAACAAATCAACAAACAACAAGTGCTGGTGAGGATGCAGAGAAAAAAGAACCCTCTTGCACTGCTGGTGGGAATGCAGACTGGTGCAGCCACTGTGAAGAACAGTGTGGAGTTTCCTCAAAAAACTAAACATTGAACTCCCATTTGACCCAGTGACTCCACTTCTAGGAATATATCCCAAGAAACAAGAAACAACTATCAGAAAGGATATATGCACCCCTATGTTCATAGCGGCACAATTTACCATAGCTAAGATTTAGAAAGAGCCTAAGTGCCTATCAGCAGATGAGTGCATTAAGAAACTGTGGTACATCTACACAATAGAATAGAATATTCCATTGCAACAGCATGTTTGGAACTGGAGAGCACTATGCTAAATGAAATAGGCCAGTCAGAGAAATATCAATATCACATGATCTCACTCATTTATGGAATGTGATGAGCAACATAAACTGATGAACAAAAGAAGATCCAGAGACAGAGAAGCATCAATCAGACCGTTAAACCTCAGAGGGAAGGTAGGGGAAGATGGAGGTAAAGGGGAGAGATCAACCAAAGGACTTGCATGCAATGCATATAAGCCTAACCAATGGACACAGACAACAGGAGAGTGAGGGCATGAGGGGGGGGGAGGGGGCGGGGAAATGGGTGATAAGGACACATATGTAATACCTTAATAAAAAAAAAAGAAAGAAAGGAGACAAAAAAAGGCCATAGATTTTTTGGCTGTTAATTTTGTATCCTGCTACATTGCCAAGTTCATTTATTAGTTCTAGTATTTTGTTGATGGAGTCTTTAGGGTTTTCTATGTGCAATAGATGATACTTTGTTTTAATTTAATTTGATCCTAAGCAGCAAAAGTGAGGACTATCTGTTCCAGTGTTACTGCAGCCTGGAGCTAGTAAGATAACCATTATCTATGTTTTTCTTCTCCTAGACTCCCAGTAAAGCATTTGATTATCTCTACACAGTCTGTTAGCTCAGGACTTTGTTAAATCTCTTGTATAATTACAGCAATTCTCTGGAAACAACTATAAATAAATTATTAGTAGATGTAAGCCATCAGTATACAAATTATAATTCAGGGTCTTTTTCAATAAATAGTATTTAAAATATTTGACAAAAACATGCAAAAAAAATGAAACTAGACCACCTCTTTACACCATGTATAAGAATTAACTCAAAATGGATCAAAGACATGAGTTATAATTTAGTATCATACTCTCTAATCCTCTAAATATATTTTTTAAAGTATAATGTTTCACTAACACAAATTAAAATCACTTGTCATAAGCAATCTTTGTTCCTATGTTTCTCATAAAGAGTACTATATAATTATTCTAGCTTCTTCATTATCAATCTTCCTATTTTTCTTACTTTTAAAATCTGAGTATTTTATATTCTTGAATTTCTTCATTCCCTAATTTTACATTATAAACATTTTTTTCTATTTGGTTTTCCCTGCTTGATTAATCTGAAAATGCAGACCTTATAAATCAAATTAAATTTTTGAAACATTTTTTTCTATAGAAACAATCCTTCATTTTTCTTTCATTAAGAGCTAACTACATGTTTGTGTTTACAATGTCTTGCAGAAATGAAAGCATAGCCACTGATTCATGTCCAAGTGACTGGCATGAAGTAGCATGAAAATGTTTACTTATTTAAGAACAGCATCTGATGACTTTACTAATTATGTGGTTTTTATTGAGACAGATCTGATTTGGTGATCTAAAAGGCAAACCTTCATTACTTTTATTTTAATTGATTAGAATAGATGCCAAAGGAACCAAATCATAGACACTTCTAAATTATGATCTTTTCTGAACAAGGATCTTGGCCCTAAATCTAGTAAAAGTCTCATTATATAAACCATAAATTGTACCACATGGACACCATGGATATTGCCACTCAAGAGGGCAGGTTGAGGGCATGAAGGCAACAAAGTCCATCACTGCACACTGTGTCTTGATGAAGACGGGTCAATGCTAACTGTCATCATCATCATTTTAAAACAGATATAGCACAGAGGTGTGACCATGTACTATCCTGATCAATGTTAGCCAAAGGACAGCCTATAGGCAGTAAACTTGAGGTGGAAAATGATGACCAGGTTGACCACCACCATGCCCAGGAGATTCTTCTTTGCCCAGCATGTCTTCCAGTCAGGGTTCTGTTCTTTCTGAAGCATTCACTAATTGTCCTTTCTCTTTCTTTCCAATCCTTCTTACAATTGTATTTTTATTGTCATGCAGTTATTTGCTTAATATCTGTTTTCCTACACTATCCTGGTAGCAACATATGTGCTCACATAAATTTTTAGTTTCAATGAAGCATAATTTACATTCAACAAAATTCACTTGTTTAAATGCAGAGTTTGATGAATTTTTGTAAATATAGGCACAGAGAGGTTAGATAACCTGTATAATCCCAATTCTGACACAGAACTATCCCATCACCCCAAAAAGTTTTTTTGAGAGCCATATAGTTCTATTTACACTTTATTACCACTTATCATACTGCATGGCACATACTAAAACTCCTTTAATATTTGATGAGTCGATGGGAGGAATGAAAGCTGGAAGGAAGGAAGTGTAAATTACCACCTACTCAGTTTTGTACCAGGAACTATGTTGAGATATTTGCATGTTGTTATTTCCATTTTTATCATAATAAAACTAGTGGTCATATATTGTTATTTCTATTTTATAGATGAGGAAACTGAGCTTCAGGAAACTTATGTAACCATTCAAGGTCTGATGGTTAATAAAGTGAGTGCTTTGGGTTTTATTCAAATTCATATGACTACAAAAGTCCACTTTTTACCATCA
The DNA here is from genome assembly GCF_964212035.1 of Myotis nattereri. Taxonomy (NCBI): domain Eukaryota; kingdom Metazoa; phylum Chordata; class Mammalia; order Chiroptera; family Vespertilionidae; genus Myotis; species Myotis nattereri. The sequence continues at coordinate 8,170,115 of NC_138080.1, read as the reverse complement.
CCTTCTACTGGTCTCATGTTAAAGAAATATTGTCTAGAGATGCTTCTCGTAATTATCAGTATAAATCTTTCTCTCCTGTAATCTTAACCACAGCAGAAAATAACAAGAAATTGCAGAAATCAGACAACCCACATCACAAGAGAACCTCTTCTACAAGAGAACCTTCCAGTTTATTCTAAGTAGAACAAGAACTCTCTTCTCCACATGTTGCTGTCTGGAGCCACAGGGACTGCTCACAGTATGAGTGGCAGAAAGATTTTTGAAGGTGGGGGGAGGAAGGTGATGATTGGTATAATGCCTAAGGACCCTATGTTAGTGTCAGTTATAAGAGTTTCCATCTACAATAAACCAGCATTTCTTAGCACAAAATGGTCAAGTCCATCTCTTTTTTTTTCAATGTTAAGATATTTAAATCTCTCTCTATCTCTCTCTCTCTCTCTCAAAATTATCCCATCTGGATGTCAGGACAGCTCCTAAGATGTTCCACATCCCACATCTGGCTCTCCATGGGAGAGAGCACACAGCAGAGCAATACTTAGAATTAGGGAATTTCCCTACTTCATCACCCAAGTACAATCTCCTGTTTACCTTTTGTAGAGGCCCTCTCTTCTCTCTCTAACTCTAGAAAAAAATGTTCCTAAAACCCCAGGATGTAAAAATGAAACCACTGCTGCCATTATCTCACCTAATACCCACTCAGACATCTAGAACTAGAGACTACAGATGATCAAGTCAAAACACGAAGAGCAAAGGTAACTGTCCAAAGGCATCACTGTTTATGGTTGTTTTTAGTACTAGCTTGGATTTACTCATGTGGCTCACAGCTCATGAATTAAGACTTACATTACATGCTGGCTGTTTCATAAAAGGCTCTGCTGTCCATCCTTCCCCTGTGACAAATAGAATAGGCAGCTGAAACCACATGTAGTAGTCAGAAAAAAATTCTAAGTACTATTCTATGCCAGTCACTGTTCTGAGTGCTTTGCAAAATCAACTCATTTTGCATTTATAACAGCCTGTGGAGGGCAATACTAGTGCTTCTTGTACTTCTATTGTGTATGCTGGAGACCACTGGTCTCCATAGGTCTATGCTGGAGACAAAAGGGGCAGGTGAGACACAGAGAGGTTAGATAACCTGCTTAAAGGCATATAGACATGAGTGGTTGAGCTTGGTGCTGAAGCCTGTGCAATGCCTACACTCTAACTGAATAACATGCTGTACAAGTTATTCTTCCATTCTGACTTTATGGCAACTTCCACCTACGCTAAAGAGTTAAAAATATAGAGTCCTCATTTCTAATTATTAGAAATAATTAGTCCTCTGGTCTTCTAACATTTATCACTAATTGCAAGTACTCCAAGCTCACACACTACATCAATTAGCAGCTAACACTCAGGTACTAATTAAACAAATCATCAGGGATAATTTCCCAGCCAGAAGAGACCAAGGTTTTCCTCTCAATGTTTTTTTTTTTTTTTTGGGGGGGGGGCCGCGGTGGAAACAGAGCCTTTATAGAAATGAGTGAAGAGAATGAGGTCAAGTTTAAATTGAGAAATAAATTTAAAAGGGCTTGCCACCTAAGAACCTTAACCTCAGAAGTAACCTCCATGGCATAAGCATATAAGCTTGCTCTACTGTATGCTTGCTCAAAGTCTCTGCAGGTACTCTGGGGACCAAGGCTAGAGCAGATCCACAGAGCTCCCCCATCACCCATACAGACCCGGAAAGTACCAAATCTCCCCAGCGAGCATGCTGCAATGGAAGGCAGGCTCCTCTTCTAGACAGAACAATCTCTCCACACCTGCTCAGAAGGTGAGACTCAGGTAAGGACAATGTCCCAGCAACCTCATCAGAGCAAATAGGTTAAAAGAACATTTCCAATGACTACATCCCTAAATGTTCCTCCCCTGCTAAGACCATCACAGTCTACTAATAAAGCCCCCATTCCTTAACCAAGCCCTCTGGAAACCAGGGAACCATGAAGGTAAGTAGTTGGTCCTCAACTCTGGGCAAACTAAAGTCTGCACAATGCAGTAAAGATTGGTCAGGCTGTAGCAGTGGAAGCGCTGGTCTGTGCTGGAGACCAAGGAGACATAGAACAGATGATGGATGGGTCAAGGAGCAGTGGTCATGCATGAAGAAGCAGCATGTGTAAAATTGTGAACTTCAAGCTAGAAGACAGCCAGAAACAGAACATGCTATCCCTGCCTCTAGGTAGACCAGTTGTTTAATGCTCATCTGCAGGGTGGGTATTGCCCAGAGTGTATGAGGACCCTGAACCTCATTTCTGCTGCTCCTCAGTATTTTGGACAATACTGAGCCTTAGTCACAAAAACAATATTAACCCCAACATGGTTGTGGAAAGAAAGGAACACATCAAGTAAAGCAAATAGTACCAGTTCCTAGACTCTAGGGCCTAGAGAAAGTAAGCTTTGAGCTGAATTTTAGCAGCAAATAAAATATTTACAGAATAAAGACAATGGAGTATGAGTGGGGAGCCAGCATGTGCAGGAGGAACTGTCCCTGTCTCAGTGACAGGTGGATACTTCCAGGGACTGGCATCCTCCCTGCTTGGGTTTATGTCCTCTCTTTGTGGCCCCAGAGGCCCAATCCTGCTGTTTTCCAGCTCCTTCTCCTCTTCTTTTTTCTTCACACCACAACCAGAAGAAGGAGCTATTTGAGGAATGAGACCCTTAGATTTGTTAACAAAATCAGTAATCATTCCATGAATTAATCGCATCACTCACATATTCTGAGTGCCGTGAATGACACACTGTGTAAGATGTTTGTTTTTAAAGAAATCACAATCTCCACAAAACGAGTAAAATTTAACATATTAAAAATTAGTAGCAAATGATATATCACATTACTAAGTTTTCCATTAGGCAAGGTCTTAAGTAATTTCCAGCTTTACAGGGTATTTAATGAAAACTCATGCATGTACATGGGGACTGTGGATCCTTTGGAGGCAGTGGTGTCCTGGGCCACCAGTTATGACTTCCAGGGCCTGGAAGGAGGTAATGTTTCTTCAGTGTGAACCAGCAATGGTGGCTTGAACAGCTTAGCCCATGGAGTCATATTGCAGTGCTGACCTGAAAGAGGAGGATGTTCTTAACCTTTATGAAGTTTCAGTCTGCCCCACTGTTGAAGTAGAGCATGCAATGGCATATACCTAGTGCCTGGTATGTAGACTGATGGTGATAGTGTTTTAAGGCTGATTTACTGCCCTTCTCTTACTATTTGCTAGGAAATATTGTTTAATCTCTAAAATTAATTGAAGGACTTGAATGCGTGCACATAAGCACAACCAACAGACGCAAGACACTGGGGGCGAGGGGACGAGGGCAAGAGCCGGGGGGGGGGGGCGCATAGAGGAGGCCGGGGGGGAGGTCAGTGGGGGGAAAAAGAGACATATGTACTACTATTTGTAATACCTTAAACAATAAAATTTAAAAAAAGAAAAAGTGCTACCAACTAAACTGTAATACACCATCTATCATAAAATGCATCCCAATTTTAGAGGCAAATGTATGTCTTAGAATTAACTGAATTAATAAAATACAGCATGCCAAACCAAATAAAAAATAAAATTAAAGCATTTTGAAAAATTATACCTCAGTCCCCTTATGAAGATATGATTATCAGTGCTCTTCAAACCCTTTGCGGGTGGAGCCTCCAGGGGATGGTCCACAGTGGAGAATCAGCGAGGGCTCTTGATAAAGGAAGCTACAGTGAGACCCCAGGTGCCCTGTGCAGGGAAGGTGCACTCCCTTTGAGAAAATGGTATGCACAACCTGATACCCAGTGAGTGAGCAGAACACAGCGAAGAGGGGCTGAGTAAACAGGGTACTTTCAGACCCTTCCATGTGCCAGTTTACTTATTGATTTTACTCTGATCAGAAGTTCCATCCAAAAATAAGCATGTCAACAGGACAGGAGATACACACAAATCATATATCTTTTTTCCTTTTTGTGATTGAAGAGCCCCTGTTCATATCTGTGAAGGAAAGTGTCATCTGCAAGCCTGTTCCCACACCCTCTCCCTCCCCCCACCACACACACACTCAGTCCCAACTATGGCCTCAGCTATTAAATAGGGTCTGCACCTGTCATCTGGGTGGGGTGTGGATTTAGGCTGAATTTTGATTGAAGGAAGAGGTCTTTTAGGCTGATAGGCAATAAAATCCCATGGCTTCATTGTCATTTTCCCTCTTCATAAGCTTATTTCCAGATTTTCTTGCTTGTTTGGTGGAGCAGGAGACATGCTCTATCAAATGCCAAGCATTACTATGATATATCCACATATGTCACTAGAGTTCTATATCACACAGAGAACGATATACATCACAGGTCTATCCACATGTTCACAGCCTGGACTGTCAGCAAGCATGGTGTAATGAGGGTCATTAAAAGAGCCCATGGGATATGACAGTGGCCAGAAGAAATGCTAAGGAATCCATGTGAGAGGAATGCAATCCTCACTCTTACCATATGCTATTTAAGGAGATGGGTTCTTAAGTTTTAGGTAACTGGAAGGACTAAAGATATCTTTGCTTTTAAGACCTGTGTCTTGGAAAGATGAGTCCATTGTGAAGGTGAGTGATGGGTTGTATAGGAAAGGGATTGCCTACAGAAATATGTTGGGCTCCAAAGGTTCCGAATGGCTGTACTAGTCCAGGACAGCAGTGGTGAGGATCTAGACAGCTGTGGCCAGGACACAGTCACTGAAGAAATGTGGTGAATGAGTAATAGGAGGACATCATTAGAGATCACCTGAATAGTTGGAGTCAGGGTAACTGATGCAGAGGCAGCCAGAAATTAAAGGAAGGGGCTGGAAGTTGGAGGAATAGCTGACAGGTTAAATGTGGATGGCCTCCGGTAACAATGTTAAAAGGAGAGCTGGACGTCAGTGAGGAATTTTCAGCTGGAGACACAGCTCTGGAAGTATTCTGCTAAGGGCTATTGTGGCTGGCTTTGGAATTAATGTGTTCACCCAGAAGAGCAAGGTCACACCTTGAGGAACATCTCTATTTGGGGAGTAAGAAGACAGAAGTTCAAGGGAATGTGGAGCTTGTATCTGAAGCCCAGCTCCATGTGGAAAGGACTGGATGCAGAGCTCGAATGGTCAGGCCAGGATGGTATGCAGGCTTGCTGTGTGTGTGTGTGTGTGTGTGTGTGTGTGTGTGTGTGTGTACCCACGCATGCCTGGTACACTGAACTGGAAATTACTACTCATTTGCTTTGCCCCTTTCCGTCTGGTGACATGCTCCTTTTTCAGGCATTCTCTTCTCTCTTAGTCATTTGCGCTAATGCTATTCACCAACTGCTTTTTTCGTTACTGTTCTTTGTGGGTTTTTAAAATTTATCTTTATTGTAGAGGGTATTACAAATGCCCCCCCTTATTTCCCTCATTGTCCCCTCCACCCAGCTCCTGCCCCACCCCAAGACTTCACCTCACTATTGTCTGTGTTCCTGAGCTATGCATATATGCATATAAATTATCTGGTTAATCTCTTCCAGCCCACCCATCCCCCCTCCCCGCAACTGATTTTTAAAAAGCAAACTGCTGGAGAGAATAATGGTTAAGAGCCAGACCTTAGCTTTCAGTCTTGGCTTTGCTGCTTGCTGCTGTGTAAATAATCTTAGGTAGACCAGCTATCCTCCCCACACCACTCTGATCATCAGTAAAACTGGGGTTAAAAACTTTTACTTTACTGAGTCATCAAAGCACTAAGTCAGATATCATAGGAAGTTGTTATCACAGCACCAGGCTTATCGTAAGCGCTTTATAATTTATATTTATTAAATGTAGCATATCTACCCCTCCATATTTCTTAGCTCCTGCATACTTTTTATCTTCCTTCACTATCCCTGTAACTTTCTTTCTTGTTCAGTTTAGACTCTAAGAAAAAATCTTGGAATCAGACATTTAAGAAAGAGAAATGGCGTAATTATTTTTTTATCTTAAAGAGTGGGCTAGTCTGATTTTGCCCTGACCAGCTCACTGCATCAAAAACAGGGTCCTGAGTTCCCATTAGAGATAAAAGAATAAGATTCTCTAAGATTTACCCTAGAAGTTTTTTTAATTGAATAGTGAGAAGAAGTACAATAATTAGGTTTTAAACAAAAATATTGAGGACATTATAGCAAATAGCATGTCGGGTTTTTTTGTTTTTATTTATTTATTTATTTATTTATTTATTTATTTTTATTGTTTTATTGCTTAAAGTATTACAAAGGGTATTACATATGTGTCCTATTTTTTCCCCACCCTTGACAATCCCCTGGCCTCCCCTCCTCCCCCCCCCCCCCGTGTCTTATGTCCATTGATTATGCTCATATGCATGCATACAAGTCCTTCAGTTGATCTCTTATCCCCCTCCCTCCTTCCCCACAACCCTCCTCAGCCTTTCCGCTGCAGTTTGACAATCTGTTTGAGGCAGCTCTGCCTCTGTATCTATTATTGTTCATAAGTTTATAATGGTCTTTACTATCCATGAATGAGTGAGATCATGTGGTATTTTTCCTTCATTGACTGGTTTATTTCACTTAGCATAATGCTCCCAGTTTCATCCATGCCGTTGCAAATGGTAAGAGTTCCTTCTTTTTTACAGCAGCATAGTATTCCATTGACAAATAGCATGTAGTTTTGAAGCAACAAAGAAAGAAAGGCAATTTGCACTTATTTACCCCTTTAAGCCCCAGAGTTTTAGTTATTTTCAAATAGTACTGGAGTTCTTCAGAATATAGAACTTGGAAGGGTATTTATTACAGCATCCAACCTGAGCAGATCTCCATAAATTTCATATTTTATGCATAAAGCACCAAATAAGAAACTAAAATTGAATCCTTCACAAATGACTTGCAGACAGGATTTAATTTATTTTTAATTCTACATGAAATATATCATCCCCATCATGAACTTGAGGGTGTATAATCCTGGGGAGAGTGTAGAAGGCTGGAGGCTGAAATCAAATTGCTGTATTTTCCAACTCTGAGAGGAAACAGCTGTTTGGCAAAGAAGTTGTATAGGGAATTCAAATGTCCAAACTGCCTGATAAATGTTAGCATTGGAGACGATCTGATCCTTCAGTAGCCAACACCAGGGGCTCTGTTCCTTACTGGACCAAAATCTTTCTCCCTGTGTTCAAATCCTATCATCTGGGATCACATTCGGTGCCATGATCCAGTGAGGGGCATGATCCACCTCAGGGACTCAGGATGTTGGATTGTGCTCTCTTTACTGCCATGGCAAGAGTCTGTGCTGCCTGTGTGTGAACAGCCATGGTGGGAAATACCAGCATGGTGCAGAGGGCAGGGAGCCAGATGTAAGCCTTAGGAGATGAGTAGGGTATATTCATAGTAATAACCCCCCAACTGCTTACAAAGTATTTATGCTTGCTTTTTGCCACCTCTCAACTCCCTTCCATCTATGCCTCTAAAATGCAAAACAGGAAATCCTAAGAAAGTGGTAAATTTCTTGTCAATGAGTTTGTAGAGACCAGACAAACATTCTAATGGTGTTGGGAGCTCTGGCTAACATTGAATAAATTGGAAGAAAATTGTCCATATGCTATGCTTTCACCAAGGTAATGTCCCTTTATCATCCCAAAGACTCTATAGTTGAAGCAGGTATTCTCTCCCCTTGTTACAGATGTAGAAAGTGAAGTTCAGAAAGATTAAATGGCATAGTCAATATCACAGAGCAGGAGGGAGAACAAGATACATATGCAGCTGATCTGCCTCCTGGTTCTGACTCCCCACATCTCAGTGGCTCTACAGAGGTAAAACAGAGTAGAACCTGTGTATGGAAGCACAGCACAGATTGAGGAAGACAACTCCTTTTCTCAGGTTTTACTCATTCTGACTTTCTTGATTCATCACAGGCACCAGAAAATGTCTCAGCATGAGAACTGACAACCAGAGCTTCTTGGGAGATCCTCCCAGGGACTTCATCCTTCTGGGTATTTCTGGCAGGCCATGGCTGGAACTCCCTCTCTTTGTGGTCCTCCTGGTGTCCTATGTTCTTGCCATGTTGGGAAATATTGCCATCATCTTGGTGTCCCGGCTGGATCCCCAGCTCCACAGCCCCATGTACATCTTCCTCAGTCACCTCTCCTTCCTGGACCTCTGCTATACCACCACCACAGTCCCTCAGATGCTAGTAAACATGGGCAGCTCCAGGAAGACCATCAGCTACAGTGGCTGCACAGTGCAGTACGCGGTTTTCCACTGGTTGGGATGTACTGAATGCATTGTTTTGGCTGCCATGGCCCTGGACCGCTATGTGGCCATCTGTGAGCCCCTGCGGTATGCCCTTATTATGCACCGCCCTCTCTGTCAGCAGCTCATGGCTGTGGCCTGGCTAAGTGGCTTTGGCAACTCTCTAGTTCAAGTAGTCTTGACAGTGCAATTGCCTTTCTGTGGGCGGCAAGTGCTAAACAACTTCTTCTGTGAGGTGCCAGCTATGATCAAGCTGTCATGTGCTGACACAGCTGTGAATGATGCCACACTGGCTGTGCTGGTGGCCTTCTTTGTGCTGGTCCCCCTAGCTCTCATCCTTTTGTCCTACAGCTTCATTGTCCGCGCAGTGCTCAGGATCCAGTCCTCAAAGGGACGTCACAAGGCCTTTGGAACCTGTTCCTCCCACCTGGTGGTGGTCTCCCTCTTCTACCTTCCTGCCATTTATATGTACCTACAGCCCCCTTCCAACTACTCTCAAGAACAAGGCAAGTTTATCTCCCTCTTCTATTCCATAATCACTCCCACCCTCAATCCCTTCATCTACACCCTGAGGAATAAGGATGTGAAGGCAGCTCTGAGAAAACTCCTGGCAAGAATGTGGAGGCTCTACAGAAGATGAAGACCTGAGATGTGGCACTCTCCATTGGTTACAGAACACTGGGCAGGTATATTGTGTGCTCAGAGAAGCTTTCACTTGAGGAGCCAATAATCAACCATTGTACATTTTTTTAGAGATTTCAGGATTTCCCCAAATACCCTGTCCAAAATATCTCATCTCCTGTTTGGTCACAATGCCTAAGATTTCACTTATCCCAACAGTCTTTAATTCTAAGAACCATACATTTTTACTAATTGTTTAAAGAGAACTGGCATTCAGTAAGTATTTACCAAATTATGTAATTCCTAAATTCCTGAATCTTTCCACTACTAATCTTCCTATTTTCTATTTTTCCCCATTTGTCTCTTTTCAATCTTCTCTCTGTCCCATTACCCCTAAGTATACACAATATGAAACTGAAACATAATTTCATATTACTTATACTAAAGTTATGTTCTTTTCTATATATTTCCATACATTTTATATGAATTTTTAAAAAATTCCAAAAATGGGCTGTCTTCTTCCCATGAACTAAGACGATGTTTTGTGGGTGTGTTTTTTTTCTGTAGTTCAAATTTTGTTCTATCGAAGTGTCCCCATCCTGACTGGGAACTAAGATAAGCATATTTATCATGGATGTATAAGACTCTGTTAGATTTTATGGGTACAAATCAATAGCATATTCTATTATTTAAAACAAAAAATTCATTCTAGTTGAGAACACAAAATATAAATGTGGTCAGACTTCAGAACAATACAACTTTAAATAACAAGCTCAAGGTCATTGTAATAGCTAATATTTGTGGAAGGCTTCCAAGATACAGGCACTAGATTAAGTGTATTTTTAAAATCTATCTTTATTGTTGAAAGTATTTCAGACATCCTCCCCCTTTTTTTGCCATGACCTCCTCCACTCCGCCCCCATCCCCGCCCCCAGGCTTTCACTAAACTATTGTCTATGTCTATAGGCTATGCATATATGCCTATAAATTCCCCAGTTAATCTTTTCCCCTTGACCCACCTTCCCTCTGAGATTTGTCAGTCTGTTCCATGCTTCTATGTCTCTGGATCTATTTTGTTCAACAATTTATTTTGCTCATTATATTCCACATATGAGTGAGATCATGTGATACTTGTCTTTCTCTGACTGGCTTATTTTGCTTAGCATGATACTCTCCAGTTCTCTCCACTGTTTCAAAGGTAAGAGATCCTTCTATTTTGCAGCTGCATAGTATCCCATGGTGTAAATGTACCACAGCTTTTTGATCCACTCATCTACTGATGGGCACTTGGGCTGTTTCCAGATCTTAGTTATTGTAAATTGTGCTGCTATGAACATAAGGGTGCATATATTCTTTCTTATCAGACTATATTTCTTCTAGACTATATTTCTAGAAGTGGGATCACTGGATCAATTGACAGTTTCATATTTAATTTTTTGAAGAAACTCCAAACCTTTTTTTCATAGTGGCTGCACCAGTCTGCATTCTCATCAGCAGTGCACCAGGGTTCCCTTTTCTCCACACTTGTCATTTATTGATTTATTGATGGTGGCCATTCTGACAATTGTGAGGTTGTTTTAATCTGATGGTTAGTAAAGACAGTCTCTTCAACAAATGGTGCTTGGGAAATTGGACAGATACATGCAAAAAAAAATGAAACTAGACCATCAACTTCACTATACATAAGAATAAACTCAAAGTGGATAAAAGACTTAAATGTACATCATAAAATCATAAAAATCCTAGGCAGCAAAATCTCAGACATCTCTTATAGCAATATGTTTGCTGATACATCTCCTAGGGCAAGGGAAACTAAGGAGAAAATAAACAAATGGGACTACATCAAAATAAAAAGTTTCTGCACAACAAAAGAAATCATCAACAAAATGAAAAAGTAGTCCACTATATGGGAGAACATATTTGCCAATGTTACATATGATAAGGGGTTAATTTCCAAAATATATAAGGAACTCATACAACTTAACAAAAGGAAGACAAACAATCCAATAAAAAAAGTGGGCAAAGGACCAAAATAGACACTTCTCCAAAGTGGACAGACAGATGGCCAAGAGTCATATTAAGTGTATTTTTGTACACCATCTTGTTTAAAGTTCAAGGAACCTCGTGATGTAATCACTTTTATGATACTTCATTGTCATATAAGAATTTGGTTATTAGAGATATTGCAGTAACTTGGTCAAGGCCCCTCTAGTGACTGAGAGAACTGAGACCAGCACTAAAATTTGTATGGCTACCTCCTTCAGTAAAACAAAGCCATGAAACTAGGACCTTATACTTACATTTTTTCATGTTTTAGATTTATTTGTTTTTTATCTCTCTGTCATACATGTCAAATATTAAGCAAGCATAGAAAATATAAAATATAATTATTATAATAAATATATGGCAATTAGGACAAAAGAGGAAATTGAAGGTGTTTTACTGACAGTAAAAGCAAAAGGGAAATATAAATCACAAATTTGCAGGCTGTTGAGTGTGTTTCCCTCCACGTTCTGCGTGGTTCAGGGTTCGGGTCTGGAAGAGGAGCCGCACAACAAATGAAAAAGAAAAGACACGAGAATAATTTGGGAAATTTTACTATAATTATATGATTTCTCCCAATTTATTTAACCAGAACTTTAAGTTCTTAGCTGGCAAGTTAAATATTTAGCATTTCTCAATCAATAACATTTTTAAGAATAAACTTCAAAAATGCAAGACATAATCAACCAACAGATTTAATTCTGTCCTCTAGATTTTTCATGAGGCAGATTTAGCAATTTAGCAAACTCCCAAAGCCCTAGGCTGCCATTGCTCCCAAGGATGGGAAACTGGGAAGCAAGCCTGTCTTTATAAGTTGCCACTGGCAGGAAATTTTTGGTCTACCTGCTTGTTCTGTTGGGGGAAGGGAGGCTAGCCCTTCCTCCATTAGAAATTGCCTTGGGAAGCCAGCCTTAATTAAAGAGCGTAGCCGTCTTTTACCTGGGCTACTTAAGATTTTTATAATTAATATAGTTCAATAATTCTTGAGATTCAAATCCAAATTATTATTTTAAGGCATACTCTTTAGCAAATTTTTGTAACAGACAATTTTACTGAATTTTCTTTTAGAGGTCTTAAAATTAGCTTTTTGAACAGGTTTCATTAATATTTCAAAAATCACTTTATTATGGAAAAACAACACTCTTATTGCTAAAATCTAGCCAGCATCTTTTTTCCTTTGGGTAAAACTTGCCATTTTTCTTGGGAAATAATCAGTCTTGGGTTTTATTCTGTACATTTGGGAAGAGATTTCAGCTCAAAACTCTATCTAAATGTCCAAAATCGCGCGCGTTAGTTCCAAGCCAGTTTTTCTCTTTACACGTGCACAGAAATCCCAGACGCATTTTTTAAATTTTGTAAAACTTTTCAATCATGAGAAGAGTTTAAATTAGAATACTTGGGGAGGAGGCATCCATATTGGATCGCCATGTGCTCCCTTCTTTGCTTTCCCCACATCCTGCTTTGGGGGAAGTTTCAGCAAATGGCTCAGATGGCATATTTTTCCCAAAGTCATGCTTAATAGAAAAAGACATTTTAAATTTTTTTTTTTTCGCTTTCCAAAGTTATGGCTAGCACCCAAGGTTATCTTGGCCAAACTTTGCACTTCCCGACATGTTCTCCGGTAATTTTTAAACAATACATTAAGTAATCTCATTGCGGGAGAGCTTATAGCTCTGCCCTCTCCTGCCACCTTTGAATCTCTCCACACCAGAGGCAGACTCAGCAGCAGGGTTTCATTTCTTATTACAGATTTTAGATCCCAAATACAAATTAAGATTTTAATTTGAACAAGAAACCACATTGAGGTGACCATGGCACTCTTTTTTCTTTCAGCCTGATTTTAAAAAGTACCTTTGAATATTCCAATTTCTTTATAATTTGGCCTTTTTGCACAGGTGATTCTATAGAGAAGTAAACATTTCAGGATTAGGACATGGAGGTGGAGGAAGCCATGAAAGCCATTCCTCCCATTTTTTCTTTTCTTTCTGCTCCTCTTTAGGAGCGGAGGGTGCAAGGGGAGGAGATTTATACTCCTTGGCCTCTCTCAAAGGCTCTAGTAAATGAAATACTGTGTTTCACAAGGAAAAACAGTTTTTGGAGGCAAGTTTTTCCCTGCTGCTGACCTTTTTTCAAGTTCTAACTTTTTTGCAAGCATTCAATATCTAATGTACCTTTTTCAAGAAAAGCAAAGGTTATGTTCTATCATAACATGCAAAAACCGTAAAAGATTACCTTCCAAAATTTTAACACTTTAAACATGCAAATCAAAAGCACATAATACAGTTTTTTAGTTTTTAAAAGCCAAATATACCTTTTTAAAGCCGAATCTACTTTTTTAAAGCCAAATCCTTCCCCGTTTGTTAGCCTGGTTAAGAAAACGTTCCCAGTTACTTACAGACCCGGGCTTCTGTAGTTGATCCTGAGCATTGCGTGCGGTGGACTTCCCCTCACCTTTTTTCGGTGAGTTTTCCACACCTTTTCGGTGTAAACTTCCTTTTCTCACTCCAGCGAGACCTGCACTTCCAGATTACCCGTCGGGCGCCAGATGTTGAGTGTGTTTCCCTCCACGTCCTGCGTGGTTCAGGGTTCGGGTCTGGAAGAGGAGCCGCACAACAAATGAAAAAGAAAAGACACAAGAATAATTTGGGAATATTGGGGGACCAGGCGAGAGAGTCCAACTCAAGAGGAAGGACTTCCCTGTGCTCAGGTCTCACCAAGCTTTTTATAGTGGGTGGTAAACAAGGTAGTGGTTACCAAAGTTACACTTTTCTTGTGAGTTTCACTTGTTTACACCATGGTTACACTTCCTGCACTTCCTCAGCCCCTTAGCTTCCCAGATAAGATCTAGGGAGTGTTATAAGGTCAAGCCTAATTATGCTAAGAGGACTGTGCTCTCTAAGCTGGGAATTGTTTGTGACTTTGCCAGTAGGTCAGTCGAAGGCTTAACCCTATATCAGTTTCCCACAGCAGGCTTTGACTTGAAAAACATGACAGAACCATGACTGTTCCTGGTACCAAAACCATAAAACGTTTTCCCCTTAGGCTGCCATTGAGCAGCCACTGTGTAATGGCTAAAAGCCTTTCAGAACTACTTTAGTGAACATACAAAATTATGTATATGAGCTTTTCTTCTAACTTTTCCTAACCCAGTTCAATGAAAGCAATGTGACATTGATCCAAAGATAATCAGTCCGTACATATAGCTGTGTAATGATCTGGACTAATTCTAGTGTTCATTTGAAAGTAGTGAGGACTATGTTTCTCAGAATAGATGTGCCAGATTAGAGGTGACCTCAAAATCTCTTCTACTCCTTGCAGTGAAAGGGGGAGACCATTAGAATGAAGTAAAAATGATATTATAAATCTTCCAGGGTTACACCATAAGAAATGTGGCAGCTTCCAACTAGTAAAACTTCTGGGCCCCTCAGTCACCATGGGATAAGTCTAACTACCCTGAGACAGCCATGCTAGGGAGACTGCAGATGGGTACTGTTTCCCACAGTCTAACCGACAGATATGACCCTCCTAACCACCCTGACCATCAGTTAAATACCACCCAGTCACCTCAGTCAAAGATCAGAAGAATCTCTGAGATGAACTCTGCCCAAATTCCTAACCCACAGAATGATTAAATATAACAAAATGGTTGATATTCTAAGCCTGCTAAATTTGGGGGTGATTTGGCAGGCAACAATAGGTAGCTCGGACACCAGTAACCCCTAGAATAGTAGATAGCAGAGTTACGTAACACCACAAGATATACATGGTGTATTTTCCAGAAGTATCAGTTATTTAATGTTGTCAGGAAAAATATTTAAATAACTCAACTGATAATTAAATTAAAAAAATACTTCCATTATAATATGCTGACATCAAAGACAGAAAATGTGTATATATTTTTATACTAAAACTCAAGACTTCAAATACTTTGTATGCTTTTGCTGCTCTGCTCTGTATTACAGTAAGGTCCCTGAAATTCACTTTCCTCTGCTTCTCTGAGTACTTTGTGGAAATGTGAAAAACACTCATGAAGAGGAATAGATACAATGTGTGCTCTTCAGGCACTCTTTCATAAGTATCATTTTTGCAGAAGTTGATTCAAAACATAATGTTCCAATGCAGCTTCCTTTTCCCAGTTAATGAGAAAACTATTTTTCATTCTACATAAAGTTCAGAGAAATTCTTTAGGATGAATTTAACCAACTTATGCTTCTTCACAAGAACATGTAAGTCTTGTTACCCTCACTTTATTATGAGGTGGAGGCACATAAGTCAGGCTTCATAGTGTTTCTCTAAGTGGGTGTTTTATCAAGGGTGTTGAGACAGACACTTTATAATAAAATTTGTACTATAATAAAATTTAGAACATGGTTCAGATAAACATTTTTATGCTTATTACATTTAACCATCTTGAGAACATAGTAACAACCAATGACATTGAGTGATGTTGGATAAAATTTCCTGCCAGTGCATTATGAGAATTCCTTCTTTCATTCCCTCACTTTACCCAAAGTTCACTACAAAACATGTGAAACACACAGAAAGAAAACCAGATCATGATCTTAACCTCAAGTTTGTTAAGATTTATTATTTTCTTCTTTTCAACCTCCGATCCCATCTGCTGCATGTTTTTCTTGATGAACTTAAAGAGAAGTGTCAAAAATTCTCCTACTCCTATTTCCTAACTCCCAACTCTTGAAACCTCTCTTAATTATCCCTTGGCATATACACTCAATTCTCATGCCTGTTTATTTATATCCATACTCCATTCTAAATAATCTGCGCCAGCTATGTAGCTACTGTCTTTCAACATCAAGTTGACCCTTCTATTCCTCTTTGTGACACAGATCTGGGACTCTGAGAAAAAGACTTCTGCTTGTTGTTGCTTCCTATAAACTATTCTGGTTGGAGGCACTGCAGTCCTGCCAGGCTGAGGAGAGAGAAGGACTTACTCCATCCTGTTTTCCTTTTTCTTGATGCCACCTCAGCAATGTGGCTTCACCCTGGTGGTGGCAGCTCATTCCAGAGGCATCAGCAGACTCTGGTTTGCAACACCTACACAACTAGCCCTTCATTCCCCTCAGGGATACCAACACCAGCTTAGTAGCTCTCCCTTCTCAAAGACTGGGAATCAACTCCACGGGACCCTACTACAAATGTCCAAGTTCCAATAAATCCAACCTGTCTTCTTTGCGGAAGTCACTCCCTCCATGAAACTGTTTTCCCCTCTTTTTAGGTAGGCAATCCTTAACTAAAAATTGTTATTATGTGTC
Source organism: Myotis nattereri (assembly GCF_964212035.1). Taxonomy (NCBI): domain Eukaryota; kingdom Metazoa; phylum Chordata; class Mammalia; order Chiroptera; family Vespertilionidae; genus Myotis; species Myotis nattereri. The sequence goes on along the minus strand of NC_138080.1, from coordinate 8,153,954 downwards.
CTTGAGTTGGCTCTGACTACTGATGAGTAATGTCCACAGTGTCCTGTCCTCAACAGCCCTGCTCAGCTCCTGGAGACTCATGCATATGGATCCTTTTATGGAGAAAATCCATCTCTATATTTGATCTTCCTCTTTTCCTATTGCCTTCTATTTTTCCCAGCATTATTGCCTTTTCCTTCTTATGATGTGCCTGAAGTAGAACAGTTTCAGTTGTTCATTTTTGTCTCTAATGATGTTTCAGGCTTAATTTGCTCTAGGACCCACTGGTTCATCTTTCTGGTGGTCCAGTGTTTCCATAGACCTCTCCTTCCACACTGTATTTCAAAAGAATGAATTTTTCATATCCGCCTTCTTCACTTTCCACCTTTCACATTTATACATAGTAATTGGAAATATGAAGGTGTGAATGATCTTAGCCTTGGTCTCTAATAATACATCTTTGCTTTTGGTGATCTTTCCTAATTCTTCCCTAATTTCTGCCTTTCTGAGTCTTAGTCTTCTCTCAATTTCTTGGCTGTAGTCTCCATTAAATTGGCTAAATCAAGGTAAACAAAATATTTAACAATTTAGATGTCTTAATTGTCTATGTTAAAGTTGTGTATTTCTTCCATAGTCATGACTTTTGTCTTCTTGATGTTCAGATGCAGTTTTGCTTTGTCACTTTCTTCGTTCACGTTCATCAGAAGTCATTTCAAGTCATTGCTGCTTTCTGCCAGTGAGATAATGTTATCTGCATACCTTAAGTTATTGGTATAACTTCCACCAATTTTTCACACCTTCCCCTGACTCTGGTCCAGTGTTTCATATGATATGTTCTGCATACAAATTAAACTAATAGGAAGACAAAATGCACCCTTATCTGATAACTTTGCCAATAGTAAGCCATTCTGTCTCTCCATTTTCTGTCCTGGCAGTGGCTTTCTGTCCACAATCTGGGTTACACATCAGGACAATAAGTGCTGATGCATGCTCATTTATTTTTCAGAGCAACCCATAGCTTTTAAAAATCCACACAGTCAAAGGCTTTACTTTTATTAACAGTCTTTTGTTACTAAATTTCCTCTGTTAAAACAACTGGTCTACTTTCTGTCATGTGACTGTACTCTGACTGATATACCTGTATGTTATTTAGATATTATCACTACTTTGAGATAAAAGAATAGGAGTCTTGCACAGCCGGTGTGGTTCAGTGGTTGAGTGTTGGACCATGCACCAAGAGGTCACTGGTTCGATTTCTGGTTGGTGCACAGGTTGCAGACTCAAACCCCAGTAGTGTGCAGGAGGCAGCTGATTGATATTGATGTTTCTCTCTCATTGATGTTTCCATCTCTCTCTCCTCCTTTCCTCTCTCTCTCAAAAAAAAAAATATAACACAACACAACAACAATAAAAACATATTTAAAAATATATACATAAATAAATAAAAGAGTATGACTCTTACCTGACAATTCCTTAATTAGGACATCCACAGAAGATGCTTAATAAAAGGAGTTAACAATAATGGTTATTCTTGTAATTGAGACATCAATAATAATTCCTAAAATTTAGCTTATATGCCTGTTAAGGTAATTCTGGTTATAGCTAAATATCATATCACATGGCTTGAAAACAAACACCTTCTACCTTTTCATGGTCACAAGAATAAACATCTCTGTCTTTCCTGTCTCAGAAATGAGAAACCTCATTCCAAACTAAGTCCTCCAATTCACTGAGAATGCTGTGCATCATAATAGAAACTGAAATTAAAGTGTTAAATCATGACCCTATTGTGGCATTTAAGCCTCAGAGAGGGTGAGAGGGGAAAGAGAGGTAAACAGACACATAGTATTCTGGGTACTGTTCTGAGTGCATTGGTAATACTTCTAAACCTGACAGCAACAAAATAAAGTGGATATAATCATTATACAGGATTGGGAAAAAGTAGGTTTGTAGTTGTTCTTAAGGAAAATTATACAATAATTAATAAATAATAATACAAGAATAATCTGTGTTTCATGTATTCACAACTATAAACCTACTTTTCCCCAACTCTGTATGTATTTTTACACATAAAGAACAATGGAGTGACTTTCCCAAGATGGTAAGGTAAGTGAAGAATGATTTGGAATCCTACATTCAAACACCAATTCTTCATTTCCAACCAGGTGTCCAAAAATCCAATCCAATGTTGTCACTAAGTATTTTTTCAATATTTTAAATTTATTTTTAGAGAAGGAGGTAGGGAGAGGGAGAGAGAGAAACATTGATTAGTGCCTCCTGCATGCCCCCCACTGGGGTTTGAGCCTGCAACCTGGGCAGATGCCTTCACTGGGAATCAAACCAGTGAACTCTCGGTACATGGGAGACCCTCAACCAACTGAACCACACTGGCCAGGGTTGCACTGTCATGTTAACAAAGGTCCCACAAGTTCAAGGGGATCAGTCCCACCATACTTTTCCCCACATCAGATGCCAACTGAAAATCTCACTTCTGACTTATTGGATGTAAACTTGGTGGTTCCTACAGCTCATGCTTCAGGTTCAGTGATTTCCTACAAGAGATCATATAACTAATCAAAAAACACTATACTCATGATTACCATTTCATTAGAAAAGAATGACCAAATATCAGATGCACAGGGCAAGGCCTACTTGGAGGGATGCAGAGCCACCAGGACCTGTCCCTGTGGAATCAGAGTGTGTCACCCTTCCAGCATATCAGTGTGTATACCAACCAGGAATCTGCACCAAGCCTCAGTGTCCAGAGTTGTTATCAGGATTTCATTTAATAAACAGGATTGCATAATTGGCTCAGTCGCCAGCCCCTTTTTTTTCTGCCCAGAGTTAGAGATATGTTGGTGAAAGTTTCAAACCTCTAATCGTGTGTTTCATTTTTCCGGTGTGGCCAGCACTTCCCTTGAACCTATCCAAGGACCAGCCATGAGTTATCTTAGCATATATAACTCAGGTATGGTTTTATAAATAACAAAAGACATGCCTATCATTCAAGAAATATCAAGTATGTTTGAAGTTCTGTTCCAGGCACTGGAAACAAATAAATTATATATATATATATATATATATATATATATATATATATATATATATATATATAATGCAAATGAGGTCAGGAATCCATAACAGTCACAACCAGCTCAGGAGGAGGGGCCGGGCATGGCCCCAGCCTGAGAGAACAACACAGAGGGGCACCCGCTCCAAGCCTCTGATACAGCTGGGGGCAGGCCCCCCGAGGACACACACACACACACACACACACACACACACACACACAAATGCGCTCACACACACGCGGGGTGCCTGCTTCAAGCCTCCATGATGCAGTTGGGGGCAGGCCCCCAGTGGACACACACACACACACACACATATGGGGCGCCTGCTCTGAGCCTCCACACCCAGACTGCGACTTAGGCCTGCTCATGGGGAGCGGGCCTAAGCCATCAGTAGGACATCCCCTGAGGGCTCCTGGACTATGAGAGGGGGCAGGCTGGGCTGAGGGACCCCTAATCCTCTAGTGCATGAATTGACTTTTGTGCACTGGGCCTCTAGTCCTATATAATAAAAGGCTAATATGCACATAGACTGAACGATAGAATGACTGGTCACTATGACACACAGTGACCCCAGGCGGGCAGACAATCAACACAGGAGCTGCCCACCTGGTGGTCAGTAAGCTCCCACAAAGGGAGCATCACTCAGCCAGAAGCCAGGCTCACAGCTGGTGAGTGCAGCAGCAGTGGCGGAGCCTCTCCCACCTCTGTGACAGTGCTAAGGATGTCCAACTGATGGCTTGGGCCCACTACCCATGGGGAGCGGGCCCAAGCCGTCAGTCAGACATCTCCTGAGGGCTCCCAGACTATGAGAGGGTGCAGACCAAGCTGAGGGATCCCCCTGAGTGCACAAATTTCATGCACCAGACCTCAAGTATATGTATATGTACTAGTATATGTATAGATATATATGGATATGTATGTATATCTAATCTAATAAAAGAGAAACATTCAGATTGACCACACCTCCACTACACTCCCAAGCCACGCCCACCAGCCAATCAGAGAGACTATATGCCAATTAACCCAACTAAAATGGCTGCCGGCAGCCACTGAGCTGGAGCAAGCAGGAGGCTTGATTTCCCCGGCAATGAAGGAAGCCAAGCTTCCTGCCTGCCCTGGCCGGCTGTGGCCTCCACTCAAGGCAACAAAGTTTCAATTATAGAAGATAAATAAATCCCAGATACCTGCTTCCAGCCAGCCTCCACTGGGAGCTTGGGTGGCTGGGGGTCATGGCCAGCCTGCAAACAGCCATCAGCCCCTCTCCCAGGATGGCCACACCCTCATGGGGTGAGGGTCCCTGCTGGGGGGCTTGGCCAGCCTGCAAACAGCCATCAGTGCCTCACCCAGACTAGCCAGGCACCCCAGCAGAACACTCCACCCTGAAGGGGATGTGGCCAGCCTGAAAACGGCTCTCAGCCTCTAGCCCTTGCTGGCCAGACACCCCAGTGGAGACCCCCACCCTGAAGGGGCTGTGGCCAGCCTGCAAACAGCCATCAGCGCCTCACCCAGGCTGGCCAGGCACCCCAGTAGGACCCCCCTCCCTGAAGGGGGTGTAGCCAGCCTGAAAACAGGCCTCAGCCTCTCACCCAGGTTGGCCAGGCACTCCAGCAGGGAGCCCCACCCTGAAGAGGGTGTGGCCAGTCTGAAAATGGCCCTCAACCCCTCACCCAGGATGGCCAGGCATCCTAGTGGGACCTCCACCCTGATCTGGAACACCCTTCAGGGCAAACCAGCCGGTCCCCACCCATGCACCAGGCTTCTAGTCTATATAATAAAAGGGTAATATGCAAATTGACCCTAACAGCAGAACAATTGGGAATGACTGGTCACTATGACACACACTGACCACCAGGGGGCAGATGCTCAATGCAGAGCTGCCCCCTGGTGGTCAGTGTGCTCCCATAGGGGGAGCTCTGCTCAGCCACAAACCAGGCTGCCGGCTGCCAGTACAGCAGTGGTGGTGGGAGCCTCTCCTGCCTCCTCAGCAGCGCCTTAGGCCTGCTCTCTGCTGGCAAGTGGGCATCACCTGACGGCTCCCGGGCTGCCAGAGGGATGTCTGACTGCCAGCTTAGGCCCAATCCCCTAGGGAGCGGGCCTAAGCCAGCAGGTGGTCATCCCCTGAGGGGTCCCAGACTGCAAGAGGGCACAGGCTGGGCTGAGGGACCCCCCCGAGTGCACAAATTTTTGTGCACCAGGCCTCTAGTATATATATATATATATATATATATATATATATATATATATATATATATATATATATAAAGAGCCAAGGGCCATCACATCCCAAAAACAATGAGAAGACCAAACAGGCTGAGGAGGGTGACAAGGCTGGCAAGGCATTACTGAGGGATGACCAAATGACTGAGCAGCAGGCTGCATGCGGTGACCAGGCCTGCAGAGGGATTAGTGAGAGATAACCAAACAACTGAGCAGCAGGCTGCGTGGGATGACCAGGCTGGCAGGGGGGTTACTAAAAAATGACCAAACGACTGAGCAGCAGGATTTGTAGGGCCACCAGGCTGGCAGGGAGGGCAGTGAGGGGTGACAAGGCTGGCAGAGGAGAGCAATGAGGGGCAACCAGGCCGGCGGGGGGGCGGGCAGTGAGGGGTGACTAGGCCAGCAGGGGTGGCAGTTGGGGGCAACCAGGCTGGCAGGGGGGCAGTTGGGGTGACCAGGCCAGCAGAAGGGGCAGTAAGAGGCTACCATGCTGGTGGGGGTGGCAGTTAGAGGCGACCAGGCCGGTGGGGGGGGGGGTGGCAGTTGGGGGAAGCCAGATTGGCAGGGGGGCAGTTAGAGGCAATAAGGTCAGCAGGCAGAGGCAGTTAGGGGTGATCAGGCTGGCAGGGTGGCCAGTAAGGGGTGATCCGGCAGGCAGGCAGGTGAGCAGTTAGGAGCAAGTGGTCCTGGATTGTGAGAGGGATGTCCGAGGGGTCCCGGATTGGAGAGGGTGCAGGCTGGGCTGAGAGGACCCTCCCCCATGTATGAATTTCATGCACCAGACCTCTAGTATATATATAAAAGCCTAAGCGACCAAACGACCAAATGCCCAGTTGCTGTGATGTGCACTGACCACCAGGGGACAAACGCTCAACACAGGAGCTGCCCCCTGGTGGTCTGTGCACTCCCACAGCCAACTTCCTGCAGCCCCTCCCCCTGGCTGGCTGGCCAATTTCCCATGGTCCTTCCCCAACTGGCTGGCCAGCCTGGATGGCCCCAATTGGGCTGGCTAGCCAACCTCCTGCAACCCCTCCCCCTGTCAGCCAACCTCCCATGGACCCAATCGGCCCCAATCACCAGCCAGGCCAAAGGACCCCACCCATGCACTAATTCATGCACTGGGCCTCTAGTCCTATCTAATAATAGACAAACATGGTAACTCACCATACTTTCGCTATGCTTCCCATTGGCTAATCAGCGTGATATGCAAATTAACCACCAACAAAGATGGAGGCTAATTTGCATATTGCAGGCAGGGCAGGACAGCGCAGCCACCAGTGTGAGCCACCATCCCTGGCCACAGGCCAGCCCCAGAAGCGCTCAGAAGCCAGGGATTGGGGGGAGATGGGGGTCCCCTGCCCAGGCCTAACACCTCTGGCAAAAGGGTCAGACCTGGGCAAGGGGCCAATCCGGTGATCAGAGGCTGATGGAGGTCAACGCCTCTGGCCGAGGTGTCAGGCCTGGGCGGGGGTCAGAGCCGGCAATCAGAGGGGTCTGGGGGTCCCCTGCCAGGCCTGACTCCTCGGCTAGAGGCATCAGGCCTGGGTGGGGGGCTGAGCCGGTGATCAGAGAAAGATGGGGTCCCATGCCCAGGCTTGATGCCTGGGCCAGAGGCGTCAGGCCTGGGCGAGGGGCAGAGCTGGTGATCGGGGGGAGATGGGGGTCCCCTGCCCAGGCCTGACAACTCTGGCGGAGGCGTCAGGCCTGTACAAGGGGCCGATCCGGCGATCAGAGGGTGATGGGGGTCGACACCTCTTTCTGAGGTGTCAGGCCTGGGTGAGGGCAGAGCCGGTGATCTGGGGGAGATGGGGGTCCCCTGCCCAGGCCTGACACCTCTGGTGGATTAGGGGCTAATCCGGCGATCAGAGGGTGATGGGGGTCGACACCTCTTTCTGAGGCGTCAGGCCTGGGTGAGGGCAGAGCCGGTGATCTGGGGGAGATGGGGGTCCCCTGCCCAGGCCTGAAGCCTAGGCCAGAGGCATCAGGCCTCGGGGGGGGAACCCGGCGATTGGTGTGAACTACAGAGGAAACACCTTTTCTGACCGCTCATTGGTTAAGCTCCCTGTATGCCACTGGTAATATTCTTAGTAACTTGGGTAATAAGAATCCAAAGAGGTGATCTAGGGTTTTTTACCACACTCCTGGTGAAAAAAACGAAGGTACACTGCTGGAAGGCTAAGAAATGTCATATCCTGCCCTAGCCTGTTTGGCTCAGTGGATAATGCCTTGGCCTGCCGATGGCAGGGTCTGAGTTCAATTCTGACCAAGGGCATGTACCTAGGTTGCAGGCTCCTCCCTGGCCAGGGCCCAGGTCAGGGCTCATGCAGGAGGCAACCAATCAAAGTGTTTGTCTCACTTTGATGTTTCTCTCTGTCTTTCCCTTTCTCTTCCACATTCTCCAAAAATCAATGGAAACATATCCTCAGGTGAGGATAAAAAAATAATAAGAAAGAAATTATTATTATATGAAAGACACATCTTGAAAATGCCTAAAGAAAGTTGTCATTTTTTCATGGTGACAGGACTGGAGTCCGTGTTGATGAAAACACCTTGGTGGCTGCGGTGACTGGCAGTGGCTGCAGCAGTGGGGTGATGGGGCTGGTGCCTTCCCCTGATCAGCCCAGTAACCTCCCACAAAGGGAGGCCAGAGTGTGGTTTAGGCCCTATCCCCAAGGGGGGCAGGGAGTGGGCATAAGCCGTCACTAGGACATCCCCTGAGGGCTCCCAGTATTTGAGAGGAGGCAGGCTGGGCTGAGGGACACCCCCCAGTGCATGAATTTTGTGCACCAGGCCCCTAGTATATATATAATTACTTGTGGCCCAGTGTTCATGCACAGTAAAAGGGAATTAATTAGAAGAAATATTTTAATATCACTATGTGCCCTTTCTCTATTATGGAAGTGTCAGAGATTAAAGAAAAGAAGTAAAGGTAAATGAAAAAATATATACATTTATTAATAAATATACAATAACAACATGATATAACAACAACAAAGACATGATATTAAAACAACAAAAACATGATATAAAAACAAAATTGATACAAACAATGACGGATAAATTAATTAAACTTATTCTAATATCTCCCTGTATACCACATTAAGAGTAAAAACACTAACAGAGTGCTTAGCTAATTTCCCTATGATAAAGTACTTATACATTCCCTCCTCCCTCCTGTCAGGTTCTGGGGTGCAGGTGAATAGGATTCTGGGCTGTCGGGGCACAGACAGCAAGCTTACCAATGGCTGATTCCACAAGGAATGGGGCTCCTGCCTCCCTGCTGTCAGGGTCTGGGGTGCAGGTATCCAGCTCTCCCCTACCTGCTATCAGGGTCCAGAGTAAGGGTGAACAGCAATCTGGGATGCTACAGTGGGGACAGCAAGCTGACCAATGGCATATTCCGCAAAGAATGGGGCTACCGCCTTGCTGCTGTCAGGGTTTGGGGTTTGGTGAACGGGAATCTAAGTGTCAGGGTGGGGACAGCAAGCTGACCAACAGCCAATTCCGTGAAGAATGGGGCTCCTGCCTCCCTGCTCTCAGGGTCCAGGGTGCGGGTATCTGGCTCCCGCCTCCCTGCTGTAGGGTCCAGGGTGTGGGTGAACAGGATTTGGGGCTGTCCGGGAGCCAACAGTAAGGTCTGGGTCAGTGCTTGTCATAGCTACCAGCTGATCATCTGGTCGTTCTGGTCATTATGTCCTGATATTCGCTGGGCTTTTGTAATATAGGACTAGAGGCCTGATGCATGAAATTAGTGCCCGAGAGTTGGGGGTCCCCTTAGCCCAGCCTGCACACTGTCCAATCCGGGACCCCTCGGAGGATGTCCAACTGCCAGTTTAGGCTCAATCCTGGGGATCGGGCCTTAACTGGCAGCCGGACATCCCTCTCACAATCCAGGACCACTGGCTCCTAACTGCTCACCTGCCTGACTGCTGGATTGCCCCTAACTGGCCCCCCTGTCAGCCTGATCACCCCTAACAACCTCTGCCTGCCGACCTGATCGCCCCCAACTGCCCCCCTGCTGGCCTGGTTGCCGCCAACTGTCACCCAACTGGCCTGGTCACCCCTAACTGCCCCCCCACCAATATGGTCACCCCTTACTGCCCCCTCTGCTGGCCTGGTTGCCCCTCACTGACCCCCCCTGCAAGCCTGGTCACCCCTCACTGCCCCCCTCTGCCGGCTTGGTCGCCCCTCACTGACCCCCCCTGCAAGCCTGGTCACCCCACATAGCCTGTTGCTCAGTCGTTTGGTCGTCCCTCACTAACCCCCCTGCTGGCCTGGTCACCCCACACAGCCTTCTGGTCAGTTGTTTGGTTGTCCCTCACTAACCCCCTGCCAGTCTTATCGCTCCACTCAGCCTGTTTGGTCATCCGTTCAGTTGTTTCAGATGTGACAGCCTCTGGCTCTTTATATATATAGAATATTATTATTATTATACCACCAACACTGACTCTAGAAGTATCATATTAATCACTACACTATCTTAAAGAGAACCAGGAGTCATGAGAGAGGTGAATCCAACCACAGGTGAGATGAGGAGCATCCTCGTAGGACACATGCTGTACCAGCAGCTTGGAGCATAACTGCTGAATAAACAAAGGAGCACATGTGAAGCAGAACAGAGGGAAGATGGAGGCCACCATCCATCTTTGGAACTCCAGACCATGAAGCTTTAGTGAGTACCATGTCACAACATTTCTACTGAGCAAAAGGTCAACTTCTGAACTGAAGGACTTAGAATAAATGTCTGGACCTCAAAGGTTTCCAAACAATAATGTTCTTACAGACAGGAGTGCTGCTTTAGGCAAGAGGTTACAGCTTTCTTGGGCTCAGCTTGTCAACAATCCAGAAGACTCCAAGGCCTTGACTCCTTTCATCCTGCTCATTCAGCTTCCACTGAAAACAGAAGGGACAGAAATCTGTATCCCACACTTTCTCCAGAGGTCCTGGAAGAGCTGAAATTGCAAAGTCACCCTCAGGCTCAAACTACATGCTCTTTGTGGACATTTTCTTGCACTAGTTAGAAAGGTGAATGGGATATTGGAGTGAGGAAGCTTGGAAAACAGACATGCAGGCTGCTATACCTCAGGATTTTCAAGACCAGAACTTGGGAGACATCATATTCCTCTCTCTAGATTCTCATTATTTTTATTTATTTACTTGGTTTTTTTGCTTGTTTTAGTTTCATTATTTAAAAATATTTATTGTTCAAAGCATTACATATGTCCCTTTTTCTTCACCATTAGTCTAACCTGCCTCCACTCCCCGCCCCCAAGACTTCACTACCCTATTGTCTATGTCCATGTGTTATGCATATATGCATAGAAGTTCTTTGATTGATCTCTTCCCATCCACCCACCATACCCCTGAGATTCCACAGTCTGTTCCATGCTTCTGTGTCTCTAGATCTATTATGTTCATCAGTTTATTTTCTTTGTTAGAGTCCACATATGAGTGAGATCATGTGATACTTACCATCTCTGACTGGCTTATTTCACTCAGCATAAAACTCTTCAAGTACCTCCATGCTGTGTCAAAGGGTAAGAGATCCTTCTTTTTCACTGCTGCATAGTATTCCATGGTATAAATGTACCATGAATTTTTTTATCCACTCATCTACTGATGGGTATTTGGGCTATTGCCAGGTCTCAGCTATTGTAAATTGTGCTACTGTGAGCACAGGGAGGCATATATTATTTCTGATTGGTGTTTCTGTTTTCTTAGGATATATTCCTAGAAGTGGGATCACTGGGTCAAATGGCAGTTCTACATTTAATTTTTTGAGGAAACTCCATACTGTTTTCCATAATGGCTGCACCAGTCTGCATCCCCACCAGCAGTGTACTAGGGTTTCATTTTCTCCACATCCTCATCAGCACTTGTCATTTGTTGATGGTAGCCACTCTGACAGGTATCAGGTGAGATACCTCATTGTCTTTTTAATTTGCATGTTTCTGATGATCAGTGACTGTGAGGATTTTTTCATATGTCTTCTGCCTATCTGTATGTCATCTTTGGAGAAGTGTTAATTTAAGTCCTTTGTCCATTTTTTTAAAATATATATTTTATTGATTTTTTACAGAGAGGAAGGGAGAGGGATAGAGAGTTAGAAACATCGATGAGAGAGAAACATTGATCAGCTGCCTCCTGCACACTCCCTACTGGGGATGTGCCCGCAACCAAGGTACATGGCCTTGACTGGAATCGAACCTGGGACCTTTCAGTCTGCAGGCCAACGCTCTATCCACTGAGCCAAACCGGTTTCGGCCTTTGTCCATTTTTTAATTGGGTTGTTTGTCTTACTTTTGTTAAGTTGTATGAGTTCCTTATATATTTTGGATATTAAACATTTATAAGATGTATCATTGTCAGAAAATGTTCTCCTATACAGTAGGCTCCTTTTTCATTTTCTTGATCGTTTATTTTGCTGTGCAGAAGCTTTTTATGTTGATGTAGTCCCATTTGTTTATTTTCTCCTTACTTTCCTTTGCCCTAGAAGATGTATTCGTAAACATATTGGTATGAAAGATGTCTGAGATTTTGGTGCCTATGGCTTCTTCTAGGATTTTTATGGTTTCATGATTTTTATCCACTTTGAGTTTATTGTGATGCATGGTGTAAATTGGTGGTCTACTTTTATTTTTTTGCATATATTTGTCCAATTTTCCCAACACCATTTATTGAAGAGACTATCTGGACTCCATTGAATATTCTTGCCACCTTTGTCAAATCTTAATTTAGCATAATGGCTTGGGTCGATTTCTGGGGTCTCTGTTCTATTCCATTGATATACTAGTATATGCCTGTTCTTGTGTTAGTACCAGGCTCTTTGGATTACAGTGGCTTTGTAGTATAACTTGATATCTGGCATTGTGATCCCTCCAACTGTGTTCTTTCTCTAGATTGCTGTGGCTATTTGGGGGTCTTTTTCAGTTCCCTATAAATTTTTGGAGCATTTGTTCTAGATATGGAAAATATGCTGTTGGTATTTTAATAGGGATTGCATTGAATCTGAATATTGCTTTGGGTAGTATGGACATTTTAATGATGTTAATTCTACCCATCCATGAACCTGGTATATTCTTCCACTTATTTATATCTTCCTCTATCTCTTTTTTCAATGTCCTGTACATTTCTGAGTACAAGTCTTATACCTCCTTGGTTAAGTATATTTCTAAGTATCTTAATTATTTTTGTTGCAATGGAAATGGCATTGTTTGGTTAATTTCTCTTTCTGATAATTTATTATTGGTGTATTAAAAAGCCATCAATTTCTTGGTGTTAATTTTGTATCCCGCTACATTGCCAAATTCATTCATTAAATCTCTTAGGTTTTTTGTGGAATATTTAGGTTTTGCTATGTATGATATCATGTCATCTGTGAATAATGAGAGTTTTACTTCCTCATTTTGAATTTGGATGCCTTTTATTTCTTCTTCTTGTCTGATGATGTGGCTAGGACTTCCAGTAATCCTATCTAATAAAAGAGAAACATGGTAATTAGCCATAACTTCGCTACCCTTCCCATTGGCTAATAAGGGCGATATGCAAATTAACTGCCAACCAAGATGGCAGCCAGCAGCCAGGCAACTGACACGAACAGGAGGCTTTCTTGCTCCAGTGACGGAGGAATCCAAGGTTCCCTGCCTGCCACTGCTGGGCTCTGAGCTGCTCTCTAAGAAACATTGTTACAAATATAGAGGCTAAACAAACCCCAGAAACCTGTTTTCAGCAGGCTGAAATCTCAGAGCTGGAGTCGCAACAAAGTTTCAAATACAGAAGGTAAACAAAGCCAGGAAACCTGCTTTCAGCAGCCAAGGTCTCACAGCTAAAGCCGGCTCTCAGCTCCAGTGACAGCCATAGAAGGTAAATAAATCCCACAATAAAAAAAAAAGGAAAAAAAGAGAGGTTGGGAGCTTCAGTCACCCGCCAGCCTGAAAACAGCCCTCAACCCCTCACCCAGACTGGCCAGGCACCCCAGTGGGGACCCCCACCCTGAAGGGGGTGTGACCAGCTGCAAACAGCCATCATCCCCTCACCCAGGCTGGCCAAGCACCCAAGCGGGACCCCCAGCCTGATCCAAGACACCCTTCAGGGCAAACCAGCCAGCCCCCACCCATGCACCAGGTCTCTATACTGTATAGTAAAAGGGTAATATGCCTCCCAGCACCGGGATCAGCAGAGCTACGAGGCCTCCTGGCCTGGGATCAGTGGAGCCACAAGGCCTCCCGAATCTGGGATCAGCGGAGCTGTGAGGCCTCCTGGTACCGGGATCAGCGGAGCCGCGAGGCCTCCTGGCCCATGGAGCAGCATGACAGGGGGCAGACCCAAACCCACTGATCGCCCTGCGGCTCTGTGTGTGACAGGGGGCGGGGCCACAACCTCCCTATCCACCCTGCTCTGTTTGTGACAGGGGAAGGTGCCCCAATCCCCTGATCGGCCCTGCTCTGTGCCTGATAGTGGGGAGCTCCCCAACCCCTTGATCGGCCCTGCTCTGTGTGTGACAGGGTACAGCGCCCCAACCCCCTCATGGGCCCTGCTCTGTGTGTGAAAGGGTGGAGCCGCAACCTCCCAATTGGCCATGCCCTGAGTGTGACACGGGGGAGTGCCTCAACCCCCTGATTGGCCCCGGTCTGTGGGTGACAGGAGGCAGCACCCAAATCTCCCCATCGACCCTGACTTGAGTGTGACAGGGGGCGGCACCCCAACCCCCCAATCGGCCCTACCCTGAGAGTGACTGAGGGTGGCAATGCAACCTCCTGATTGTCCCTGCTCTGTGTGTGACAGGGGGGAGCTCCCCAAACCCCTGATTGGCCCTGTTCTGTGTGTGACAGGGGGCGGTGCCCCAACTCACCTATCGGCCCTACTTTGTGTGTGACAGGGGGGAGCTCCCCAACCCCCTAATCGGCCCTACCCTGAGCATGACTGGGGGTGGCATCGCAACCTCCCGATCTGCCCTGGTCTGTGCATGACAGGGGGTGGCTCCCTAAATCCCCATTTGGCCCTGCTCTGAGCCTGACCAGGGGCTGCACCTAGGGATTGGGCCTGCCCTTTGCCACCCAGGATTGGGCCTAAGCCAGCAGGTCGTTATCTCCCAAGGGGTCCCAGACTGTGAGAGGGTACAAGTGGGGCTGAGGGACACCCCCCTGCCAGTGCACAAATTTTTGTGCATTGGGCTCTAGTCCTATATAATAAAAGGGTAATATGCAAATTGACCTTAATGGTGGAACGACTGGTTGCTATGACATGCACTGAGCACCAGGGGGTAGACACTCAACACAGGAGCTTCCCCCTGGTGATCAGTGCACTCCCACAGGGGGACCTCTGCTCAGCCACAAGCCAGACTGATGGCTACCAGCGCAGCAGCAGTGGTGGGAGCCTCTCCCACCTCCTCCACAACTCTAAGGATGTCCGACTGCAGCCTAAGCTGTCAGTTGGACATCCTCAGAGGGCTTCAAGACTTTGAGAGGGTGCAGGCCTGGCTGAGGAACCCCCCCACCTGCCCCTGAGTGCATGAATTTTCGTGCACCAGGCCTCTACTATGTTGAATAAGAGCGGTGAAAGTGGATGTCCCTTTCTTGTTCCTGCTCTTAGGGGAAATGGTTTGAACTTCTGCCCGTTGAGTATGATGTTCACTGTAAGTTTGTCATGTATGGCCTTCATTATGTTGAAATATGCTCCCTCTATCCTCACATTGCTGAGAGTTTTTATCAAAAATGGCTGTTGGATTTTGTCGAAAGCTTTTTCAGCATCTATTGAGAAAATCATGTGATTTTTGTCTCTCATTATGTTTATGTGAAGTAACATATTTATTTATTTGAGAATATTGTGCTAGCCTTGCATCTCTGGAAAAAATAAGACTTGGTCATGGTGTATGTTCTTTTTAATATATTGCTGGATCTGATTTTCTAATATTTTGTTGAGGATTTTTGCATTTATGTTCATGATGGATATTGGCCTATAGTTCTCTTTCATTGCAGTGTCTTTTCTGGTTTTGGATTTAGGATAATGCTGGTCTCATAAAAAGAGCATGGAAGTGTTTCTTCCTCTTAGATTTTTTGGAATAGTTTGAGGAGGATAGGTGTTGTTCCTTAAAGGTTTGGCAAAACTCCCTTGTGAAGTCATCTGGACCAAGGCTTTTGCTTGCTGGGAGTTTTTTGTTTTTTTTAAAAAATAATTATTGCTGCTTCTATTTCATCAGTTGTTATTGGCCTATTCAGGTTTTCTGATTCTTCCTGATTCAATTTTGGAAGATTGTATTTTTCTAAGAATTTATCTACTTCATCAACACTGTCCAGCTTGTTGGCACATAGTTGTTCATAGTATTTTTTTACAGTCCTTTTAATCAGGTGTTACTTCACTGCTTTTTTAAAAATATATTTTTATTGTGGATATTATCACATATATCTCCCATTTCCCCACCCCTTTCCTCCCCATCTCTGAGTTCCTAACCAGACCCCCAACTTCACAGCTTTGTTTTTTGGGTTTGTTTGTTTTTTAATTCTTATGACTTTTATTTATTATATATATATTTTTACAGAGAGGAAGGGAGAGGGATAGGGAGTTAGAAACATCAATGAGAGAGAAACATCGATCAGCTGCCTCCTGCACACCCCCTACTGGGAATGTGCCCACAACCAAGGTACATGCCCTTGACCAGAATCGAACCTGGGACTTTTCAGTCTGCAGGCTGACACTCTATCCACTGAGCCAAACCGGCTATGGCAGCTTTGGTTTTTTTAATTAATTTATTTGCTTCCTCTCTCTTTGTTTATTGGTGAGTCTAGCTAATAGTTCATTAATCTTCTTTATCTTTCTAAAGAACCAGCTCTTGGTTTCATTGATCTTTTGTATTGATTTTTTAGTCTCTATGCCCTTTCTCTCTCTTTTTTTTGGCTTGCATAACTTATTGATTTATTTTGTATAATTTAAATTCTTTCTTCTTTAAAGGATTACATAAGTGTCCTTTTTCCCCCCATTGACCTCTCCCCAGTGCCCCATCCCTCAGCACATGCCCTCACTCCCCCAATAGTCGGTGTCCATTAGTTATGCTTATATACATATATACAAGTCCTTTGATTGATCTCTTACCCCCTCACCCCCCACTTCCCCTCATAGGTTGCACAGCCTGTTCAATGCTTCTATGACTCTAGTTCTATTTTTGTTCATCAGTTTATGTTGCTCATTATATTCCACAAATGAGTGAGATCATGTGATATTTATCTTTCTCTGACTGGCTTATTTTGCTTAGCATAATGCTCTCCAGTTCCATCCATGTTGTTGCAAATAGTAAGAATTCCTTCTGTTTTGTAGCAGCGTAGTTTTCCATTGTGTAGATGTACCACAGTTTTCTAATCCACTCATCTGCTGATAGACACTTAGGCTGTTTCCAAATCATAGCTATCGTAAACTGTGCTGCTATGAACATAGGGATGTATATATCCTTTCTGATTGGTATTTCTGTTTTCTTGAGATCTATTCCTAGAAGTGGGATTATTGGGTCAAATGGAAGTTCCATTTTTATTTTTTGAGAAAACGCCATACTGCTTTCCACAGTGGCTGCACCAGTATGCATTCACACCATCAGTGCAAGAGGGTTCCTTTTTCTTTGCATCCTCACCAGCACTTGTTGTTTGTTGATTTATTGATCATAGCCATTCTGACAGGTGTGAGATGGTACCTCATTGTTGTTTTGATTTGCATCTCTCAGATGATTAGTGACTTTGAGCATGTTTTCATATGTCTCTTGGCCTTCTGCATATCCTCTTTCCAAAAGTGTCTATTTAGATCCTTTGCCCATTTTTTGATTGGATTATCTTCCTTTTGTTAACTTGCATGTGTTCCCTATAAATTTTGGAGATTCAACCCTTATCGGTGATAACATTGGCAAATATGTTCTCCCACGCAGTGGGCTTTCTTGTTGTTTTGTTGATGGTTTCTTTTGTTGTGCAAAAGCTTTTTGTTTTGATGTAGTCCAATTTGGTTATTTTCTCCTAAATTTCCATTGCCCTAGGAGCTGTATCAGTAAAGATATTGCTACAACAAATGTCTGCTATTTTTCTGCATATGACTTCTTCTAGGATTTTTATGGTTTCCCATCTTATGTTTAAGTCCTTTACCCATTTTGAGTTTATTTTTGTGTATGGTGTAAGTTGGTGGTCCGGTTTCATTTTTTACATGTATCTGTCCAATTTTCCCAACACCATTTTTTGAAGAGACTGTCTTGACTCCATTGTATGTTCTTGCCTCCTTTGTCAAATATTAATTGAGCACAATGGCTTGGGTCAATTTCTGGGTTCTCTGTTGTGTTCCATTGATCTATATGTCTGTTCTTGTGCCAGTACCAGGCAGTTTTGAGTACAGTGGCTTTGTAGTATACCTTGATATGTATATTGTGATCCCTCCAACTTTGTTCTTCTTTCTCAAGATTGCAGCAGCTATTTGGGGTCTTTTTTAATTCCAGATGAATTTTTGGAGAGTTTGTTCTAGGTCTTTGAAGTACGGCATTGGTATTTTAATGAGGATTTCATTGAATCTATAGATTGCTTTGGGTGCTATGGATATTTTAATGATGTTGATTCTACCAATCTATGCACATGTTATTTCATCCATTTGTTTGTCTTCCCCTATCTCGTTTTACAGCATCCTGTATTTTTCTGAGTACAGGTCGTTTACCTCCTTGGTTAAATTTATTCCTAAGTACCTTAATTTTTTTGTTACCATGGTACATGGGATTTTTTTTTAGAGTGTCTTTCTTTGGGTTCATTGTCTATATATATAAAAAGCCAGTGACCAGAATGCCATAACGACCAGAATGACCAGTTTCTATGATGCCCAGTGTGGCCAGCAAACTGGCTCGATCGGGGGTGGGGCTGGCCAGCCAACCTCCAAACCTCCTGTGGGCCCTACCCCCAGCCAGTCCACCCAGATGGAGGTTGGAGCAAAACTCACCCCCGATCTGCCGGCCCCAGCCCGATCCGCTGGCAGCCTCTCCCCACAGCTGGCCCCACCCCTGGTAACCCCTGCATCCCAATATGGGGTGGGGCCAGCAAGCCAACCTCTTGCAGACCTTCCCCTAGCTGGCCTTACCCCCAGTGGGTTCCACCACCCTGATCAGCCTGCAGCCCCTCCCCCTGTTCGCCCCTCCTATTCCAATAGGAGGCAGGGCTGGCCAACTGCCTGTGGCTCCTATACCTGGCCACTGGCTCCCGATTGGCCCTCCCACCCCATTCGGGGTGGGGCTGTCTTGCCCACCCTCAGCCTCACCCTCCTCTATCCTGATTGACCCATGGCCCCTCCCCCTAGCCAGCTCTGCCCCCAATCAGCCCCCCTACACAAATCAGAGGTGGGGCCTGCTGGCCAATCACCCACAGCCCCTCCCCCAACCGGCCAGGTCCTGATTGGCCCTGACCAGGGCAGGCCGGCTGGCCAACCTTCCACCATCTCCTCCTCCTGACAGGTCTGGCCCCAATCCATCCCAATTAGGGCCAGGCCAGCTGGACCCCACCCGTGCACTGGGCCTCTAATCTATATATATAAAACCCTAATATGCAAATAGACCGAACAACTGGTCACTATGACGTGATCTGACCACCAGGGGGCATGCACAGAACATGGCAGGTGTCAGCAGCAAGGAGCAGAACACAGAACATGGCAGGCATGGGCCACGGTGGGATGGTGGAGCAGGTGAGAAGGGCCACCAGACCAAGGCGGAGCACTGGCCCCTGCCATTGGGGCGAGCCTCTGGTGGTTACCAAAATCCTTTGCTCCCACGTACTGCTGTCCTTCCAGGTTTTTGCACCTGATGCCAATGCTGGCCCCGCTCACATCCACTGCTGGTGCCAGAGCCACTGCTCACACCTGCTGCCAGCGCCTGGCACTTGTCCCGATCGCTCAGCTCTGTCAGCAGGTGTGAGGGGCAGCTGCCTGCACTGATCACCTCTTTGGGCTTCTCTACTTCCCCCTGCTCCTGATGGGCAATAGGTGCCAGCAGCCACCTCTCTCACTCACTGCCAGCACCAGACCCACTTGCACCTGCAGGTGGCAGCAGAACCACAGCTCGCAGCCACTGCTGGTGCCCTGCACTGGCTCCGATCAGTCAGCACTGTCAGCAGGTGCGAGAAGAGGTTGCTTGCCCCAATCACCCCTGAGGGCTTCTCCCCCTCCCCCTGCTTCTGAGGGACAATTGGGGCAGTAGCCACCACTCACACTCACTGCTTGCACTGGCCCCAATCGCTCTGCGCTGTCAGCGGGTGCGAGCGGGGCTGGCACCATCAGCACATGGGAGCAGCAGTGGTGGGAGCAGGGCTGCCAGCAGACAAGGGACTGAGGACCACGGCAGGAGGGGCCAGGCGGGGATGCAGAGGATGGGCCGAGACCCGCCCCTGTGCCCACCACGGCCTCGAGGCCCATAGTTCAATTCAAGGTGCACAGATTTGTGCACTGGGCCCCTAGTTTGTGTATAAAAACGCCATAGACTTCTGAGTGTTAATTTTGTATCTTGCTACATTGCCAAATTCATTTATTAGTTCTAGTAATTTTTTGATGGAATCTTCATGGTTTTCTATGTACAGTAATATGTCATCTTTGAATAATGACATTTTACTTCTTCTTTTCCAATTTGGATGCCTTTTATTTCTTCTTGTTGATCACTATGGCTAGCACTTCCAGTACTATGTTGAATAGGAATGGTGAAAGTGGGCATCCCAGTCTTGTTCCTGTTCTTAGGGGAAATGGTTTTAATTTTTGCCCATTGAGTATGATGTTGGCTGAGGTTTGTCATAGAAGGTTATTATTATGTTGAGGTATGATCCCTCTATTCCCATTATTCTGAGAGTTTTCATCAGGAAAGGCTGCTGAATTTTGTTGAATGCCTTTTCTGCATCAATTGATATGATTATGTGATTTTTGTCTCTCAAATTGTTTATGTGATGTATCACATTTATTGATTTTATGCCATTTATTTCTGCTCTAGTCTTTATTTCCTACCTTTTCTTACTCTGGGATTCTCTTGTTGTTCTCTTTCTAGTTCTTTAAGTTGTGGGGTTAAATAGTTTATTGTTAACTTTTCTTGTTTTTTGAGATAGGCATGTAGCGCTATGAACTTCTCCCTCAGGGCTGTTTTTGCTGTATCCCAGAGATTTCAGGTTGTTCTGTACTTATTTTCATTTGTTTCCAGGAAGTTTTTTATTTCTTTCACTAGAGGCTCAGTGCACAAAATTCGTGCACTCAAGGGGGGGGTCCCTCAGCCTGATCTGTGCCCTCTCACAGTCTGGGAGCCCTTAGGGGATATCTGACTGACAGCGGGCCTAAGCCATCAATCGAACATCCTAGCGCTTGCAGGAGAGGTTCTTGCCACTGCCGTTGTGCTTGCCAGCTGTGAGACTGGCTTCTGGTTGAGCAGCACACCCCCTATAGGAATGCACTGACCACCAGGAGGCAGCTCCTGCATTGAGCATCTCCCCCATGGTGGTCAGTGCACATCATAGCGACTGGTCATTCTGCCCTTTGGCTTATTTGCATATTAGCCTTTTATTATATAGGATGATTGCATTTGTAACCCATTCATCCTAGCTAATAAAGTGGGAATATGCAAATTGACCGTCACTCCATCACAAAGATGGCAGTGCCCATAGCCACAAGATGGCTGTGCCCAGTCCCCTCAGCCCCACCGGAGTCCCCCAGTCCTTTCATCCCCACCGGGGTGGGGGTGTGGCAGGCACGTGGTGTGGCCAGACTTACCCTCAGCACCCCAGCTACCCAGGGCCGGCATGAAGCACAGGCAAGCCTTGGATGTCAGCTGCCCAGCCAATGCCCGAGGCACAGGCAAGCCTCGAATGTTGGCTGCCCAGCCGACGCTCGAGGTGCAGGCAAGCCTTGGATGTCAGCTGCCCAGCTGGCACCTGAGGTGCAAAGAAGGCTTGGATGTCGGCTGCCCAGCCTCCCAGGGCAGGTCTGAGGAGCAGGCAAGCCTCGGATGGCAGTTGTCCAGCCACCCAGGGCCACCCAAGGCTCAGGTAACCAGGGCCGGCTGAGGCTTGCACTGCTGGCAGTGTCAGCAGCAGAGGTGTGATGGGGGCATTGCCTTCTCCTGATTTCTGGGTCGCCTCCTGCCCCTGAGGGCTCCTGGACTTTGAGAGGGGTCAGGCTGGGCTGAGGGGCCCCCTCCCCCTCCAGTGCATGAATTTTCTTGCACTGGGCCCCTAGTTGTTTAATAATATTCTATTTAGTCTCCATGTCTACAAATGTATTGTAGTGTCTTTACTGAATTTTATTTCTCATTTCATTCCATTGTGATCTGAGAAGATGCTTGATATGGCTTCAATCTTCTTGACCGTGTAGAGATTTGTTTTGTGTCCTAATATGTTATCTGTCTTTGTGCATAACCCATGTGCACTTGAGAAGAATGTTCTATTGTGCCAAGCCAACTCAGCCAAGGGTTCCGCAAGCCTGAGTGAGGGTGGTGAAGGATGAAGAAAAGACAGACAAAGAGAATAAGCTGGGTCTAGGTAGATTTTCCTGTGCCTGGCTGAGGCCACAGAGAGAGATCCAGACAGAAAGCTGAGCCTTTATTTTATAGCCAGAGGTAAACAAGGTAGTGGTCACCATAGTTACAATGTTCTTGTGAGTTTCACTTGTTTTGGCAGCAGTTGCTGCATCTCCCTCAGCCCATTAGCTACCCAGATAAGATCTAGGGAGCATCATAAGGTCAAGCCTAATTATGCTAAGAGGGCTGTCCCCTCTAAGCTGGGACTTGTCTGTAGCTTTGCCAATAGGTCAGTCCAAGGCTTAACCATATAGCCACTCCCTACATTCTATAAATGTCAATTGAATCCATTGATTCAGTATGTCATTTACAGTCTCTGTTTCCTTGTTAAGTTTTTGTTTGGAAGATATATCCAGTGAAGTCTCAGGGGGTTAAAGTTTCCTTCTATGACTGTATTGCTGTCAATGTCTCCCTTATATCCTCTTTAATTTTTTATATATTTAAACTAGAGGCCTGGTGCACAAAAATTTGTGTACTGGCAGGGGAGGGGAGTGTCCCTCAGCCCCACGTGTGCCCTCTCACAGTCTGGGACCCCTCGGGAGAATACGCTCTGCTGGCTTAGGCCTGCTCCCCAGTGGCAGAGGGCAGGCCCAATCCCTAGGTGCAGCCCCTGCTCAGGCTCAGAGCAGGGCCAATTGGGGATTTGGGGCGCTGCCCCCTGTCATGCACAGAGCAGAGCATATCGGGAGGTTGCAATGCCACCCCCAGTCATGCTCAGGGTAGGGCCGATTAGGGGGTTGGGGCGCTGCCCCCATCACACTCAAGGCAGGATCAATGGAGAGGTTGCAGCACCACCCCCTGTCACACACAGAGCTGCAGGGCCGATCAGGGGATTGGGGAGCTCCCCATTATCAGGCACAGAGCAGGGCCGATCAGGGGGTTGGGACGCCTTCCCCTGTCACAAACAGAGCAGGGTGGATAGGGAGGTTGTGGCCCCGCCCCCTGTCACACACAGAGCTGCAGGGCAATCAGGGGGTTTGGGCACTGCCCCCGTCACGCTGCTCCATGGGCCAGGAGGCCTCACTGCTCCTCTGATCCTGCTGCCAGGAGGCCTTGCGGCTCCACTGATTCTGGGGTGTGAGGCCTCGCGGCTCCGCTGATCCCAGGGCTGGGAGGCAAATTACCCTTTTACTATATAGGATAGAGGCCTGGTGCACAGGTGGGGGCCGGCTGGTTTGCCCTGAAGGGTGTCCTGGATCAGGGTGGGGGTCCTGCTTGGGATCTTGGCCAGCCTGGATGAGGGGATGATGGCTGTTTGCAGCTGGTCACACCCCCTTCAGGGTGGGGGTCCCCACTGGGGTGCCTGGCCAGTCTGGGTGAGGGGCTGAGGGCCGTTTTCAGGCTGGCAGGTGACTGTAGCTCCCAACCTCTCCTTTTTTTCTTTTTCTTTTTTATTCTGGGATTTATTTACCTTCTATGGCTGTCACTGGAACTGAGAGCCAGCTTTAGTTCTGAGGCTCGGCTCCAGCTCTGAGACCTCGGCTGCTGAAAGCAGGTATCTGGTTTGTTTGGGTTCTATAATTGAAACACTGTTGCAACTACAGCTCGGTCAGCTGGCTGAAAGCATGGGGTTTGTTTTAGCTTCTATAATTGCAACATTGTTTCTTAGAGTGCAAGCTCAGAGCCCAGCAGTGGCAGTCGGGGAACCTTGGCTTCCTCCTTCACTGGAGCAAGCAAGCCGCTTGTTCGCGTCAGCTGCCTGGCTGCTGGCCGCCATCTTGGTTGGCAGTTAATTTGCATATCTCTCTGATTAGCCAATGGGAAGCATGTTGGAGGTACAGTTAATTACCATGTTTGTCTATTATTAGATAGGCCTAGAGGCCCAGTACACAAAATTCATGCACTGGGGGGTGGGGTTCCCTCAGCCCAGCCTGCCCCTCTCACAGTCCAGGAGCCCTCAGTGGATGTCCTACTGATGACCACAGTCCGACATCAGAGGCTTGGAGCAGGTGTCCCGTGTGTGTGTGTGTGTGTGTGTGTGTGTGTGTGTGTGTGTCCCCACTGGGGGTCTGCCCCCAGCCACATTGGAGGCTCAAAGCAGTCACTGTGTGTGTGTGTGTGTGTGTGTGTGTGTGTGTGTCTGCTCCCGGATCAGGCCCAATTGGGGGGGGCTGCCCCAGCTACACCATGGAGGCTTAGCAGGAGCCCCTCTGTGTTGATCTCTCAGGCTCCTGGCCTCCACTTCATGTTGTACTCTCCCTTGAGCTATGGCCAGGATGGGGGTGCTGCTTGCAATCCGGGCTTTCCTGCTCCCGGATCACCATGGCAACTGGGGAGCAGGCCCAGCTTGGAGCTGCCCACAGGTCAGGCTTGCTCTCCTGCTCCCAGATCCCCATGGCAACCGGGGAGCAGGCCCATCTGGAGGCTGCCCACAGGCTGGGCTTTCCTGCTCCCATATCAGCCCAGCTTGTGGCTGCCTGCAGGCCAGGCTTGCTTTCCTGCTCCAAGATCACCATGGCGACCAGGGAGAAGGCGCGGCCAGGGGCTGCCCGCAGGCAGGGCTTGCTTTTCTGCTCTCAGATCAGGCCCAGCTGGGGGCTTCCCTCAAGCCAGGCTTGCTTTCTTGCTCCTGGATCACCATGGCAACTGGGGAGCAGGTAAAGTTTGGGGCTGCCCTCAGGCCAGGCTTTCTTTCCCGCTCCTGAATCCTCATGGCGACTGGGGAGAAGGCGCAGATGGGGGCTGCCAGCAGGCCGGGCTTGCTTTCCTGCTCCCAGATCAGGCCCAATTGGGGGCTGCCCTCAGACCAGGCTTGCTTTCCTGCTCCCAGCTGGAGGCTGCCTACAGGCTGCACTTTTCTACTTAACACATTGTTTGCGGGTAGTTTTTATCACGCGCTAACAGGTGGCGCAGGCCATTTTTGCTAATTTTTTGCACAAATGGCAACGTTCAGTAAAATTACGATAACTTTAGTTTACGTATTTATATGTTACCTGCATTCTACCGTTAGTCTATAAAAAACGTATTAATACGTGTCCCGCACGCTACTACACTGGTAGAACGTATAAATACATTTCCCGCATACAATGTGTTAACCGATGGCCAGATCACCACAGCGACCCAGGGCCCAGCGGCACTTTCCTGCTCTCCAATAGTCATAGGGTCCCAGCTGGGGGTGGGGCTTAGCAGTGCGGGACTTAGGCGGCACGGGGGTCCCGGCTGGGGACTCAGGTGGCACACAGGGGTCCCAGCTGAGGGCAGGGCTTATGCCCCGCTGCCCAGGGCTGCACATGGGGCCCGGATGGCAGCTCGCACTGTCCTGCCCTGCCTGTAGTATAGGATAGAGGCCTGGTGCATGGGTGGGGGCCAGCTGGTTTGCCCTGAAAGTGTCCCAGATCAGGGTGGGGGTCCTTCTTGGGTGCCTGGACAGCCTGGATGAGGGGATGATGGTTGTTTGCAGCTGGTCACACCTTCTTCAGGGTGGGGGTCCCCACTGGGGTGCCTGGCCAATCTGGATGAGGGCCTGAGAGCCATTTTCAGGCTGGAAGGCAACTTAAGCTCCCAGCCTCTCCTTTTTTACTTTTTTTTATTCTGGGATTTATTTACCTTCTATAGCTGTCACGGCAGCTGAGAGCCAGCTCCAGCTCTGAGGGCTGAAAGCAGGTTTCTGGGTCTGTTTGGCTTCTATAATTGAAACTCTGTTGCCGTCACAGCAGCTCTAAGCTCTGAGGCTGAAGCTGGCTGAAAGCAGGTTTCTGGAGCTTGTTTAGCTTCTATAATTGCAACATAGTTGCTTAGAGTGCAGCTCAGAGCTGGGCTGCGGCAGGCGGGGAACCTTGGCTTCCTCTGTCACTGGAGCAAACGAGCCTCCTGTTTGCTTCAGCTGCATGGCTGCTGGCCGCCATCTTGGTTGGCAGTTAATTTGCATATCCTGCTGATTAGCCAATGGGAAGGATGTCGGGGTTATGGTCAATTTGCATGTTTCTCTTTTATTAGATAGGATGCTCCTATATTGGGTGCATATATGTTTACCAGGGTAATATTTTCTTGTTGAATTTATCACTTTGTTGTTATGTAGTGACCTTCATTGTCTCTTGTGATGGCCTTCATTTTAAAGTCTATTTTTTAGATGTGAATATTGCTGAAGAATGGACCTTGAGAGAACTCCGTTCTGTCCCATTGCCCTCTATCTGAACCATAGGCATTCCATTTTATTCCCCTAAATTTTGTTAGGACTGCCTTTCAGGCACAAATGGTCCATTGACCTGTTAATTCCAGGATATAACTAAACCAGATAATTAACTATGCTATCTCTTATAAATAAGCTTGCTTGAACAATGGGAAAATAAAAGGGGGGTGGGTGGAAATCAGAGCCTGTGACTGAAATCTGGTATATATTCTTATCAGTCTATGGTCTGGTCACTGCTTCCTCTTAAATCGTCTATCTTGCAGGACCTGTTTGCTTAAGCATTGTTACCATATTGGAAAGACCATAAACTATAATACTCCCAGACAGAGTTGTCAGGGCTGATGCCAGGCCAAGCCTTGAGATAGGGTCTCAGGGCACCAATCCGAGAGCTTTTTCCTCTTTTTTCCTTTATAAGCTTACCCCTAACTTCATTTCAGGACTGCAAGATTTGGAGTGGCGATAGCCTTTCGCTCTCCTGTAACCATTGGCTTTGAAATAAAAGTTCCAAAATTCGACCCTCTGGCTGTGGCGTCTCGCTGAATTTCAATATAACATTGATACCCCAGCTATTTTTTTGTTTGTTTGTTAGCATTTGCATAGACAATTCAATTTTTTTCATCCCTTCACTCTCATCCTTTGTGAGTCTTTTGTTCTGAGGTGGGTCTCTTGTAGACAGAATATTTTTGGGTGATGTTTTTGGATCTATTCAGCTACCCAGTGTCTTTTGATTGGAGCATCTAATCCATTTACACTTAAGGTTATTATTGGTAGGTACTTATGTATTGCCATTTTAATTCTGCAAGCCTATGCTTCTCTCTTCATTTTTTCTTCTCATTACAGTCCCTTCAACATTTCTTACAGTGCTAGTTTGGTGGTGATAAACACCTTTAGCTTTTTTTTCTGGGAAGCTCTTTATTTCCCCTTTTATTTTGAATAATAGCCTTGCTGTATAAAACAATCTTGGTTTCAGAGCCTTGCTTTTCATTATGATGAATACTTCATGCCATTACCTTCTGGCCTGGAGAGTTTCTGATGAGAAATCAGCTGACAGCCTATGGGAGCTCTCTTGTAGGTAACAAATTTTTTTTCTCTTGCTGCCTTTATGAATCTCTCTTTGTCTTTAATTTTTGGCATTTTAATTATGATGTGTTTGGGCATGGGCCTGTTTGGGTTCCTCTTGCTTGGGATTCTCTGTGCCTCCTGAACTTGTGTGACTTTTTCCTTCACCAGGTTAGGGGTTTTCTGCCATTATTTCTTCAAACATGTTCTCTATCCCTTGCTCACTTTCTTCCCCTTCTGTATTCCCATTATGTGAATATTGTTTCATTTCATGTTGTCCCACAGCTCCCTTAAGCTGTCCTCCTCTTTTTAAATTGTTTTTTTTTTCTTTTTCGTTCTCTGATAGAGTTATTTTTTTCTACCTTATCGTCTATTTCACTGATCTGATCCTCTGCTTCCCCTAATCTGGTGTGTATTCCTTCCACTGTGTTCTTTATTAGTGTTATGTCATTCTTCACAATGACATAACACTAGTTACTATATCTTTTCTCATGCTGTTGAGCATCCTTGCCATCATTATTTTGAATTCCATGTTTGATAAATTTCTGGTCTCCATTCCATTTTGCTCTTCTTCTGGAGAATTGTCTTGTGCTATGTTTTGAGCTTGTTGTTATTTTTTTGTGGGGGTTTTTTGTCTCCCCATTTTGGCTGCCTGCTTAGGTTTGTGTCTGTGTGTTAGGTAGATCTGCTATGAGTCCCAATTTCTATTGCAGTACAATGTCAGAAGCTGTTTGTGACTGGCCCTGAGTACACTGTTAGGAGCCATCAGTAATCTACAGCTTTTGGCTCCCTCTGCTGGGGCTGGGTGCCTTTGGTAAGGACCAAGATGTGCACCAGTGTCTGGTTTTCCTAGCCACAGGTCCCAGAGTATATTAGGTAAACACTCAGAGCCTCCAGAGACCTGCCTGTTCCTGCAGTCCCATTGACACTAAATTTTGATTAGCCTCAGGCTATTGACAATAGGGTAGGGTAATAAGTCTTCCAACAGGGTGGGGAAAATCCCTTCCCCCAAGCTAAAAACACCTGGATAGAAACATTCTGCCACTGGAGAAAGATGTCCTCCACAGCATGAAGGAATGACTTAGTACAAGAAACTGGGATGGATGACCTCTGAGGTCTAATCCCAGAGCCCCCAAACGTGGCTTCTGCTCAAACAGTTCCAGTCCACTCTGTCCTCCCTCTTTCAGAGCCCAAGGTGATTGGCTACACACCAAATTTTGTGTTTTGGCCCTTTACGAGGGTGCCTGCATTTCCAGCAATCTCTGGCTGCCAGACAGCAACCCTGATGCTTTTCACAGCCAGATATTATGTGGGCACCTTTCTTAGTTCTAGTGCTCTCTGCTGGGGAGCTCATCTTGGGGTTTAGACCCCAGGATTCTCAGAACTTCAGCTGCTGTCTGTGGGAACCTGGGCAGCCCTCTCACACCTCCACACTTCCTACCAGTTTCTATGCAATCTCTTCTTTCCATTTTGGCTATTAGGGTTCTCTCCAGCTAGTCTTCATTTGATTTTTTCAGAGTGGTTTTTTTAGTATTTTAGTTGTATTTCCAGTTTGGTCCTGGGAGAATGTCAGTGTAGCTTCCATTTCCTTTACCACCATTTTGGAATCAGTTTTATAATTTCAGA
Source organism: Myotis nattereri (assembly GCF_964212035.1). Lineage (NCBI taxonomy): Eukaryota > Metazoa > Chordata > Mammalia > Chiroptera > Vespertilionidae > Myotis > Myotis nattereri. The sequence continues at coordinate 8,125,330 of NC_138080.1, read as the reverse complement.
AAGAAAATATGTACAAAATATGCAGATACATTTAAGCATAAGAAGTAATTTTGAAAAACATACTTTGGTTTCCTAGGGTAGTTTAGTAAGGCACAGGTAGAGAGGAAAAGACTGCAATGTCAAAGTTACTTCCTTTTGATAATTTGTTATACTTACTAGTATTTTCTTCCTTCCTGACTGTAAGCTACTGAAGAAGAAAATTAAATCTTTTTTTTTCTTTCTCTCCTCCTTTTCTTTTCTTTCAAATTTTCCTCCTTTTCCCCTAACTTTTTATATTAATTTTTTAATTATTTATTTTTTAAAGTATTACATATAGTAATACACATCTCCTTTTTCCACCATTGACCTCTCCCAGCCACCCCCAACCTCCAGCACATGCCCTCGCCCCCCCTAGTGTATGTGTCATTGGTTTTGCTTATATGTATGCATACAAGTTCTTCAGTTGATCTCCCTGCTCCCCTGCCCCTACCTTCCATCTGAAGTTTGACAGTCTGTTTGATGCTTCTCTGTCTCTGGATCTATTTTTGTTCATTAGTTTATGCTGCTCATTATATTCCACAAATGAGTGAGATCATGTGATTTTTACTTTCTCTTACTGTCTTATTTTGCTTAGCATAATTCTCTCCATGTCCATCCATGCTGTTGCAAATGGTAAGAGTTATTTCTTTTTTACAGCAGTGTAGTATTCCATTGTGTAGATGTACCACAGTTTTCTAATCCACTCATCTGCTGTTTCCAAATACTTAGGCTGTTTCCTAATCTTAGCTATTGTAAATTGTGCTGTTATAAACATATGGGTGCATATGTACTTTCTGATTGGTATTTCTGGTTTCTTGGGTTCTATTCCTAGAAGTGGGATTACTGGGTCATTTTTAATATTTTGAGGAAACTCCATGCTGTTCTCCACAGTGGCTGTACCAGTCTGCATTCCCACCAACAGTGCAAGAGGGTTCCTTTTTCTCCACATCCTCATCAGCACTTGTCACTTGTCGATTTGTTGATGACAGCCATTCTGACAGGTGTGAGATGATATCTCATTGACATTTTGATTTGCATCTCTCATATGATTAGTGACTTTGGGCATGTTTTCTTATGTGTCTTGGCCTTCTGTATGTGCTCTTTTGAAAATTGTCTGTTTAGGCCCTTTGCTCATTTTTAATTGGGTTGTTTATCTTCCTTTTGTTAAGACGTATGAGTTCCCTATAAATTTTGAAGCTTAGGCCCTTATTGGATATAATATTGTATATTAATTTATTTTTAATCTTTTTTTATTTTAAGTTTCACTTAACATTCATTATTATATTAGTTTCAGATGTGCACCCCAGTAACCAGACATTACATAACTTAATAAGTGATCATCTCAATACCTATCACACCCATGTGACACCATACAAACTTATTAGAATATTATCAAATATATTCCCTATGCTGTATGTTCCATCCTCATGAATATTCTGCAACAACAAATTTGTACTTCTTAATCCCTTCACTTTTTTCCCCATCCCTCCAATAACCCTCCCATCTAACAGCTATCAAGCGTTTTATCAATGAGTCTCTTTCTGTTCTGCTTTTTCATTTATTGTTTTACAGATTCAATTGTGATAGATATGTATTTATTGTCATTTTATTGTTCATAATTTTTATCTTTATTTTCTTATGATTCATAAAAAAAGACCTTTTAAAATTTCATGTAGCATTGGTTTGGCAGTGATAAAATCCTTTAGCTTTGTCTTGTCTTGGAAACTTTTTATCTGTCCTTCCAGTTTAAATGATAGCTTTTGGGAGATCCAAGATGGCAACATTGTAGGTTAAAGCTACATTCACTTCTTCCCAGGTCCAAATTGGAATTACAACTAAATTATAAAACAATCATCTTGAATAACCAACTGAGGACTAGCTAAAGAGAAATCTTATAATCAAGAAGAAGCCACATCAAAATTTGTGGGAAGGGTGAAGATGCAAAAAGGGCTGGTCCCACTCCCTTGGACAGTGGCTGAGGTTCTGGAGAAATATTTTAGATACTGTGGGCTTCCCTCTAAGAAGTGTGGAATCTAAACCCAAAGCCAGATTTCACAACCCAGAGAATCAGAGACAGGAAGAGGTGCCCACATCACATCTTTCTGTGAAAAGCAGCCGGTTTTATCCTAGCCGGTTTGGCTCAGTGGATAGAGCATCAACTTGTGGACCAAAAAGTCCTGGGTTTGATTCCAGTCAAGGGCACGTACCTTGCTTGTAGGCTTCTCCCAGTCCAGACCCTGGTTGGGGCTCATGCAGGAGGCAACCAATTGATGTGTTTCTCTCACATTGGTGTTTCTCTCTGTCTTTCCCTCTCTCTTCCACTCTCCCTAAAAATCAATGGAAAAATATCCTCGGGTGAGGATAAACCAAAATAAATACTATATAATAAAAGCCTAATATGCTAAGTGTCTGGTCATCTGGTTTGTCATTCAACCAATCAAAGCATAATATGCTGATGATATGCTAAGGCCGCTCAACCACTCACTATCATGTGCACTGACTACCAGGGGGCAGACACTCCGACCAGTAGGTTAGCTTGCTACTGGGGTCTGGCAGATTGGGACTGAGTGAGATGGGCTGGACATGCCCTAGAGCCCTCCCGCAGTCCCTCCCCAGCTAGCCAACCTCTCGTGTCTCTCCCCGGCCCTGATGGTGCACTGCTGGGATTCCTTGACCTGGCCTGTGCCCTCTCACAATCTGGGACCCTTTGGGGGATGTCAGAGAGCCAGTTTCAGCCCAGTGGCGGAACGACCGATTGCTATCATGCACACTGACCATCAGGGAGTAGATGCTCAATGCAGGAGCTGCCCCCTGGTGGTCAGTGTATTCCCACAGGGGGAGTGCCACTCAGCCAGAAGCTGGGCTCATGGCTGGCGAGTGCAGCAGCAGTGTCAGGAGCCTCTCCCACCTCTGTGGCAGCACTACGATGTCCAACTGCTGGCTTAGGCCTGCTCCCCGCCAAGGTTAAGGACCTAAGTCATCAGTCGGACATCCCCCAAGGGTTCCTTGCCTGCAAGAGGGCGCAGGCCGGGCTGAAGTGACCCCCTGCCCCCTCCTGGAGTGCATGAATTTCGTGCACTGGGCCTCTAGTAAATTAATTAATTAATTAATTAATTAAGCAGCTGGGTTCCTATCCCCAGAAAGAAATGAGAGCTTGCTTGAGACACAGGCACACTGTTAAAGAGCCAATGCACAAAATTTTGTTCCCAGCCACAAAATTTTTGGCAGTGAGAAGGTAGAGAAGACTAGAGTCACATCAAATAAATCTTAGGTTTGTAGCTCTTGAGAGATAACTGAGAGGCAGCCACCAGGATCCCTGGGCTGAGACATTCTCCCATACCATAGAAGACATATTTTTTTGGGTGGAGCGCTCCTCTCTGTACAACAGCAACCTGGGAAAAAACAATATCCGCCCCCCTCCCTTTTCTAGACTTTTTCTCACCCAACCCTGCAGAATTTATTTCCCGCTATAAGTACAGCCAGAGGCTCTTTCAGTTACTGAGCCTAACAAGCAGCTGGTGGGTAGAGGTGGATCTTGGGATGCCTTGGGACTTTGGCAGACTTGTCCCGCACTTGGTGCTGGTAAAAGCTAGCCTTGGTATTCAGCTTGGTCCTTCCCATGAGCATCCAGACCTAAAAGAGGCAGCCACGAATTGTAGATCACTTATAGCTCCAAACAGGTTGAGGGCCAGTCACAGGCAGCACCTTATATTGGCCTGCACCAGAATCTCTCCCAAGAAACCTAGAACAAACATCCTCAGTTACCAGCTTCATACAACATCAGAGAAGGATGCAATAAGCTTCACAAGTAGCATATCCAAAGGGAGATCTTGGCTGACACCAAAACCTGCTGAGGCAAACTTCATTTTGTGTTGTCAGCACCTGCATAGAAATGTGCACACTGTGTTGGGGTTGAGACTCACAGTCAGCCAACCTGAGGGTCAATCCCATGCACAAATGGGCCAATAGCAATAAAGACTCAATTGTAACAGGAGGGCCCACATAAGCCACACAATAGACATTCCTGGAGCACCCAGCTCCAGTGATCAAGGAGATTGCATGTGACTTTACCTCTGAGTATACATTTGGTTGACTCCCACAAGGATGTTCTTATTTTTCTGTTCTTTATATCTAATAATTTTACTAACAGATGTTTTATTTTATACTTGAATAAATATTTACTTTGAGGATTTCTTTAAAAATTAAGGTTTTAAAGTCTTACTCTAAGTATGGTCTGATACATGCCCATCAGAACTCTCCAGTCTTCCCTGACACTCTGAAATGACAGTTTCTTTTGCAAGTTCCATGGGTCACATGCTTTTGTTATATGTAAATACAGTTGCCAGTATTTCCATGCTTCCTAGTTTTGTAGACTATGGAGTTTGAATTTCTCCTTTCCCTCCTCACTCCTTGATTTTGTTTTACTTTAAATTATTTTTAAATTTTTAAATTAGAGTTGACATACAATATTATATTAGTTTCCAGTGTATACCCCAGTGATTATACATTACATAAGTTACTAAGAGACTATCCTGATAAATCTCACAGCCATCTGACACCATGTATAGTTATTAGAAAATTATTGACTATATTCCCTATACTGTACTTTACATCCCCATGACTATTCTGTAACTACTTTTTTTTACTTCTTAATCACTTCACTTTTTCACTGATCACCCTAACCCAGTGATGGTGAACCTATGACATGCGTGTCAGAGGTGACATGCGAACTCATTTTTTTGGTTGATTTTTCTTTGTTAAATGACATTTAAATATATAAAGTAAATATCAAAAATATAAGTCTTTGTTTTACTATGGTTGCAAATATCAAAAAATTTCTATATGTGACATGGCACCAGAGTTAAGTTAGGGTTTTTCAAAATGCTGGCATGTTGAGCTCAAAAGGTTCGCCATCATTGCCCTAACCCCTTCCATCTGACAATCATCAAAATGTTTTTGTTATCTATGAATTTTTAGATTGCTCTGGGTAGTATGGACATTTTAATGATGTTGATTCTACCAATCCATGAACATGGTATGTTCTTCCATCTGTTTATGTCTTCCTCTATCTCTTTTTTCAATGTCCTGTAGTTTTCTGAGTGTCCTTAGTTAGTTTATTCCTAGGTATCTTAATTATTTTGTACAATGGTAAATGGGATTTTTTTTAAGCTCTCTTTCTGTAAGTTCACTGTTGGTGTATTAAAAGGCCATTGATTTCTTGGCATTAATTTTGTATCCTGCTACATTGCCGAATTCATTTATTAAGTCTAATAATTTTTTGATGGAGTCTTTAGGGTTTTCTATGTACAGTATTATGTCATCTGCAAATAAGGACAATTTTACTTCTTCTTTTCCAATTTGTATACCTTTTATTTCTTCTTCTTGTCTGATTGCATTTGCTAGCACTTCAAGTACTATGTTGAATAGGAGTGGTGAAAGCGGACATCCTGTCTTGTTCCTGTTCTTAAGGGAAATGATTTTAGTTTTTGCCCATTGAGTATGATGTTGGCTGTAGGTTTTTCATATAAGGCTTTTATTATGTTGAGGTATGATCATTCTATTCCCACTTTGCTGAGCATTTTTATCAGAAAAGTGTGTTGGACTTTGTCAAATGCCTTTTCTGCATCAATTGATATGATTATGTGATTTTTGTCTCTCAATTTGTTTATATGGTGTATCACATTTATTGATTTGCGGATATTGTACTAGCCTTGCATCCCTGGAATAAATCCCACTTGGTCATGGTGTATGACAGTGATGGCGAACCTTTTGAGCTCAGCATGTCAGCATTTGAAAAACCCTAACTTAACTCTGGTGCCATGTCACATATATAAATTTTTTGATATTTGCAACCATAGTAAAACAAAAATGTATATTTTTGATATTTATTTTATATATTTAAATGCCATTTAACAAAGAAAAATCAACCAAAAAAATGAGTTCGCGTGTCACCTCTGACATGCATGTCATAGGTTCGCCATCACTGGTGTATGATCTTTCTAATGTAATGCTGGATCTGATTTGCTAGAATTTTGTTGAGGATTTTAGCATCTATGTTCATTAAGGATATCAGCCTGTAATTATTTTTTATTGTGTTGTCTTTATCTGGTTTTAGGATTAGGGTAATGCTGACTTTATAGAAAGAGCTTGGAAGTGTGCTTTCCTCTTGAATTTTTTGGAATAGTCTGAGAAGGATTGGTTTTAGTTCTTCTTTGAATGTTCTATAAAACTCCCCTGTGAAGCCATCTGGTTCAGGGCTTTTGTTTGATGGAAGCATTTTGATTACTGTTTCAATTTCATCAGTAGTTATTGGCCTATTTAGGTTTTTTGATTCTTCCTGGTTGAGTGTTGGAAGCTTGTATTTTTCTAGGAATGTGTTCATTTCATCGAGGTTGTCCAGTTTGTTGGAATAGAGGTGTTCGTAATATTTTTTTTTACAATCCTTTGTATATCAGTCAGATCAGTTGTTACTTCACCTCTTTCATTTCTGATTTTGTTTATTTAGGTCCTCTCTCTTTGAGCCTGGCTAGAGGTTCATCAATCTTGTTTATCCTTTCAAAGAACCAGCTCTTGGTTTCATTGATCTTTTGTATTGGGTTTTTGTTTGTTTGTTTGTTTGTTTGTTTTTATCTCTATGTCATTTATTTCTGCTCTGATCTTTATTAGCTCCTTCCTTCAGGTGCTGACTGGCATAGAAACTGACCAATCAGAACCAAATCTGGGTGAAGTGCAAGGAGCCAATGGCTGCCTAGGAGGCGGAGCATTTGATGCTGACTGGCATAGAAACCAACAAATCAGAACCTAATCTGAGTGAACTGCTAAGGCAGAATCTAAGGTGGGGGCTGAGGAGGGGTTTTAAGGGCAACAGCTGTTTGGTGTAAGGTGTAAGAAAGTGGTTCAACTTTTTAATGACCAGTTTGGCAGTATAGTGCATATGGCTGGCTATCAGTCCAGATACAGGGATTGTATATTTTTGTCTGCCAAGAGCATCTCCTCCTGCTTAAAGGCTTCCCCGCCCACTATTTAAGCAATCCTATCCTATATAATCTATCTATGCTAATAAAAGGGTAATATGCTAATTAGACCAGGTTGACTGGCCATCTTCTGGATGTCTGACTTCCTTCCAGAAAAAGCCATAGTGGTGGGGGCTGAGGCAGAGAGGGCAGTTGGGGGTGAGATCAGACTGGCAGGGGAGAGCAGTGAGGGGCAAGATCAGGCTGGCAGGGGAGGGCAGTTGGGAGCAACCAAGGCAGCAGGGAAGGGCAGTTAGGGGCGATCAGGCAGGCAGGCAGAGGCAGTTAGGGGCAATCAGGGAGGCAGGCAGGTGAGCGGTTAGGAGACAGGGGTCCCAAATTGCAAGAGGGATGTCCCTGATTGGAGAGGGTGCAGGCTGGGCTGAGGGAACGCCCCTCCCCACCCCTTCACGAATTTCATGCACTGGCCACTAGTAGTAAATAATACTGTAATATATATTTGAACATTGCTAAAAGAATAAATTTTAAAAGATATGAATGGTCAATAAACATATGAAAAGATGCTCAGTGTCACTAAATATCAGAGAAATGCAAGTTAAAACCATCATGAGATACCACCTCACACAAGTCAGAATGGTTATCATCAATAAATCAACAAACAACAAGTGTTGGCAAATATGTGGAGAAAAGAGAACCCTTGTGCACTAATGGTGGGAATGCAGATTGGTGCAGCCACTATGCAAAACAATATGGAGAGTCCTCAAAAATTGTAAATAGAACTGCCTTATGACCAAACCATCACACATCTGGGTATATATCCAAAGAAAACTGAGACACTAATTTGAAAGAATATATGCACCCTACGTTTACTGCAGCTTTCGTGACAATAGCCACATTATGGAAGCAACCCAAGTGCCCATCAATAGACAAGTGGATAAAAAATTCCTGGTACATGCACACAATGGAATATTACTAGGCCACAAAAAAGAATTAAATCTTAACATTTGTTACAGCCTGGATGGATCTAGAGGGCCTTATGCTGAAATAAGTCAGTTAGAGAAAGACAAATACCATATAATCTTACTTATATGTAGAATCTAAAGAACAATGTAAATGAACAAACAAAATTGAAAGAGACTCATACATAGAGAGAACAGACTGATGGTTGCCAGATGGGAGAGAGTTTGGAAGGGCTGGGTGAAAAAGGTGAAGGTATTATTAAGTACAAATTGGTAGTTACAGAATATTCAGGGAAATGTAAAGTACAGCATAGGGAGAATAGTCAGTAATATTATAACTATACTAGAGGTCCGGTACACAAAAATTTGTGCACTCGGGGGGAAGAGGGGTGCCTCAGCCTGGCCTGTGCCCTCTCGCAGTCTGGGACCCCTCGGGAGAATATGCCCTGCTGGCTTAGGCCTGCTCCCCGGTGGCAGAGGGCAGGCCCAATCCCTAGGTGCAGCCCCTGGTCGGGCTCAGAGCAGGGCCGATTGGGGAGTTGGGGCGCCGCCCCTGTCATGCACAGAGCAGGGCGGATTGGGAGGTTGCGATGCCACCCTCAGTCACGCTCAGGGTAGGGCCAATTGGGGGATTGGGGCACCGCCCCCTGTCACACTCAAGGCAGGGTCGATGGGGAGGTTGGGGCGCCACCCCCTGTCACGCACAGAGCACAGCCAATCCGGGAGTTGGGGCACTGCCCTCTGTCACTCACAGAGCAGGGCCCATCAGGGGGGTTGGGGCTCCATACCCTGTCACGCACAGAGCAGGGTCGATCAGGGGTTTGGGGAGCTCCCCCCTGTCACGCACAGAGCAGGGCCCATCAGGGGGTTGAGGAGCTCCCTCCTGTCACCAACAGAGTAGGGCCGATAGGGGAGTTGGCACACCGCCCCCTGTCACGGACAGAGCAGGGCGGATCAGGGGGTTGGGGTGCCATCCTCTATCACCCACAGAGCAGGGCCTATCAGGGGCTTGGGGAGCCGCCACTGTCACACTCAGGGCAGGGCCGATGGGGAGGTTATGGCTCTACCCTATCACACACAGAGTAGGGCCCGTGGGGGGGGGGGGGGTTGGGGCACCGCCCTCTATCACCTACAGAGCAGGGCCGATCAGGGGGTTGGGGTGCCGCCACTCTCACACTCAGGGCAGGGCCGATGGGGAGGTTATGGCTCTACCCTGTCACACACAGAGCAGCGCCCATGGGGGGGGGGGGGTTGGGGCGCCACACCCTGTCACACACAGAGCCGCAGGGTGATCAGGGGGTTGGGGAGCTCACCCCTATCAGGCACAGAGCAGGGCCGATCAGGGGGTTTGGGCGCTGCCCCCTGTCACGCTGATCCCAGTGCCGGGAGGCCTCACGGCTCCGCTGATCCCAGTGCTGGAAGGCATATTACCCTTTTACTATATAGAATAGAGGCCTGGTGCATGGGTGGGGGCTGGCTGATTTGCCCTGAAGGGTGTCCTGGATTAGGGTGGGGGTCCCCACTGGGGTTCCTGGCCAGCCTGGATGAGGGGATGATGGCTGTTTGCAGCAGGTCACACACCCTTCAGGGTGGGGGTCCCCACTGGGGTGCCTGGCCAGTCTGGGTGAGGGGCTGAGGGCTGTTTTCAGGCTGGGACTGAAGCTTCCAACTGCTCCTTTTTTTCTTTTTTCTTTTTTTATTCTGGGCCAGCTTTAGCTCTGGCTCCAGCTCTGAGGCCTCAGGTGCTGAAAGCAGGTATCTGGTTTGTTTAGGTTCTATAATCGAAACTCCGTATCAACTCCAGCTCTGAGATCCCAGCCGGCAGAAAGCTGGTTTCTGTGGTTTTGTTTAGCTTCTATATTTGTTACAATGTTTCAAACTGCAAGCTCAGAGGCTAGCAAGGCAGGCAGGGAACGTTGCAGTCCTCCATCACTGAAGCAAGCAAGCCTCATGTTCAGTTTAAGCTGCCTGGCTGCCGGCCGCCATCTTGGCTGGCAGTTAATTTGCATATCGCCCTGATTAGCCAATGGGAAGGGTAGCGGTTGTATGCTAATTACCATGGTTCTCTTTTATTAGATAGGATGTGGTGTCAGATGGGTACTGAAAATATTGGGAAGAACATTTTGTGAAGTATATGATTGTCTAACCACTATGCTGTACATCTGAAACCAATACAAAGTAATATTGAATGTAAACTGTAATTGAAAAATAAAAATATTCTCATTACAAGAAAAAAATTATGTTACCATGTGTGGTGACAGATGTGCACTTATTGTGGTGATCATTTTGCAATATATCCAAATATTGAATCAGTATGTTACACTCTTGAAACTAATGTAATGTTATTTGTCAATCATATTTAATTTTAAAATAATCAATTAATTAAAATTGCCTCTCTATGATAATGTGTTTTGTTTTGTTTTGTTTTGTCTTGTGTTTGCACTGGTAAGCAGAAGAAGAAAGAAAAAAATCTAAACATAGACCTGCTGCCCTTATGTCCAGCCTACCATTTTCTCTTCACCTTTAGAAAAATGTACGTGGCTGACTTTGCATGTGTCCTTATGGACACATATACATAAAACCATAACAATGGCTACTTGGGGGGATGTGGGATTGAAACCAAATAAGAGCTTGGGGAGAGGGTGGGAGCAGGGTGAAGAGCATCAATGGGGGGAAAAAGGGGAACATCTGTAATACTTTCAACAATAAAGATAAATTTTTAAAAAATAAATCAAATGAGAAAATTTGACTGCTTATATGTACAATTCTGTATGTTTGGATTTTTATATATAAGCACATATAAAACTTAAAATACATAACATATAAGAAATCCTTCCCTTGGGTCTCAAAGTCTCCTCTGACTAACTTTAAGTTTTGTTCATGAGAAAGAAATCAAACACCTGACCAAAGGAAAGCACAAGAATGGAAGGAAGCCATACTGAGGCGAAGGCTCTGAAAACAAATAGGATTTGTTGCTGAATTGGTTTATAAACAAAAAAGTCTAATTTAAGCACCTCAGAAAGACAGCACAGAAGACTTTCATGGTGGAACAGCTCATAGCAGGCACAGTTAGGTCCCGAGGTGACTGACTTGACCACAGAAGACATTCAGATGTGAGGCTCATTTTCATCTGGGAAGGTGTCCCAGTGGCCTCATCAGTATCAGGTGAGTCTTCTTGAAATAGGCAGGAAATTTCAGGGCACTAGTGGTCATCTCTCTACAATTCTGTACCCAGCATAATAATAAATGCAGCTCTCTAATCCCAGTCCTCCTTTAATGACCATATGTTCTGGAGGTAAGTCATTTACCCCCCCCCCCTCCACCCCCTTCTCAGGCTATAACCCAACCTAGGCTGAAATACTATAAAATGCATCTGAAAAGGAAGCAGGAACCTAAGTGATGCCTTTGGGAAAGGCTATGATGCAGGAGGTTGAGGAGAGAAGTGAACATATTCACGGCCCAGAGGACAATATAAGCAAAACCACACTGGTTTTAAAAAATCACAAGTGTTTTATGTGGTTTGAGAAAAAAAAAGTTAAAAAATGATGGAATATTATTGAACCATGAGAAAGAAATCCTTCCATTTGCAACTATATGGATGGAACTGGAGGGCACCATGTTAAATGAAATGTCAAGACAGAGAAAGACAAATACTGTATGACATCACTTATATGTGGAATCTACAGAAACTATCAGTAACTGAACAGAGGTTTCTATGGGCAGGAGTGTGGGGGAAATTAGGGAGATTTTGGTCAAAGGGTAGGCATTTGCAGTGGGAAGATGAATACTATTTGGGGATCAAATATGCAGCATGATGGTGACTACTGAGATGCTGGGAGTTTGGAGTTAGTAACTCTGTCACCGTGACTGTTGCTGTTGCTGTTACCTGCCCACCTTCCAAGAGTCCCTTCGGCACTCCAATCGCTGCCGCCATGGTATCTTGGTGGCTCAGGACAGTGTCCCCGCTACGCCCCACGCAACAAGATTGAGACAAAAAGGCTTGCTTGGAGGTGTACAACCTAGTGTGCAACAACAGTTCTGTGGTTATCTAGATGACTTTTAAATATGACTGCTCCACCATCTTCCCTGGCGAGCAGGGTGGGAATATCAGGATTTACACAGATAACATCTGATTGATTGTTCGCCTTCATGCACTTTACCACTGGGGACACCATGAGCAAGAGGTCCAAGCTCAACCTCACATGGATCAGTGAGAATGTCAGTGGGCTGCAGTGAGCCAAAACTCGCATGGACAAGACCTTAGTGAAGAAGGTTGTGCCGAATTTTACTAAAGTTAAAGAAAGTTTTCATCAAGAGCTAGCTCCAGCCCAGCTGGGATTGCTCAGTGGTTGAGCATCAACCTATGAACAAGGAGGTCATGGTTTGATTCCCGGTCAGGGTACATGCCGGAGTTGCGGGCCGGAGTTGCGGAGTGTGGGGCATGCAGGAGGCAACCAATCAATGATTCTCTCTAGTCATTGATGTTTCTATCTCTCTCTCCTTCTTCCTTCCTCTCTGAAATCAATGTTTTAAAAAAAGAGCGAGCTCCAAATGGGTGTTGGTAGGTAGGGGAAACCAATTATGAGACCCAGGCCAAGTAACCCCAGCCTTCTTCCTTGCCAAGGTAATTTGCCTGCTCCCTGGGGGAGGGGGACAGTGGCCTCAGCTACCAGCCCACTAGGGAGAGGAGACACAATGAGAGGCAACACCCACCACCCTGTCTGCAACCCAACTCCCCTTTTCTGCTTCCCTTATGAGTCCTGTTATATCTTATAGCCAAAACTCATGGAACATCTTCCTCTTATCTTCTTTTTCTTTTGTTCCCCTTTTTCTTGTTCTGAAGAAAAATCATTTTGATGCCAAGGTCATGCATATCATCAGATCTGAAGCAACTCTTGCCAGGCTTCTGCTACCTAAGGTTTGTTTGAAAGCCAATATTCCAGAGACAGGTGCTGATATAAGGAAAATTGCATTATTTAAGAGTCAGCAGCCTAAAAAGATGGGGGACTCTCCTCCCAAAGACCATTATAACATCTCAGTACAGGCACAGGTTTTTATAAGGAGGGAGAGGGAAAGCAGATCAAAGGGAGGGGGGTGAAGAGTTCTCTGTGCAGACCAACACTGTACACTCTGATAAGGACCTCAAAACTTGTCAAGCAATGGTCTAGTGTGCATCATCCTGGTTTTTGTCATCTGGTTTTATGTCATCCTGGTTTTATAGCTAAAGGTCAGCAAAACTCCCAGAGCTGAGATGACTGAGGTTGGAATCTATATCTTTTGAAGTTAATTCCTAGAATTCTTTACGAACATGCTATTTATCTACAAGTTATATATTAGTCAGTCAGCATTTATAGAAACGATGTCAAAAGAATGGTGAGGTGGATTACACTGTGAAGATCCCTTTTTTCTGGCATTTCTCTTAGCCTGCCTGGCTTCCTCCACCAAGACCTTATCTTGCCTACCTGCTTACTGCTGAGGAGGCAGCTGTGCCAGGAGCCACACCATAGACTGTGGCCTTCATAAGCACACACAGTATCCCCATTTGTCAGGCTCAAGAGCTCCTAGAACCTCTGCCTGTACTGACCCACTCCCTCACCCACCCCACTCAAAGTTGCCTAATCGACATGTCCAACAGAGATGGTGCTTGGTGGTGAGACGTTTAGGCCTGAATCAGACCAAAAGAGAAGAGATAAAATTTGCTTTAAAAGATGCCAGACATTAGTTTTGTCATATCCTCTGAAACAGCATGTTTTCATCCATTTGATTGAAATTTTATTGTGGCATGGAGTGAGGAAAAAAGTTTGAGTCCAAATCTGACAGAAAGAGTTTTTCCAGGTTAACTTTAGAAGCTCCCAGTGAAGAGGATATTAAGGAGAGAGGCCCGGAGTGTGGAATAGGAATTTAGGTAAAACTAGGAACTGATGTTTTACTTTCAGGAAGGTCCTCTGTGGACAGAAAGAATGGCGAGGCCAGAGGGCCTCCTCTGCCACCTTAGCTATGTGCGCAGCAGAGCCCTGGTGTTAGGGGAAACAGAACACCTGTGGTTTTAATCCTATGTCTGCACCACACATTCAAAGGATTTTTATTTTTTCAAATAAATATGAGATGTTCTTCATGAGCATATTTCATATTGTTCTTTTTATTTTTTTTCTTGCTCAATTCATTTTGGGGGAGGAAATATGTGCTGTATTGGGGTTGTGAAGAACATCTGCTTTCAAACAGTCTACAGAAATAAATGTATTTTGTTTTTTAAAAAATATACACAGCATGATGATTATAGCTAACAATACTATATTTATATACTTAAAGGTTGCTCTTAAGAGAGTAGATTTTAAATGTTCTTACCACAAAAAAAAAAATGGAAATTGTGTGACATGATGGAGGAGTTAGTGAAGGTTGTAGTGGTAACCACTTTGCAGTATATATGTGTCTCAAATAATGTACACCTTAAACATACATCGTTATCCATCAATTATATCTCAATACAACTTGGTGGGGGTGGATAGAAGCAATAACTTTATCTAAAAAATATGATGCCTAGGAACTTGAAAGCAGAGCACTTAGTTAAAGGATAGAATCAAGGTTTCTTTTTCCGAAAGTCAGATAACCTGGATGTGTTAGTGGTAGAAAACCAATGAGAATAATGATCTTTCTTTGAAAAGTTGGTCACTGATTTGTATATCTTTGAATGGCTTTGGAGAGTGAGAAGGAAGATAATCTCTACAAAAAACTTTTTTGGTAATCATTTTGGACATTTATAATACTAATGAGCTGGTCTTAGGACAAAAATTTCATCATGGTAGAGACCATTTATTTGTTACTGCAGCACCATGATAATTAATGCTTTATGTTTATTTTACATTAAATTATTTATCAAAATAAATAGTAGAAACTTTGTGAATTCACCAAGAATGAGCCCAATGTCATTCAAAATAATGGGTTTTAAGACTAGCACATGGTTTTTAAGGTGTGGTGTTCTGACAATTCTCCTAAAACAATCACCTGAACTGATCATGCAGGATATTGACCCAGATTGAGTTTATGGAGGGGGTTTATGGAGAGAAAGAAAAAGGTCACCAAATTTCTAGAGCTGGCAGCTAAGGCTCAGTAATGTAATAAAGTCATCACATCGTTGCCACTTCCTAGGGTCTGTCCTTGCTCCTCATCCTCTATGACCTCTGTCCTTTCACATAGCACCTTTCAACACCAGCTGTGTCATTACAGTAAGGGACTACAATGTGGTGATTGTATGCAAATTTTCTTACTCATGAGTACTCTGGAATACATAAACGCTGTTAGGAACAAAAGGAAAAACACAAAGTTTACACAAATCTTTGGGTTCTCAAGGATTTTTGCTAACCAGAGTTGGGTGGATTGATGTGAGTGGCTGAAGCTTGGCTTAGAAAGGTCAGACACTTAGAAATAGTAAGAGATTAAGGAGTCCACCACTAGTGGAGATAACATGGTATAATTGAAGATATGCTGTCATAGAAAAGATGCCACAACACAGGTAACAGATGATGTTTCCTGAGTTTTGAGTGAAAGAACCAGGGTATATTAGAGATTACAGACAGAATAAATATATTTCAAATAAATGCATGATAATGGATGAAATATAGCTTGCTCATGAACCCACTAGGTGATGACTGAGTATCTTCTTAGAAGCAAAAGTAGGATTATATCCTGACCAGGCCATTAGAGGCTGCTCCTATCAGAAATGCAGGGCACTAACCAATATCACTATTAGGCTGAAACACGGAAACCTAGAACCACATGGAAATACCGATCACTGAGGTCCTGGAAGATATTGCTACGGGTCAGCCAATACAGGAAAGGGACGCAGGAGGTCACTAGAAAGAAAATTAACCCACCCTGCCATGTGCCTACTAGATCATGGCCCAGAAATAGAGTTTTCCTTCCCTGCAGTTCCATGGCACCATGTTGTGCTGGCACTTAACTGATTCACCTTGTAGCTCCAAGGGAAGTCCCACTGAATTGCTCACAGACTGAGGTGTGGTGGGAAAATGAAGGAAACATGAAACCGTCATTGAAGAATAATAATACTGTTACAGAAATGCATCATAAAGAGTGTTTGGGGTCAGTGATATCAGCTAGAATGTCACAAAAGTGGAGCAACAGTTTATATTGGCTTTATTACTGGTTACTGCTGAGAAGTACTAGAAATAGCTACCACTATCATGTCAGCTTGGCAGAGAGGAAACCAATGGCGAGAACCAGCAATGATCAGACCAAAGCTACAAATCAATAACCACTTAGTGAGTGCTCTCCTGTGCAAGTCTCCATGGGTTACACTGAAATGAATAAAGTGGGATTCCTGCCTGAAGAAATTGAAAATCACATGCACATGCTTCATATCTTTCTTACTCTGAGGATAAAGATCAGCATGTGTATTTCCCCCTAGTCAAAGGCTCTCTGCATTGTTGGAAGCCCAAAGGTCTGAAGAAATGAACAGGTGAGAACACCCAAGAAGGGAGTGACAGACATGAAGAAAAGGCAAGGAACAGTTTCAAAAAGTGTTAGTACAGGACAAGCGATAGAGAACGTGTTTGAAGGAATATTAACAGAAAACTTCCCTAACCTGGTGAAGGAAAAAAGTCACACAAGTTCAGGAGGCACAGAGAACCCCAAGCACGAAGAACCCAAATAGGCCCATGCCCAGACACATCATAATTAAAATGCCAAAATGAAAGACAAAGAGAGAATCTTAAAGGCAGCAAGAGAAAAGCAAACAGTTACCTAAAGAGGAGCTTCCATAAGTCTGACACTTGATTCCTCATCAGAAACTCTACAGGCCAGAAGAGAATGGCATGAACTACTTAAGGTAATGGAAAACAAGGATCTGAAACCAAGGTTACTATATCCAGCAAGGTTATCATTCAAAATAGACGGTCAAATAAAGAGCTTCCCAGACAAAAACAAAAGGGGGGGGGGGGCGCAAATCTAGGCATACAGAATTAAAATGGCAATAAATAAGTACCTATCAATAATAACCTTAAATATAAATGGATCAAATGCTTCAATCAGGGTAGCTGAATGGAGACAAAAACGTGACCCAAATATAGGCTGACTACAAGAGATCCACCTCAGAACAAAAGACTCACAGAATGAGAGTGAAAAGTTGAAAAAAAATTGTCCTTGCAAATGGGGGGAAAAAAAAAAGCTGGAGTAGCAATACTCATATCTGACAAAATAGATTCAAAATGAAGGCCATCATAAGAGAAACAAAGGTCATTATGTAATACTAAAAGGATCTCTCTAACAATAAATTGTAACCCTGGTAAACATATATGCACCCAATATGGGAGCACCTAAATATACAAAAATACTTCCAGAGAGCTTTAAAAGAGAGGTCAAGAACAATACAGTCATAGTAGTGGACTTTAACACCATGCTGACGTCACTGGATAGATCTTCCAGACAAAAATTTAACAAGGAAACTGACTCTGAAGGACACACTGGATCAGATGGATTCAATTGACACTTATAGAACATTTTACCCCAAAGCTTCAGAATGTACACTCTTCTCAAGTGCACATGGATCATTCACAAAGATAGACCCCATGTTAGGACACAAAAAAAGTCTCTACAAGTTCAAAAAGATTGAAATCATATCAAGCATCTTCTCAGATCACAGTGGAAAGAAATTAGAAATCAACGACAGTAAAAACACCCTAAACCTTCAGAACTCTTACCATTCGCAACAGCATGGATGGACCTGGAGAGCATCATGCTAAGGAAAATAAGTCAGTCGGAGAAAGATAAATATCACATGATCTCACTCATCTGTGGAATATATTGAACAACATAAACTGATGAACAAAAATAGAGCCAAAGGGAAAATTATTTTAGAATATAATAGAAGTAATCCTGTTATTTGTAGATTTTTAATATTTCCTACAACTTTTGTGATATCATACTATATTAGTACAGTTTTGGTAACATTATTATACTTAAAATCTTTTTTTCTTGAAATATTAATGTTTATTTCATATAACATTATTATATTTAAAATCTATTTTCTTGAGATATTAATGTTTATTGCATGTAAAAAAAAAAAACCACCCTAAACCTTCAAACAGATGGAGACTAAATAGCATGTTATTAAACAATGAATTGGTTACCAATGAGATCAAGAAAGAAATAAAACACTTCCTGTAAACAAATAAAAATGAACACACAACATCCCCAAATCTCTGGGACACAGCTGCAGGAAGCCACCCATTGTCTTCACTATAAGAGAAGTGTAAACAAGAATGCCAGAACGCTGGTGAACCTTGAGCTCCTGGCAAGGGCCAAAGCTATGTACCAATTATTTAGTCCAGACAATGGGGGCTCAAGCTATTTCCTGACCAAATAGTCTCAGAGTAAATCTTTCTAATATTTACTGACCTTTAAGATAGTCTGTCTGTTACTGCAATTGCCTGCCTGATTAAGAGCTAGATGTGTATCCAAAATTGAATAAAAGGCTGGCGAGACCTGGGCACCAGTGGAAGTCCTTTCTCTTGCATTGGGCTTGCCCGCCTGGCCCCCAATATTTCCAAATTATTATTTCTTGTCTCATCTCTTTCATTTGCATGAGGCCCCTTCTCCAGATCCCAAACCCTGAACCATGCGAGACATGGAACTTCACATCTGGCACCTCAACGAGGGAAATTTGGAGAATTCGCCTAGAGCGAAAAAAACGAAGATTTCACCAGATAGGTAGGGACACTGGATAGGTGGAGAATTTCACCACATGCAAAGCCCAGGACCAGCTGCAGAAATTGTAGGGTAGGAGTATCTCTTCTTTAGCTGCACTAATGGGGCAGAATTTGTCAAAAGGGGAGAAACTTTATTGTCGGCTTTTGGTTTGCATGCTTAAGGATAAAGGCATTAAAGTTCCAGAAAGTATTCTCTTACAGTTTTTGCATGTTGTTATAGAACATAACCCTTGGTTTCCTGAAGAAGGTACATTAGATCTTGAATGTTGGGAAAAAATTGGTCAGAACTTGAAAAAAGCTCAGCAGCAGGGAAAAAACTTGCCTCCAAACTGTTTTTCCGTGTGGAACATGGTATATCATTTGCTAGAGCCTTTCAGATAGGCTAAGGAAGATAAATTTTTCCCCTTGCACCCTCCACTCCTAAAGAGGAGCAAAAAGAAAAATTGGAGGAATGACCTTCATGGCCCCCTCCACCTTCATGTCCTAATCCTAAAATATTTAATTTGCCATTAATAGAATCACCTATGCAAAGAGCCTTCAGAGAAGGATTGAAGGACATGACAGTGGAGGAAAGACTTGCTTTTCCTATGATACAGGTATCTGAGCCACAGTTCCCGAATCAGATAATAAGAAACCATGAAAAATTTGACTTTAAAATGATAAAGGCCTTATGTGAAAGTGTAGTTCAAAATGGTCCAATGGCTCCTTTTACAGGAGAAATTATGAATAATATTTCTGAAGCATTCTTAACTCCTTATGATTGGTGTTCTCTGGCTTGTGCAACTCTGGATGGAGGAGATTATTTACTATGGAAGGGAGAATTTTTGGAGAAATGTCAGGAGCAAGCCCATGCAAACCGCGGGCTGAATGCTCAAATAACTTATGAAATGCTGGCAGGATGAGACAGTATATTGATGTGCAAAATCAGCTAAACTATGTGCAACAGGCATATGAGCAAATTAGACTTTGTGGAAGGAAAGCTTGGTGGGCTTTACCAGCAAAAGGGGACTCTGAGGGAGCTTTTAGAAAATGTATGCGGGGGCCTTTAGAATCATTTTCTGATTTTTGTGGCTCGTCTCACTTGAGCAGTGAGACGTCAGATTCAACATGAGACAGCAGGAGACATTTAAATTCAGCAATTAGCTTATGAAAATGCCAATGCAGATTGTAAGAAATGCCTGATGCCTCTGAGAGAAGGTAGTACCATTACAGAAATGATTCTAGCATGTCAGAACGTAGGGTCAGGCACTTTTCAAGCAAATTTATTCGCCTCCGCTGAAACAGTGGGGAATAAAAGGTGTTATAATTATGGGAAAACAGGCTATTTTAAAAAAGAATGTAGGCAACCAAGAAGGACACAAGGTGGCGCTCTAGGGAAAAGTGTGAGCATCCCACCTTCCAATGCAATCAACACAGTTTCTTTTTTTTTTTAAATTAAATCTTTATTGTTCAGATTATTACAATTGTTCCTCTTTTTTCCCCCCATAGCTCCCCTCCACCCAGTTCCCACCCACCCTCAGCCCTCCCCCGCCCCACTGTCCTCATCCATAGGTGCACGATTTTTGTCCAGTCTCTTCCCACATCCCCCACACCCCTTTCACCTCCACCCAAGAATAGCCAGTCCACTCCCTTTCTATGCCCCTGATCTATTATAATCACCAGTTT
This sequence comes from Myotis nattereri, assembly GCF_964212035.1. Classification (NCBI taxonomy): domain Eukaryota; kingdom Metazoa; phylum Chordata; class Mammalia; order Chiroptera; family Vespertilionidae; genus Myotis; species Myotis nattereri. The sequence continues at coordinate 8,104,993 of NC_138080.1, read as the reverse complement.
ATTCTGTTCATCAGATTATTTATTCACTTGATTTTTAGATTCACTTCTTGATAGATGTGTATTTGTTGTTCATAATTTGTATCTTTACCTTTTTCTTCTTCTTCCTCTTCTTAAAGGATACCTTTCAGCATTTCATATACTATTGGTTTGGTGGTGATGAACTCCATTAGCTTTTCCTTATCTGTGAAGCTCTTTATCTGACCTTCAATTCTGAATGATAGCTTTGCTGGATAAAGTAGTCTTGGTTGTAGGTTCTTGGCATTCATCACTTTGAATATTTCTTGCCACTCCTTTCTGGCCTGCAAACTTTCTGTTGAGAAATCAGCTGACAGTCATATGGGCACTCCTTGTAGGTAACTGACTGTCTTTCTCTTGCTGCTTTTAAGATTCTCTCTTTGTCTTTTGCTCTTGGCATTTTAATCATGATGTGTCTTGGTGTGGTCCTCTTTGGATTCCTTTTGTTTGGGGTTCTCTGCGCTTCCTGGACTTGTAAGTCTATTTCTTTCACCAGGTAGGGGAAGTTTTCTGTCATTATTTCTTCAAATAGTTTTTCAATATCTTGCTCTCTCTCATCTTCTGGCACCCCTATAATTCTGATGTTGTTATGCTTGAAGCTGTCCCAGAGGCTCCTTACACTATCTTCATAATTTTGGATTCTTTTTTCGTTTTGTTTTTCCGGTTGGGTGTTTTTTACTTCTTCGTATTTCAAATCTTTGACTTAATTCTTGTGATCCTCTAGTCTGCTGTTGGAACTCTGCATAATATCCTTTATTTCAGTTAGTGTATGCTTAATTTCTAGTTGGTCCTTTTTCATAACCTCGAGGGTCTCACTAGATTTCTTGAGGGTCTCACTGCATTTACCGGCGGTCTCACCAGACTTTTTGAGGGTCTTACTAAATTTATCAGCGGTTTCTAGAAAATTCTTGAAAAACCTTAAAAGTGTGGTTTTGAACTCTATATCCAGTAGTTTGCTTTCCTCCATTTCTGTCATTTGTGTCCTGTTTCTTTGTTTCTGCATTTTTTATGCTTCCCTGTGTTGATACAGTGGCTTTCTGTGCTAGGTGCCCTATAGGGCCCAGTGGCTCAGCCTCCCCAATTACCTGAGGTGGACACGCTTGGTGCATCCCTTTGTTGGCTTTGTGCACAGTCTTGTTGTAGTTAAGCCTTGATTGTTGTAGGTATCACTGGGAGGAATTGACCTCCAGGCCAATTGGCTGTGAGAATCAGCTGTGTCTTCAGTGGGAGAACTTCTGTGCTGGAGACACCCCTCCAGGGCAAGACTTGCTTCAGTGGGGCTTTGGTGCTCACTGACTTTACCCCCTGAGTGTGTCCTTTATGGATCCGAAGAGCTGCAGTCTGGATGGTCCCACTCTGACCACTGGGCACAATGGCTCCTGGATCTCTAAGGAGGTGCTAATCTAGCCTTTGCCTGAGGCTACCCAAAAGGAGCTCAGCTGTGAAGCAATGCGAGTTGCCTTGGGGCCTTGTCCAGCTGCAGTTCGTTACATAATTTTCAGATTTCAAAGGGCCAGGTCTTTCATATGCAAAAGCCAGTGCACAGCTTGGGCGGGGCGAGGGTCCCAGGGGATCAACAGGGCAGAGCAAGCAGCTATGGCTGCCCTCAGAGGCCCCACTTCTCAGTGTCCCAGAAATCGCTGCAAGCACCTCCGAGAGAAAGCTGCCCTTGAGTTCCGACTGATGCCAGACAGTCCAGTTTCTCCCGTATGAGTCTGGGTCCCCAGAGACTCACCCGGAACTGGAGCTCAGAGCTTGAGACTCCCTCCCGATTGAAAAAGACAACCGTGTCCTCAGCAGCCAGCCCTCTCCGCATGCACCTCCATACCTCTGTATTTTACTTCCACACTGCACCTCCTCTGAGTCTCTGTATGCTTTTCTCTTTCCTTCTATTTGTAGAATTTCCACTCAGCCAGCCTTCCTGTGGTTCTGGATGATGTCCGTTTTGTCTTTTAGTTGTATGTTTGAAGTTGTTGTGCGAGGCAGCAATTTCCGGTGTTTACCTATGCCATCTTGGTTTCTGCCAATCAACACAATTTCAACCTCTCTGTGTCCTAGGTGCCAGAAGGGCCACCATTGGGTCGGTCAATGTATATCAAAATTTCATAAAAATGGGCAGCCGTTAGATCAAGACATAGGGTATGGCCAACCGCAGGGAAACGGCCAGAGGGGCAACCCCCAGTCCCATCATCAATAGGGGAAATCTGCCCTGCAAGGCCTACAGTGGACTCCCTGATCCGAGCCACTCCAGGGAGCGCAGGCCTAAATCTTAACAGTACTATAGTGGTCACTTTGATCCCCGATATGGCTCAATAAGCTGTTCCTACAGGAATCTGGGGACCTGTGCCACCGGGAACTTTAGGATTAAACTTAGGGAGGAGTGGAAACACTCTAAAAGGACTAAATGTTCTGCCTGGAGTAATAGATTCAGACTATGAGGGAGAAATTAAAGTTATATTAGAATGCAATCATATTATGCAAATTACTTCAGGACAAAGAATTGCTCAGATACTACTTTTATCTTATGTTCAGCAAGACGAAGTTATAAATAAGAAAAGAGGAATGCAAGGATTTGGAAGCTCAGACATCTATTGGATACAGGAAATTAGCAAAACCTGTCCTATGATTAATTTAAGAATAGAAGGAAAAATGTTTAAAGGCTTAATAGACACTGGAGCAGATTTCAGTGTTATCAGCAACGAATTCTGGTCTCTAAGTTGGTTCATGGCAGAAGCTATGGGCTCAATTAGGGAGGTGGGAGTTCCTGATAACACACAATGTAGTGCTGCAGTATTAAGGTGGCAAGATGAGGAAGGACAGACAGGATGGTTTCAGCCCTACATAGTCTCTGGAATTGCAGTCAATTTATGGGGCTGGGATGTTTTAGAAGGTTTACAAGCTTGTATTATTACAGGCAAAGGACAGAAGTTAATGGTATATTAGACTGGTCAAGGCTTAGGAAAAAGTAATCAGGGAATTAAAGAACCCAGACAAGCCAAAGGAGATCCAGGAAGAAGAGGATTAGGATATTAACCTTTTCAGAAGCGGTCACCTCTCAGTCTCCTCACCCTCATGCTGACCCTATACAATGGAAAAATTATAAACCTATATGGGTGGATCAGTGGCCATTAACCAAGGAGAAATTAGGTCATATTCATGAATTAATACAGGAACAAATAAAGCTGGTCACATAGAACCTTCCAATAGCCCTTAGAATACGTCTATATTTACTATACCTAAGACGGTGGCGGAAAATGGAGATTGCTACATTATCTTAGAGAGGTTAATGCCACTATGCATACCATGGGAGCTTTACAGCCTGGACTCCCAGCACCTTCACAAATCCCTCTAGATCAGTCTCTTATAGTAGTAGGTCTTAAGGATTGTTTTATCACCATTCCCTTGGCACTTCAAGATAAACAAAGATTTGCCTTTTCAGTGCCATCTATTAATAATATAGAACCCATGAAAAGATATCAATGGAGGGTTTTGCCTTAAGGAATGGCCAATAGCCCCACCTTGTGTCAAAAGTATGTGACTCAAGCTGTTCAGCCTTTAAGAGACAAATATTCCCAATGTTACGTTATTCATTGCATGGATGACTTGCACTTAGCAAGTCCACGATAAGAGCAGACTTTGGCAATGTTTTCCCAATTAGAAAAGGAACTCCCTAATGGGGCTTAAAAATTGCTCCAGAAAAGGTACAGAAAGAGATGCCTTTCAAATATCTGGGAATCATAATTGAAACCCAATGCATTAGGCCTCAAAGAGTGGAAATAAGAAAAGATTGCCTTAAAACTTTAAATGACTTTCAGAAATCATTAGGGGACATTAACTGGTTAAGACCTTATCTGAAAATCTTTACGGGAGAAATGACAAATTTATTTAATATACTTAGGGGTGACTCTAACCATTCCTCCCCCTGAACATTAACAGATGAAGCTAGAAGGGAGTTGCAAGAATTGAGCAGGCAATCTCCTCAGCCCAAGTAGCACAGGTACAGACTGAATTGCCTTTACTGAGACAGATTAATCATACTGCAAATAGTCCCACTAGTGTCATCTTCCAGAATAAAAACTCTCCTGCTATTATTGAATGGGTCCACCTTGGGCATCAGTCCTCTAAAACTGCTGTTACACATGTAGAACTTATGGCTCAATTGATATCTCAGCTTAGAAAGCACTGCAGGCAGCTTAGAGGAGAAGAACCAGAATGCATCTATCTTCCCCTTACTGGGAAGCAATTAAAAATGTTGTTGCAAACTGACTTAAATTGGCAAATTGGTCTAAGTGGATATTCAGGGGAACTTACTTGTCACCTATTAAAAGACAAATTACTACAATTTTTATATTATACTCCCATTATTATACCAAAAAATACTAGGTAGGAACCTATCCCTGGAGCATTAACTGTTTTTACTGATGGATCATCTAATGGGAAAGCCGCCCATCATACAATGAATTCAGACTGACACTGACCAGTCATACTTCTGTGCAAAGAATTGAATTAGAAGCTATTAAGGCTGCATTGCAGGATTTCCAAGAGCCTCTTATCATAATTTCTGACTCTTCTTATGCTTCGAGCCTAGTGAATAGAATTGAAACTGCTTGTTTGAAATGGCTCAGTGACCAAAGTTTATTTTTACTATTTAAACAAGTTCAGCAGATTGTGCAACAGAGACAATATCTTTTTTATATCACTCACATCAGGGTTCACAGTGCATTACCTGGCCCACTCACAAAAGGAAATGCACATGCTGATCAATTGGTTGCTTTATTAAAAGAGGCCTCAGAGTCTCATCAGCTTTTACATCAGCCTGCCAAAATATTGTCCAAACAATTCTCAATCTCTTGACAGCAGGCAAAACAGATTGTCAAGAATGTCCCACTTGCATGTTACATCTACCTCAAGGGCCTAACACAGGAGTCAACCCTAGAGGTTTGCTAAGGGACCATATCTGGCAAATGGATGTGACACATTATACTCCCTTTGGATATATTGGAGCATCGCAAGTCTCTGTAGACACCTTTTCAAAAGTCCTATGGGCTACTGCATCTACAGGGCAAATGGCAAAACAGGTTACTAATCATTGCCTAGCTGCTTTTGCCATCATGGGAATTCCAAAAATTATTAAAGCTGATAATGGACCTGCTTACACAAGCTGTCATTTCCAGCAATTTTGTAAAAAGTGGAAAATTCAGCACATTACAGGAATACCATATAATTCCCAAGGACAGGCCATTATTGAATGACAGAATCAGCAGATAAAATCCCAACTTGAAAAACAAAAAGGGGGGATTATGGAGAAATCGCCTGTAAGTAGACTATACCAAGCCTTAATTACTTCAAATTTTTTCACTTGTGATGCCAATGGCAAGACACCCATGGAAATACACTGGTGTCAGAATAAGCCAAAGGAACGTAGTCTGGTTAAATGGAAAGATCCTGAGTCTGGCTTATGGAAGGGCCCTGATCCCCTCTTAACATTTGGTCGAGGGTACGCTTGTATAGTTCCAGAAAATTTTTCCAAGCCTGTGTGGATTCCCACAAGAAATATTAAACTTCAACCTGGATCCAAGGGAGGAACTGGCCAGGTTAATGAGGATCCTGCACCTGGAGCCATGCCTTACAGCTGCAGACAATTGACTAACCCAGCTGCAGATAGCAGTAGGTTCAAACTACCCACTAAAGATAAGGAGTGGGAGGAGGTCAGCGAACAGCCTGGAGGTCACTTGGGGCATTGTGAAGAAGACAGTCCAAAAAGCTGAGCGAATTTGTGAGGAGACCAAAGCCCCAAGAATGCCTGAGAAGCTCTTTCTTGCCATGCTCGCAGTAATCAGCTGTGCGGTGATAATTCCAGGGGCAAATGGGGAAGTATTTTGGACTTATGTTCCTGACCCACATGGGTAAGATCCTTTTCGTGGGGTGATCCCCTGCCTAATGTAGTCACCAATAATACCAAACACCTTGGTCATCCAGGGGGACCACAGGTGGGGCAAGGAAGTATATGGGCAAAGTATAATTACATGGGTGTCACCACCCAGCTTCCCTTTTGTATGACACAGAATCAAACCACTGCTCCTTTGTGTGTAAAATTAAAGAGAGTCTTCTGGCTAGCATGGACACCAAAGGAAGGGAAAGAAAAATCCCAAATACATCTACTATCACTCCTTGATCCAGGGAGAGGCAGATAATGTAACTGTACTAAGACACCCCCCTCCTCCAAGCCATTATGTAAAAAGTCTTATGAATGGCACCCCACCGAGGAAGAAATTAATTGGCAAGACTGTTATAGTGATTACCCCACCACCAGCAAACTTAATAACAGTTTTTCCTTTGTGGATTGGAGCCCCTACGTGTCTGAGTATAGTAACAATCGCACCCTGAAATGGAAGGGGAATGCATCCTATCTATATGTTGTAGCTAATCACTCTATTTTGTAGCGTGGAGGAGGATTTGTTGGATCTCAATTACAACATGACAATTGGCCCGTACAAAATACGCAATGAAAATTAGCTGCTGCACTTGCACCTATTAAATGGTATAGTTTTAATTATAGCTCAGATAATTACATTCATGCCTTATGGGGAACTCCCAATAAGACAGTATTTACCACTGCCTGTGTGTTTGATCCATTTGTACTCCTTTCAGGCCCCATCCAGATGCACCTTAATGCTACAAGCCATGTGTATGAGGTGCCATGCACAGCCTGCACACTATCCCATTGTATTAATTCTACATTCCAAACGGATTCCCTCATGATTTTAAAACAACCAGCTTTTGCTTGGGTTCCTACTAACCTAATCGAGCCTTGGGAATCTCATCAAACCTACCAACTGTTACATGATCTGGTAAAAATCTTAAAAAGACAAAAAAGATTTCTTGGAGCCAGAACCGGTTTGGCTCAGTGGATAGAGCGTCGGCCTGCGGACTGAAAGGTCCCAGGTTCGATTCCGGTCAAGGGCATGTACCTGGGTTGCAGGCACATCCCCAGTAGGAGATGTGCAGGAGGCAGCTGATCGATGTTTCTCTCTCATCGATGTTTCTAACTCTATCTCTCTCCCTTCCTCTCTGTAAAAACTCAATAAAATACATATAAAAAAATAAAAAAAAATAAAGATTTCTTGGAATGTTAACTGCAGGAATCTTTGCCCTTGTAATGTTACTTACTTCTGTGGGCATTGCTGCTTCATCCATGGTACAAACTGTTCAACTTCTCAGTATGTACAAGTTAAGGAAAATGTAACTAAGACCTTGTCTATGCAAAACAGAATTGACAGCCAGTTTGAGATTGAATTGTTGGCACTGAAGTCTACAGTCTTGTGGATGGGTGATAAAATCCACAGCCTAGAGCAAAGAATATCCTTGCAGTGTCATTATAATTTTTCCCAGATTTGTGTTACCCCTGATCCCTATAATAGTACCTTGCACCCCTGTGAATCAATAAAAAATCACCTTCTTGGTGCTTGGGTAAAGGTAACACAAACCTTGATACTTTAGAATTGCAACAGCATATTGTACAATTATCCCAGGCAAACTTACAAACTAATTCCTTAGATGCCTGGCAACAATTTAAAAAGGACATGAAAGAATTTAACCCCTCCCACTGGATCTCATTACATTTGCCTCTCAGCATAATCACTATTGCTTGTCTCATTTTTGTTCTCATATGTTTATTTCTATTCTAAAGATGCAGAATGAAGAGTCTTAAAAGGACTCGAACTCTTCAGGCGGCATTTACTTTTCAAGAATTACTAAGGAAAAGAAATGGGGAGATGCAGGAAGCTACCCTTTGTCTTCACTATCAGAGAAGTGTAAACAAGGATCCCGGAATGCTGGTGAATCTTGAGCCCCTGGCAAGGGCCAGAGCTATGCACCGATTGTTTAGTCCAGACAATGGGGGCTCAAGCTATTTCCTGACCAAATAGTCTCAGAGTAAATCTTTCTAATGTTTACTGACCTTTAAGATAGTCTGTCTGTTACCGCAATTACCTGACTAAGAGCTAGATGTGTATCCAAAATTGAATAAAAGGCTGGCGAGACCTGGGCACCAGTGGAAGTCCTTTCTCTTGCATTGGGCTTGCCCGCCTGGCCCCAATATTTTCAAATTATTATTTCTTGTCTCATCTCTTTCATTTGCATGAGGCCCCTTCTCCAGATCCTGAACTCTGAACCACACAGGATGTGGAACTGCATAAATAGCAAAAATAGTCCTGAGGAAGAAGTTCATAGCACTACATGCCTACTTCAAAAAAAACAAGAAAAATTAACAATAAACTATTCAACCCTACAATTTAAAGAACTAGGAAAATAACAACAAAAAAGCCCAGAGTATGTAGAAGGAGGGAAATAGTAATAATTAGAGTAGAACTAAATGACATAGAGACTAAAAGAAAAATACAAAAGAGTAATGGAACCAAGAGCTGGTTCTTTGAAAGGATAAACAAGATTGATGATCCGTTAGTCATATTCATCAAGAAACAAACAGAGAGGACCCAAATAAATAAAATCAGAAATGAAACAGGAGAAGTAACCACCGACAACACAGAAATACAAAGGATTGTAAGAAAATACTACGAATAACTATATACCAACAAGCTGTACAATGTGGATGAAATGGAAAAATTCCTAGAAAAATACAATCTCCCAAAACTGAATCAAGAAAAATCAGAAAACCTGAATAGAACAAAAACAAAGGAGGAAATAGAAGCAGTAATTAAAAACTCCCAGCAAACAAAAGCCTCTGCCAGGAGAGCTTCCCAGAGGAGTTTTTCCAAACATTATAAGAACTAACACCTATACTTCTCAAAATATCCCCAAAACTCCAAGAGGAAGGAACACTTCCTCTTTTTATGAAGCCAACATTATCCTAATTCCAAAACCAGATAAAAACACTACAAAGAAAGAGAATTATAGGCCAATATCCCTAATGAACACTGATGCTAAAATCCACAAAATCTTAGCAAATTGCATCCAGCAATACTATCCAATAATAGACAAACATGGTAATTAACCATACCTCTGCTACGCTTCCCATTGGCTAATCAGGGTGGTATGCAAATTAACTGCCAACCAAGATGATAGCCGGCAGCCATGCAACTGAAGTGAACATGAGGTTTGGTTGCCCCGACGATGGAGGAAGTCAAGGTTCCCCGCCTGCCACGGCCCAGCTCTGGGCTCCAGATGCAACAATGTTGCAATTATAGAAGCTAAACAAACCCCAGGTACCTGCTTTCAGCCAGCTGGCCTCAGAGCTGGAGCTGCAACAAAGTTTCAATTACAGAAGGTAAATAAATCCCAGAATAAGAAAAAAATAAAAAAAAGGAGAGACTGGGAGCTTCAGTTTCAGGCTTGGCCTGCCTGAAAACAGGCCTCAGCCCCTCATCCAGGCTGGCCAGGCACCCCAGTGGGGAGCCCCACCATGAAAGGGGTGCAGGCAACCTGAAAACAGCCATCAGCCCCTCATCCAGGCTGGCCAGGTACCCAAGCGGGACCCCCACCCTGATCTGGGACACCCTTCACGGCAAACCAGCCGGCCCCCCACCCTTGCACCAGGCCTCTATCCTATATAGTAAAAGGGTAATATGCAAACTGACCATAACAGCAGAAATACTGGGAATGACTGGTCACTATGAAACACACTGACCACCAGGGGGCAGACGCTCAATGCACGAGCTGCCTTCTGGTGGTCAGTGAGCTCCCACATGGAGGAGCTCTGCTCAACCACAAGCCAGGCTGATGGCTGCCAGTACAGCGGTGGTGGTGGGAGCCTCTCCTGCCTCCTCAGCAGCACTAAGGATGTCCGACTGCAGCTTAGGTCTGCTCCCCACTGGCAAGTGGACATCCCCCGAGGGCTGCCAGGCTGCCAGAGGAATGTCTGATTGCCAGCTTAGGCCCAATCCCCTGGGGAGCAGGCCTCAGCCAGCAGATGGTCATCCCCCGAGGGGTCACAGACTCTGAGAGGGCACAGGCTGGGCTGAGAAACCCCCCCCCGCCCCCCGAGTGCACAAATTTTTGTGCACTGGGCCTCTAGTATATTAATAAGATCATACACAAAGACCAGGTGGGATTTATTCCAGGGATGCAAGGCTGGTACAATATTTGCAAGTCAATAAACATGATACATCACATAAATTAAATGAAAGACAAAATTCACATGATCATATCAATAGATGCAGAAAAAGCATTTAACAAAATCCAACACCCGTTTTTGATAAAAACTCACAGCAAAGTGGGAAAAGGGGGAGCATATCTCAACATGATAAAGTCCATATATGACAAACCCACAGCAAACATTATACTCAATGGGCAAACCTAAAACCATTTCCCCTAAGAACAGGAACAAGATGGCAATGTCTGCTTTCCCCACTCTATTTCAACATTTTACTGGAAGTCCTAGCCACAGCAATACAACAAGATGAAGAAATTAAAGGCATCCAAATTGGAAAGAAGGCAGTAAAACTCTCATCATTCGCAGATGTCTTGATATTGTACATAGAAAACCCTAGAGACTCCACCAAAAAACGACTAGATTTAATAAAATAAAAAAAATTGGCACTGTAGCAGGATATAAAATCAACACCCAGAAATAAATGGCTTTTTTATACACCAATAATAAATTATCAGAAAGAGAAACTAAACAAACAACCCCATTTACCATTGCAACAAAATAATTGAGATACTTAGGAATAAACTTAACCAATGAGGCAAAAGATCTGTACTCAGAAAACTACATGACATTGAAGAAAGAGATAGAGGAAGACATAAACAAATGGAAGAATATACCATGTTCATGGAATGGTAGAATAAACATCATCAAAATGTCCATACTACCCAAAGCAATCTATAGATTCAATGCAATCCCTATTAAAATGCCAATGGCATATTTCACAGACTTAGAACAAACTCTCCAAAAACTCATATGGAATTTAAAAAAAGACTCCTAATAGCCACAGCAATCCTGAGAAAGAAGAATAAAGTTGGAGGGAGCTCAATACCAGATATCAAGTTATACTACAAAGCCACCGTTCTCAAAACTACCTGGTACTGGCAGAAGAACAGACATATAGACCAATGGCACCAAACAGAAAACCCAGAAATCGACCCAAGTCATAACACCATATATAAAAATAAACTCAAAATGGATAAAGGACTTAAACATAAGGTGGGTAACCATAAAAATCTTAGAAGAATCCATAGGCAACAAAATATCAGACATGTGTTGTAGGTAATATTTGTTCCTTCTCAAGGTAACTTACCCCAAAGCAGATATCCATCTGCCCCATTATTATATTTTTTTGTTGTTAATCCTCTCCTGAAAATAATTTTTTCATTTCTTTTCAGAGAGAGTAGGAGGGAGGGAAGAGGAAGGAGAGAGAGAGAGAGAGAGAGAGAGAGAGAGAGAGAGAGAGAGAGAGAGAGAAACATTGATGTGAGAGAGACATTTGGTTTGGATGCCTCCTGTACATGCAGCACAAAGGATGGGGAGCGAACCTGCAACCCAGGTACATGCCCTCAACTGGGAATTTAACCTTCCACCATTTCGTGCACTGACCAATGCTCTAGAAACTGAGCAACACCAGCCAGGGACCCATTGATATGTTTTATTGTAAAGTCAGGGTACTTTCCAATTTCTGCTTTTTCTATATAATTACTACTTTTCTTTTGCAACTGATTAGCCAGCTGTGAAAAGATACCTTCAGACTAGACAAGTATCCTGCTCTTCATTTACATTTTCCTTTAGAATTAGTGCCCTCTGCTCTTCATGCCTGACCCAATCTTTACTATAATGGTTGAAAAGAATGTTTTTTTTCCCTAACTGCATGACTTTGGGGTTTGTATATTGATTTTATATCCAGCTACTTTACTCATTTTTTATTTCTACTAGTGTGGAAAATTTCATAATTTTTTTTATATTAATAGTAACATAGTAGAGTCTCTGCATCTATTTACAAAGTCTTCCAATCACTGAGGGGCAAGCACTTAATCCACTTTTAAGTTCCTAGTCCCCAGAAGTTTTTCTTTCTCTCTTTCCAGCATAGCTAAGTGGGTTTTTCTGTGGTGTGTGTGTGTGTGTGTGTGTGTGTGTGTGTGTGTGTGTGTGTGTATTTTAGAGAGAGGGGAAAAGACAGAGAGAAATATCAATGTGTGAGGAACACATTGATTGCTTGCCTCCTGCATGAGCCCCTACCAGCGCTGGGCCAAGAAGAGGCTGAAACCAAGGTATATGTCCTTGACCAGAATCAAACTTGGGACCCTTTGGTACCCAAGCTAACACTCTATCCACTGAGCCAAAACAGCTAGGGCTATGTTTGTTTGTTTTTAAATTAAAACTTTATTCTTTAAAGTATTACATATATCTCTTTTTTCCCCCATTGACCCTTTTTAGCCAATCCCTGAGCCCGCTGTAGGCATTTACCACTCTATCGTCTGTCTCCATAGGTTATGCATATATGCATATAAGTTCTTGGTTGATCTCTGCTCACCTACCCCAAACCCAATCTCCAACTTCCTTCAAAGATTTCACAGTCTGTACCTTGCATCTATGTCTCTGGATATATTTGGTTCATCAGTTTATTTTGTGCATTAGATTTTACATATGAGTGAAATAATGTGATACTTGTCTTCCTCTGACTGCTTTATTTCCATGACCATAATACTCTCCAGATCCCTCCATGCTGTCTCAAAGGGTAAGAGGTCCTTCTTTTTTTACTGCTGCATAGTATTCTATGGTATAAATGCATCACAACAGTTTTATCCACTCATCTATTGATGGGCACTTGAGCTGTTTCCAAATCTTAAGTATTATAAACTGTGCTGCTATGAATATAGAGATGCAAATATTCTTTCTGATTGGTGTTTTTGGGTTTCTTCAGATATATTCCTAGAAGTGGGAGCACTGTGTGAGAATAAACAAGTCATCTTTTCTGTCAAAGAACATTTTGGACTGCGTGACTTGATAACTGCCATTTTGGCTGCATGACTTACAGCTACCCTGGGGGCCACCATCTTGAAATGGCAAAGGCCAATCCCTCCCTTCAAATTAGCCAATCGTGAAAGACTGTGCACCTGAGCTCTAATCAAGAGTGACGTACAGGTCATGTGCGTCAGACTTAAAAATCCAAGCAAACCCCCTGCTCAGTGTGTGTATGCTCCCAGACCATGTGTGCGCACCCTCCTGCAGGGATAAAGATATTTGCCTTGCTGCCTGGCTCCCAAGTATGTTTTGTGTTCTACCAGGACCACTGAATTTGGGGGCTCACCTTATTTCTTACAATTTGGGGGCATGTCCAGGATACCATTGGTTGTCACAGGGGGAGTTGGACCCCTATCCTGAGGAGTTGTACCCCGCTGACAAGTTGTAGCAGCCTCGGTGAGGAGGAACAACCATTATCCCCGGGCCAACTATGAGCTCAGGATCAAGAGTCAGCTAGAAACACATGAAGGGCCTAAACAAGAACCATAGCAATCAGGTATCCTCATGCATGAGCTAAGGTGGAAAATTGGACAGAGTACTACTTTGGTGATTGTGTATCCTCGGAGGTCAGGTATATATGACTGGGATGTGTCTTGGACATAAATCAAGTGTGGAGTTATGATCTGTGATTCTATTATCCTGCAAGGGAAGTGACCAGGGAGGGATGAAGCAGATCTCTGGGAGTACAAGAAACCTCCAATATGGGGGGTTGAGTGCATAGTCACAAGGGACCTGCTGAAGATGGGAAACAGAAATTCTAGGCCTAGGAAATATATTTCCCCAAATAATCCATTGGAGAGATGCTGAGATTCAGGGAAAGAAGACATTGCTCTGCTTTAGTGGTTCTTAATGCAGGACATTCTCTGTTGTAAACTGTTAGTGTTTTGTGTGCACCTGATAGAGTTTTTCTGTTGATGCTGTATGTCTCTTTGTTGTTTGTTTTATTTGTTTAAAGATGGGGCAAGTCCCACTTTGGGGAAACCCAGTTATGTGTGGTGAGGCTGAACATGTGACAGAGACTGCAGGAAAGTCCCAACAGCTGCCAAGAATTTTCAATCTTGGGGACTCTTCCAGCTCTCAGGACTTCAGCCACCAGAAACTCTTAGCTAATGAGATTTCTGTCTGTGTGTCTGTAATATAAAGTTGGCTTTCTATCTTTTAGGGACTTTAGTTTGCTCTTCCCTAGTTTATGAATATGGGGAAGTAAGCTAGGTTGGGTAACGAGGTTAATGCTCCCATGATAATGGGCAGTTCTTGAATGAGGATGGACCACATTCCAAGGTTGACTCCCAGGTCCTGGGGGTGTACGACTCCCAGCCAGGTTGGTATGTCCTTTCTTTGAACAGAAAGGTCAATCATGGTTAAGAGCCTAATTAGTATTTCCCATAACCATAACTAGTCCCCAATGTTCTGTTTTTTCCCATAACACTGGGAGAAAAGATCTGTATAAGTACCCTCTAAAGTGAAGCAGGGGCACTCCTGTTCTTATAGAGAAAAATAAAATAATACTTTCACATTGAGTTATCCCTCTTACAAAATTGGTCAAGAAAATGCTTTAGGTAATAATTGGCTTTAAAATCTCAAAGTTGTTAAGATATAATAGATGTAACTAAAATGAAGGATTTATGATAAAGCTTTTCAGTAATAATTATAAATATGTTAATAATAAAAGTGCAGTCACTGAAGAGGAGAATGACTGTGATCTCTGTTGAAGAAAGGGGCCTGTCATCCTTCTCCCTGAAAAGGCACAGAAGCCTAAAAGAGAACAAGGGGGGTCTCTTGCCTTGCCTTCTGCTCCCTATGCGACCCAGGGACAATCTCAGGGAACATTCAAGATGGTGATTTACAATCCCAGCCTCCCCCTCAGGAGGAGGGTTGTCATGATAAGGCTCCAACCAGCCCTGAGGCCTCTGTGCCACTTTTTTCTAGGTTGTGAAAAAAGTTGGAGCAGTGTAAAAAATAAGAGTTAAAACCTCTGCTGGAAGACCCACATGGCTTAGTTGACCAAGTAGACCTATTTTGGGGCCCACAAGTGTATAAATAGACCTGAGTTAATATCTATCTTGGGAATAGTATTCTCAGGAAAAGAAGGGGGAATGATTTGAAGGTTGGGTATGGCTATTTGGTAAATGGAGCATATGGATCACAGAGAAAAAGGAAGGAACCCCTCACTGAGCCTTTAGATCCCAAGGCCACATTCTCACCCCCTTCCCAAAGAACAGTTTCTTTACATAACAGTCTTGATATTATCAGAAGCTGAACTCATTATCACCCAAACCTTAGCATGTTATCTCTAAGGAAAATGTGGCAATTTTGAATCCAAGCAGCTAGAAGTCTGGGAACAGGCTACGGGGCCTACTCCTTTCTCTCTCCACCCTTTTCTCCAGTCTCATATACCTATACATAATTTTCCAAAGTCTTTGATAACTTAAAGGCTTTGGAGCATTGCTGGGTTAAATGATAAACATCTAAATAATTTTAAGTAACAGGATACTGAAATATGAATTAATTTGAGTTTGCCTCTTAGGGAAAATCTAGAGGATGGATTTGATTCTATTAATGAATAAGTCTTATATTTTATTTGAAATATCTTTTAAAATGTAAATGTATTGCTAATCTGAGGAATATTGATTACTTATATGCCACCTAAAAGTTAAGGTTTCTAAGGGTTAAGAATTCTAAAAATTATGGGAAGAAATTATGATCTGTATATATAAAAGCCTAAGTGACCATTATGACCGAACGACTGGAACGACCAGAATGACTGGTCGACCAGTCGCTATGATGCGCACTGACCATCAGGGGGCAGATGCTCAATACAGGAGCTGTCCCTGGTGTTCAGTGCACTCCCACAGCCAACCTCCCGCAACCAGCCAACCTCTTGCAGTCCCTCCCCCCCGCCTCAGTCCCTCCCTCTGGCTGGCCAACCTCCCGTGGCCCCTCCCCTCCCAGCCGGCAGGCCCTGATTGGCCCAGATCTGATTGGCTTGGCCCCTATTGGGACTGGGCAAGATGGCCCCAATCAGTCCTGCTCGCCAACCTGGCCTAGGGACCCCACCCATGCATGAGTTTGTGCACTAGGCCTCTAGTTTTGATATAATAGAGAAAGCATGAGGCATGAAAATACATTTTGAAGGAGAAAAAAAGTAGTTTCTAAAACTGGTTATTTCTGGAAGTTGTAAGGTTTCTAAAGAAAAATTTGTGAAAATTATAGAATATTTATAAAGAAAAATATTGAAAAGATGTTAAATAAACAACACAGGCCAGTATGCCAGGATAAGTAAAATAGACAAATTGAAATAGTTAAATAGCAATTTGGAGCCATCTAGTAAATCCTATCTTCCCTAAACCAAGGACACTTAAGAGTAAATGATTTGCATTTTGCCTCCCTAAATAAAGAGTAAATAGCTTATATCAATGTACTCAGGGAGACCGATAGCAGAAATCCAATTAGTGTCTTTTGCTGATCACACCCAAGGACAAATGAAGTTAGAAAATACACCTTATTTTGGTTAGTCCTTTTCTGAAGCAAAAGTTCTATAAATTATTATATGTTACATTAATCAGGTATTTTTTAAAAGTAATCTTAGTTGTGGGAACTGAAGTTTTACTAGCTTATGTTTGTATTTAATACCTTCATGTCACTTTGAATGCTATATAATCTTTTGGTAGAATATGTTTGACAACCTTCCTAGGGCTAAAATTTTAAGAAAAGTTTTTTGTTTTTTTGTTTTGTTTGTTTGTTTTACTTAGAGTTGGCTGTAGGTGATGCCAATAGACCCTGGGATGCCTCAAGATCTTCCTACAATGGAAACTAAGGACCAAATTTCTTAAGAACTATATACTGGGTATCTCTTCTACTTTAATCTCTCTCAGGTTAGAAGGCTTCCTAACCCAAGGCCCTCTTGAGTTTCCAGTTCATAACCATCAACTGGAAGACTATGTTTGTTCGAATCAATACTTGGAAGGAAAGCAAGTTGGAACCCTCTTAGCCTGGATTACCATAGAGACTGCTTTTCAGACTGTAGAGCAAGGTTGGACCCATCACACATAGGTTAAGGGCGGATACACCTCAACTTGAACAGCCATACCAGGACAAATCCCCTTGAAATTGATGCCAAAATCTGTGAACTGTCTTAATAACAATCATGTACTGAGTTCTATTTGCTTTAGGGATCTGAAAAATTGCAGGGGCTTACAATGTGGGCTGGTGAAAGGTATACAATCAGGATCATGCATACCCATTTAAGTTATTGATTATAGATAACTTGAATGACTTGGATATTTCAGCTTTTAGGTCAACAGATTGGCTAAGACTAGATTTAGGAATAGATATCACAGGACAAGATCCCCTAGGCCACTGCCACCACCATGCAAATAGAAGTAGAATATGAGGGAATGAATACCTGAGTAGAATGGATTAAATATTCTGTATGCACCCTAAATAAAAGAAACTGTTACTCTTGTTTGTCAGGAAGGCTAGAGACCTAAGTGGTCCCATTTCCATTCGGATGGACCTAACACAGTAATGGCATGAAATATGTGTTTGCCTTGTACCCGGAGGAAACCACCTGGGGAAATGCTTCCTGTTGCTCCCATCCAACAGAGGTAAAGAGAAAGGATCCCCCAAAACTACCCAGCTCCCATCCTCTGATGTAAACTATGCCTCCTTCTTTTGTGTGTGTGTTTTATTTTTCTTTCCATTGTGTTCTTTATTGCAACTATTTCATTCTTCATTTCACCTTGATTCTTACACATGTTGTATTTGTCTTCCAGTCTTTTCAGTGTCCTTATAACCATTGCTCTGAATTCTTCCTCTGACTGAATACTTGCCTCCATTTCATTTATTTCCTTTTCTGGTAATTCCTCCTTTTCTTTCATATGGGGGTTGTTTCTTTGTCTCCCCATTTTTGCAGTTCCTTTGTGATTGTTTCTATGTATTAGATCACACTGTTATGACATCCATATTTTTTGAGAGTGTCTTATATAGTAGACTAGAGGCCCAGTGTATGAATCTTTCATGGGTGTGGTCCCTCAGCCTGGCCGGCTATCAGGGCCAATCAAGGCTGGCTGGCAAGGGGGAGGGACCACAGGAAGTTGGCCAGCCATGGGAGATTGTCTGTGGGAGCACACTGACCACCAAAAGGAAGCTCCTGTGTTGAGCATCTGCCCCCTGGTGGTCAGTGCATGTCATAGTGACTAGTCGACCAGTCACTATGGCTTTTATATACTAGAGGCCCGGTGCACAAAAATTTGTGCACTCAGGGGTGGGGGGAGAGGGCGTCCCTCAGCCTGGCCTGTGCCCTCTCACAGCCTGGTACCCCTCAAGAGATAACGACCTGCTGGCTTAGGCCTGTTCCCGGGTGGCAGAGGGCAGGCCCAATCCGTAGGTGCAGCCCCTGGTCGGGCTCAGAGCTGGGCCGATTGGGGAGTTGTGGTGCTGCTCCCTGTCATGAACAGAGCAGGGCGGATCGGGAGGTTGCGATGCCACCCCTAGTCATGCTCAGGGTAGGGCCGATTGGGGGGTTGGGGCACCGCCCCCTGTCACACACATTGCCGCAGTGCGATCAGGGGGTCTGAGCGCTGCCCCCTGTCACGCTGATCCCGGTGCCGGGAGGCCTCGCGGCTGCGCTGATCCCGGTGCTGGGAGGCATATTACCCTTTTACTATATAGAATAGAGGCCTGGTGCATGGGTGGGGGGCAGCTGGTTTGCCCTGAATGGTGTCCTGGGTCAGGGTGGGGGTCCCCACTGGGGTTCCTGGCCACCCTGGATGAGGGGATGATGGCTGTTTGAAGCTGGTCACACACCCTTCAGGGTGGTGGTCCCCACTGGGGTGCCTGGGCAGTCTGGGTGAGGGGCTGAGGGCTGTTTTCAGGCTGGCGGGTGACTGAAGCTCCCAACTTGTCCTTTTTTTCTTTTTTTTTTTATTCTGGGCCAGCTTTAGCTCTCAGGCTTTTCTCCAGCTCTGAGGCCTCAGGTGCTGAAAGCAGGGATCTGGTTTGTTTGTGTTCTATAATTGTAACACTGTTGTGATCCTGCTCACTCCAGCTCTGAAATCCCGGCTGGCTGAAAGCAGGGATCTGCATTTATTCAATAATTGAAACAATGTTGTGGTCCTGCTGCTTGAAGCCCGGCTGGCTGAAAGCAGGTTTCTGGGGTTTTTTTTAGCTTCTATATTTGTAACAATGTTTCTTAAACTGCAAGCTCAGAGGCTGGCAGCAGCAGGTGGGGAACGTCGGTTTCCTCCATCACTGAAGCAAGCAAACCTCCTGTTCGCTTCAAGCTGCCTGGCTGCCGGCCACCACCTTGGTTGGCAGTTAATTTGCATATCGCCCTGATTAGCCAGTGGGAAAGGTAGCGGAGGTATGGCTAATTACCATGTTTCTCTGTTATTAGATAGGATATATATATATATATATATATATATATATATATATATGTATATGTATTTATATATATATATATATATATAGAGAGAGAGAGAGAGAGAGAGAGAGAGAGAGAGAGATGTTTTGTGGGACACAGTGGTGCAATCTTTCAGGTCTTCTGGGATGGCTATTCTGGGGATGCCCCCTACTTGGGATATTTGGGTTCTCTTGGTGTAGTTGGATCTTGAATGTTATTGTCCAGTTCATGGATGGAATCTCCTCTCTGGGTGTCTGGTTATGAGGCTTGCTCTCTACCATGTTGACTGAAACAAAATACAACTTGAGGAGACACAACCAAAGGGAACAAAACATGAATGTACTCACAACACCAATAACCCCAATAACAGTGACCACCAAGAAAAGGGAAATAGGAGAGAGAAAAGAAAGTAAAAATGATATAGAGAAAAGGAAAAAAAAGGTGAGAGAGGATAGAAAAAGAAGAAAAAATATATGGAGATAAAACACTATAAAACAAGCAAATAAACCAAAAAGTGCAAACAACAAACACCCAGAAAAAGGGAAGGAGGGGCAGAATCTGTAGAGGCAGAGCTTATATACAGAATGTAAAGTTAAGTAATTGAATAGATAGGGGAAGGACCATGGCTCAGTAGAGAGGAAGTAGAAAGAGAATGAGTGCATAAGAAGAGAAGAAAAATAATTAAATAAATAAGCAAACAAAACAAAAAAATTTAATTTATCTATGTATTTATTAATTTCCTTTTGGAAAAGGAGAATAGAGGAGAAAGTAGTTAGGCTTGAGTCTAGTGAGTGAAACTAATTAAACAATTAAGAGAAGACAGTAAGAGAGGAGAGAAGAAAACCAAAGCATAAAATCTTGACTAGAGAAGAAAAAGAAGAGAGAAGGGTATAATGACTTGGATCAGGGAAGAGGAAATTAGATATATGAGTAAGCCAACAGAGACTACAATAATAATAATAACACATCAATAAATCAGATAAAGAAGATCAATTTTTAACAAGGGGTAAAAGGAAAGAAAACAAAAACAAAAGTAGGACAAGAGAAGAGAAAACAGGATGAAAAATGGAGAATTGAGGAAGAAAAGGGTGGAAAAATAGGGTAAAACAAAATAACAATAAAAATAATAATAAAATAGAATGAAGAAAACAATACAAAAAACTATTTAAAAAAAAAAACAAAAAATAATAAAAGGTAAAAAATAAAAAAGTGAAGTGTCATTTGCCTCAGCCAAGTTTTAATGCCCCATGTGGGGAGAGGGCCTAAGCCATCAATTGTACATCCCCCAAGGGGTCCCAGACTGCGAGAGGTTGCATACTGGGCTGAGGGATGCCCCCCTACTCCCCGAGTGCACAAATTTTTTTGCACCAGGCCTCTAGTCAATAATAACCTTAAATGTTAATGGATTAAATCAGGGGTCCTCAAACTACGGCCCGCGGGCCACATGCAAATACAAATATTGTATTTGTTTCCGTTTTGTTTTTTTACTTCAAAATAAGATATGTGCAGTGTGCATAGGAATTTGTTCATAGTTGTTTTTTTTAATTATAGTCTGGCCCTCCAATGGTCTGAGGGACAGTGAACTGGCCCCCTGTTTAAAAAGTTTGAGGACCCTTGGATTAAATCCTCCAATCAAACACATAAGGTAGCTGACTGGATTCAAAAATATGACTCAATTATATGCTGTTTACTAGGGACCCACCTCAGCACAAAAGCCTCACACAGGATGAGAGTGGAGGCGCACTGACCACCAGGGGGCAGCTCCTACATTGAGCGTCTGCCCCCGGTGGTCAGTGTGCATCATAGCGACCAGTCGTTCCCTTGTCATTCTGCTGTTAGGGCCAATTTGCATATTACCATTTTATTATATAGGATAGATACTTATTTATTGCCATTTTAATTATATATATATGAGAAAAATGGAGAGGAAGAAAGAAATAGAAACATCAATGATGAGAGAAAATCATTGATTGGCTGCCTCCTGCATGGCTCCTACTGGGGATAGAGCCTGCAGCCTGGGCATGTTCCTTTGACTGAAATTGAACCTGAGACAATTCTGTCCCCTGGTTATCCACCAAGCCAAACCAGCTGGGGTGAAATTTTAAATCTTTATGCCTATGTTACTCTCTCTCTCTCTCTCTCTTTCTTCCTCTCATTACAGCAGTCTCTTTATCATTTCTTGCAGTGCCACTTTGGTGGTGATAAACTCCTTTAGCCATTTTTGTTTGTATTTTTGTCTGAAAAGCTCTTTATTTCACCATCTGTTGTGTTTATGTTTTGTTTGCTTTTTAAATCTTCATTGTTGAGAGTATTACACATGTCGCCTCTATTTCCCCCATTACTCCCCTCCCCCTAGTTCCTGCCACCACTCTCCCCTTTCTTCTGATTTTCACCAGTCTTTTCCATGCTTCCATGCCTCTGATTCTATTTTATTTACCAGTTTATTTTGTTCATTACATTTCTTGCTCATTTATTTTGATTTTTATGTTCGATTGTTCATAGATATGTATTGCTTACCATTTTATTGTTCTTACTAGAGGCCTGGTGCATGAAATTAGTGCACAGGTATGGTCCCTAGGCCTGGTCTGTGATCAGGGCCATTGTCCCTGGCTGCCCACAGCTGGCCCCCCCCCCCTGCCCATGGCAACCTCAGCCATTTTGAGTTTTAATCAGGAGGAAGATCAATATGATTATGTGATTTTTGTCTCTCAATTTCTTTATGCGTTGTATCATGTTTATTGATTTGCTCATATTGAACCGTCCTTGCATCCCCAGAATAAATCCCACTTGGTCATGGTGTATGATCTTTCTAATGTAATGCTGGATACAATTTGATAGAATTTTGTTGAGGATTTTAGCATCTATGTTCAACAAGGATATTTGCCTGCAGTTCTCTCTCTCTCTCTCTCTCTCTCTCTCTCTCTCTCTCTCTCTCTCTTTGGTGTTTTTATCTGGTTTTGGAATTAGGGTAATGGTGGCTTCATAGAAAAAGCTAGAAGTGTGCCTTCCTCTTGAATTTTTTAGAATAGTCTGAGGAGTATAGGTTTTAGTTCTTCTTTGAGTGCTTGGTAGGATTCCCCTGTAAAGCTGTCCAGACCAGGGATTTTGTTTGCTGGAAAATTTTTGATTACTGCTTCAATTTTTTCAAGAGTTATTGGCCTATTCAGGTTTTTTGATTCTTCCAGATTGAGTTTTCAGAGTTTATATTTTTTCTAAGAAAATGTCCATTTCATCTAGGTTGTCCATTTTGTTAGAGTTGTTCATAGTATTTTTTCATAATCATTTGTATTTCT
Source organism: Myotis nattereri (assembly GCF_964212035.1). Classification (NCBI taxonomy): domain Eukaryota; kingdom Metazoa; phylum Chordata; class Mammalia; order Chiroptera; family Vespertilionidae; genus Myotis; species Myotis nattereri. The sequence continues at coordinate 8,082,303 of NC_138080.1, read as the reverse complement.
GTGGGATCAGTTGTTACTTCACTGCTTTCATTTCTGATTTTGTTCATTTGGATCCTCTCTCTTTGCTTCTTTGTGAGCCTGGCCAGAGGTTGATCAATCTTGTTTATCTTTTCAAAGAACCAGCTCTTTGTTTTATTGATCTTTTGTATTGTTTTTTTTCTCTATGTCGTTTATTTCCACTCTGATCTTTATTGTTTCCTTCCTTCTGCTTACACTTGGTTTTTCTTGTTGTTCTCTTTCTCACTCTTTGAGTTGTAGGTTTAGATAATTTATTACCATTTTTTCTTGTTTTCCAAGGTAGGCCTGTATAACTATGAACTTCCCTCTCAAGACTGCTTTCACTGTGTCCCATAGATTTCGGGTTGTTGTGTTTTCATTGTTGCTTGTTGCCAGGATGCTTTTTATTTCTTCTTTGATCTCTTTGGTAACCCAGTCATTGTTTAATAGCATGCTATTAAGCCTCCAAGTGTTTGATTTTTTTCATTGTTTTTATTGTAATTGATTTCTAATTTTATGCCATTGTGATTTGAGAAGATGCTTGATATGATTTCTATCTTCTTAAATTTGAAATGACTTTGCCTGTGTCCCAATATGTGGTCTATCTTTGAAAATTACCTGTGTGCACTTGAGAAGAATATGTATTCTGTGGCTTTGGTGTGAAATGTTCTGAAGATGTCAATTTGGTCCATTACTAAAGGGAGCAATTACATCAAAGAAATATCAATCCTAAATAACTCACTAGATCAGATGTAATTAATTGACATTTAGGATTGATATTTCTTTGCTGATTCTTTTGTTTAGAGGATTTATCCAGTGGTGTTATTGATGTATTATAGCCCCCTACTATGACTGTATTGCTTTCAATCTCTCCCTTGATATCCCCCTGAAGTTTTTTTATGTATTTGGGTAATTCTATATTGCATATATGTTTACCAGAGTTATATCTTCTTGTTGAATTGCTCCTTTTAGTATTATGAAGTGGCCTTCCTTATCTCTTGTTATGGACTACACTTTGAGGTCTATTTTGTCAGATAGAAGTATTGCTACCCCAGCTTTTTTTTTTCATTTCCATTCACCTGAAAAACCTTTTTCCATCCCTTCACCATCAGTCTGTGTTAGTCCTTTGCTCTGAGGTGGGTCTCCTCTAGACCATAGATATATGGGTCACGTTTTCTTATCCATTCAGCTACCCTATGTCTTTTGATTGGGACATTTAATCTATGTACACTTAAAGTTATTATTGATAGGTACGTGTTTGTCACCATTTTATTCTTTATGCCTGTGTTCCTTCTCCATTCCTATTTCTTCTTTTTTCAAGCAGTCTCTTTAGCATTTCTTGTATTGCTGGATTGGTGGTAATAAACTTCCCTAGTCCTTTTTTGTCTGTGAAGCTCCTGATTTCACCTTCAATTTTGAATGATAACCTTGCTGGGTACAGTATTCATGGATTCAGATCATTGCTTTGCATGACTTTGTATATTTCATTCCATTCCTTTCTGGCCTGATGTGTTTCTGTTGAGAAAGAAGTTGATAGTCTGATGAGAGATCCCTTGTAGGTAACTTTCTGTCTCTATCTCTCTGGTAGCCTTTAAGGTTCTTACTTTGCCATTGGTGCTTGTCAATTTAATTTTAATGTGTCTGGGTATTGGTCTTTTTGGGTTCATCTTGTTTCAGACTCTGTGAGCTTCTTGGACTTGTGTGAGTTTTTCCTTCTTCCCAATATCAGGAAAGTATTCTGTCATTATTTCTTCAAACAGGTTTTCTATTCCTTGCTCAGTTTCCTCTTCTTCTGGCACCCCTATTTGCAGATGTTGTTTCTTTTCATGTTGTTCCAAAGCTCCCTTAAGCTCTCCTCCTGTTTTTTAAGGTTTTTTTCCAGTTGCTGCTCTGTTTGGGGATTTTTTTCCTACCTTGTCTCTAGCTCACTGATGTGGTAGTTCACTTCTTCTAGTCTACTGTTGATGATTTCTATTGTGTTCTTTATTGCAGCGATGTCATTCTTCATTTCTTCTTGGTTCTTCTTCATTTCCTCTTGGTTCTTACACATGTTGTTGAATTTGTCTTCCATCCTTTTCAGTGTCCTTATGACCATTGCTCTGAATTCTTTCTCTGACAAATTTCTTGCCTGCCTCCATTTCATTTACTTCCTTTTCCAGTGATTTCTCCTTTTCTTTCATAGGGGGACTGTTTTTTTGTCTCCCCATTTTCACTCCTCTCAGGGTGTCTGGTTATGTAGCTCACTCTCTACCATGTTCACTTAAAGGCACAAAATACATGACAAGACACAACACAGAAGGCACCAAACATGAATGTATTCACGACACCAATTATCCTATCGAATAAAGAGGTAATATGCAAATTGACCATCACTCCAACACACAAGATGGCCGCCCCCATGTGGTCAAAGATGGCCACCACCATGTGGACACAAGATGGCCACCACAAGATGGCAGGCAGGGGACGGCAGTTGTGGGCAATCAGGCCTGCAGGAGAGGGCAGTTGGGAGGGACCAGGCCTGAAATGGAGTGCTGTTGGGGCAATCAGGCCTGCAGGGGAGGGCAGTTAGGGGTGACAGGGTGGGAAGAGGAGGGCACTTGGGGGTGACCAGGCCTGAAGGGGAGGACAGTTGGGGGCATCCAGGCCTGCAGGGAAGAGCAGTTGTGAGGGACCAGGCCTGCAGGGGAGAGCTGTCAGGGGGACCAGGCCTGCAGGGGAGGGCAGTTGGAGGTGATCAGGCCAGCAGGGGAGGGCAGTTGGGGGTTACCAGGCCTGAAGGGGAGGACAGTTGGGGGCAACCAGGCCTGCAGGGAAGAGCAGTTTTGAGGGACCAGTCCTGCAGGGGAGAGCTGTCAGGGGGGACCAGGCCTGCAGGGGAGGGCAGTTGGAGGTGATCAGGCCAGCAGGGGAGGGCAATTGGGGGTGACCAGGCCTGCAGAGGAGGGCAGTTGGGGGTACCAGGCCTGCAGGGGAGGGCAGTTGGGGGTTATCAGGCCTGCAGGGAAGGGCAGTTAGGGGTGGCCAAGCCAGCAGGGGAGGGCAGTTAGGGGTGACCAGGCTGGCAGGGGAGGAAATTTAGAGGCAATCAGGGTGGCAGGGAAGTGGTTAGGGGGTGATCAGTCTTGCAGCCAGAAGCAGTTAAAGGCAATCAGGTAGGCAGGCAGGCAGATGAGCAGTTGGGAGCCACCAGTCCTGGATTTTGAGAGGGGTGTCAAACTGCTAGTTTAGGCCCAACCCCACTGGGACCAGGCCTAAATGGGCAGCCAGACATCCCTCAAAGGGTCCCAGATTGGAAAGGGTGCAAGCTGGGCTGAGGGACACACACCCCTGTGCACGAATTCATGCACAGGCCTCTAGTCCCAAATAAAGGTGACCAACAGAGAAAAGAGAATTAGGGGAGAAAAAAGGGTGCAAAAATGATATTGAGGAAAGGAAAAAAGGTTAGAGAGAAAAGAAAGAGAAGAAAGAAGAAGGAGGGAAATATATGTATATGGGGAGAAAGAAAACCAACAAAGTATTCAAAATATGGAAACAACAAACACCCAGAAAACAAGGAGGGAAGCTGACTGAAGAGGCACAACTTATTTCCAGAAGGTAAGGTCAAGTAATTGAATGAATGTGAAATGGCCATGATTCAGTATAGAGGAGGTAGAAAGAGAATGAGTGTACAAGAAGAAAAGTAAAAAACAAAATACTAAAAAATAAAGAAACAAAGAAAGAAAGAAAATAATTATTGCAAATATATATTAAAAATTTATATATATAAAGTTTTTCTTTTCTTTATCTATCTATTTTTGAAAAAGGAGAATAGAGAGCAGATAGGCCTGAGTTGGTGATTAAAACTAATTAAGCTATTATTAGAAGAAGAGAACAAGTGAAAAGAAGAAAAACAGAAGCATAAAAAAATGAAAATAAAAAAAACAGAATAAAACAAACAACAAGAAAGAAAGAAAGAAAGAAAGAAAGAAAGAAAGAAAGAAAGAAAGGAGAAACCAAGATGGCGGCATAATAAAACACCTGAGATTGCTGCCTCGCACAACCACTTCAAAAAATACAACTAAAAGACGGAAAGGACATCATCCAGAACCACATGAAGGCTGGCTGAGTGGAAATTCTACAACTAGAAGGAAAGAGAAAAGCATACAGAGACTCAGAGGAGGTGCGGTGCGGAAGTAAAATACAGAGGTACAGAGGCGCATGTGGAGAGGGTTGGCGGCTGAGGACACAGTTGTCTTTTTCAATCGGGAGGGAGTCTCAAGCTCTGAGCTCCAGTTCCGGGCAAGTCTCTGGGGACCCAGACTCATACGGGAGAAACTGGACTATCTGGCATCAGTCAGAACTCGAGGGTAGCTTTCTCTCAGGGGTGCTTGCAGCGATTGCTGGGACACTGAGACGCAGGGCCTCTGAGGGCAGGACTGAGAGCAACCATAGCTGCTCACTCTGCCCTGTTGATCCCCTGAGACCCCGCCCCGCCCAAACTGTGCACGGAGGCTTTTGCATATGAAAGGCCTGGTCCTTTGCAATCTGATAACTACCTAACAAACTACAGCTGGCCCAAGGACCTAGGGCAACTTGCATTGTGTCACAGCTGGCTCCTGCTGGATAGCCTCAGGCAAAGGCTAGATTAGCACCTCCTTAGAGATCCAAGAGCCAGTATGCTCAGTGGTCAGAGTGGGACCATCCAGATTGCAGCTCCTCGGATTCATAAAGGACACACTCAGGGGGCAGACACAGTGACCACCAAAGCCCCATTGAAGCACGTCTTGCCCCGGAGCGGGGACTCCAGCACAGAAGTTCTCCCACTGCAGACACAGCTGATCCTCACAGCCAATTGGCCTGGAGGTCAATCCCTCCCAGTGTTACCTACAACAATCAAGGCTTAACTACAACAAGACTGTGCACAAAGCCCACAAGGGGATGCACCAAGCGTGTCCACCTCAGGTAATTGGGGAGGCTGAACCACTGGGCCCTATAGGACACCTAGTACAGAAAGCCACTCTATCGACACAGCGAAGCATAAAAAATGTGGAGACAAAGAAACAGGACACAAATGACAGAAATGGAGGAAAGAAAACTACTGGATATAGAGTTCAAAACCACACTTTTAAGGTTTTTCAAGAATTTTCTAGAAACTGCCGATAAACTTAATGAGACCCTCAAGAAATCTAATGAGACCTTCAAGGTTGTGATAAAAGACCAACTAGAAATTAAGCATACACTGACTGAAATGAAAAATATTATACAGACTCCCAACAGCAGACCAGGGGAGCGCAAGAATCAAGTCAAAGATTTGAAATGCGAAGAAGGAAAAACCCCAACTGGAAAAGCAAAATGAAAAAAGAACCCAAAAATATGAAGATAGTGTAAGGAGCCTCAGGGACAACTTCAAGCATAACAACATCAGAATTATAGGGATGCCAGAAGAAGAGAGAGGGCAAGATATTGAAAAGCTATTTGAGGAAATAATGACAAAAAACTTCCCCTACCTGGTGAAAGAAATAGACTTACAAGTCCAGAAAGCTCAGAGAACCCCAAACAAAAGGAATCCAAAGAGGACCACACCAAGACACATCATAATTAAAATGCCAAAAGCAAAAGACAAAGAGAGAATCTTAAAAGCAGCAAGAGAAAGAAACTCAGTTACCTACAAGGGAATACCCATACGACTGTCAGCTGATTTCTCAACAGAAACCATGCAGGCCAGAAGAGAGTGGCAAGAAATATTCAAAGTGATGAATGCCAAGAACCTACAACCAAGATTACTTTATCCAGCAAAGCTATCATTCAGAATAGAAGGTCAGATAAAGAGCTTCACAGATAAGAAAAAGCTAAAGGAGTTCATCACCACCAAACCAGCATTATATGAAATGCTGAAAGGTATTCTTTAAGAAGAGGAAGAAGAAAAAGGAACTCTTACCATTTGCCACAGCATGGATGGAACTGGAGGGCATTATGCTAAGTGAAATAAGCCAGTCAGAGAAGGATAAATACCACATGATCTCACTCATTTGTGGAATATAATGAACAAGATAAACTGATGAACAAGGACTGATCCAGAGACGGAGAGGCATTGAATGGACTGTCGGGCCTTGGAGGGAAGGTAGGGGAGGGTGGGGGTAAGGGGGGAAGATCAACCAAAGCATATAGGCCTAACCAATGGACACGGACAATGGGGGGGTGAGGGCATGAGCAGGGTGGTGGGAGGGCTAGGGGGTAACGTGGGGATAAGGACACATATGTAATATCTTAATCAATAAAAAAATATTAAAAAAAAGTAAAATAAAGTGAGGAAAAAAATAGTTTCTTAAGTAAAAGATAAAAAAATAAAAAAGAGAAGTAGTGAAGTTTGTTTGCTTCAGTGAAGCTTCAATGACCCATGGGGGCTGGCTTAAGACCCCTCTCTACTGTTCTGCCTAGGACGTCTGTTTCCTGTTAAGTAGTCAGTTTTGAAATTCCTAGTGATCCACTGCTCCTCTGTGTCATAGGCCACAACCTTGGTTTCAAGTATGCGGGATCACTCTGCTCATTTTGTTTCTCTGCCTGCCTTCAGTTGTATTTACACAAGTGTTGATGTATGACATAGCCCCTGGGTGGCAGTGTTTCTGTATTAGTTTCCAGGACCAAATGGCCCTTCAATCCAGTCCCCCAGGGTTTCCTCAGGATGTGTAGATTCATCCTTTCCCTGCTGCATTCAAGACTGGGTTGGATGGACGGAGTCCCAGAGCTGGTTTCCTTCTCATCTCTCCCTATTCTGCTCCCCAGTTTCCACAAAAACCACCTTCCCCTGCAATCTTGGTGAGTGTTTTCAATTGAAAGATCCTATGCACTGGGTTTAGCAATTAAAATCAAGGAAGTTATAAAGACAAAGCAACCGTGCTGCCTCATGTCTTTCTCCACCCGACACTGCGCAGCCGGTATAGAACTTCAGGCTGCTTTTCTGGGCACAGTCTCCCATGGCTGTGGGCTTAGATCTAGAGTCCCCCACTACCAGCAGCCCTGTGGACTCCCTTCCACATTTCAGGGCTACACTGACCCCAAGGGCCTCGGATTTGGTGCAGTGCAGTCTCCCTCTGAGATTCTAGTCCCAGCTGCACATGTTCTCCCTCCAGCCGGGATCCCAGATCCCACCTCTCTCCAGGTGATCTCTGACCTTTCTGTCCATGGATTGCCTTGCCAGCTGTGTTTGATTCACCAATTCTGGGTGGATGTTATTTGATTCAGCTGTTTCTTTTATCTTCTCTGTGAGAAGGCACAGGACCAGTTTGTGTATTTGGCCACCACCTTGTCTCCCCCTGGACAAACTTTTTAGGCACATGCAGTCAGGTAGACTTGAGTCTCATGTTTGTGGGTTCACAGCTGTGGGTTCAATGCTTGTCCCTGGGCATTGTGGCTTTAGGGTCCCGGGAGGTATCCAAGGTCTCCCGGGATGAAGGTAAGGCTGGGCTTCCGATCACAGCCACTCTTCCCTTCAAGATGGTGTGGTCTCTGTGGCAGAGCTGGCCACTCCAGGAGAGATTTCAGTGGTAGTAGAGGCTGCCTGGCCAGGGGAGCTTGGTCTGCCAGTCCCCGACAGTTCTGTGGAATATAACTGTCCCTCACTCTTAAATACACACACTCCCTGAACATCCATGCACTCTCCTTCTGCTCTCTCGGTCACTCACACTATCTTGCTGACTGCCGTCCCATCGGCCGCCATCTTGGATCTCCTCTGTCCACAGCTTTTTTATCCATTCATCTACTAATGAGCACTTGGGCTGTTTCTAAATCTTAGCTATTGTAAAATATAAACATAGGGTGTATATATTCTTTCTGATTGATGTCTTGGGGCTTTTGATTATATATTCCCAGAAGTGGAACTAACTGCTGGGTCAAACTGAAGTTCTATTTTTAAGGTTTTGAGGAAACTCCACACTGTTTTCCATAGAGGCTGCACCAATCTGCATTCCTACCAGTAGTGAACTAGTGTTCCCTTTTCTCCACATACTTGCCAGCACTTGTTTGTTGATTTTGGGATGATAGCCATTCTGACAGGTGTGAGGTGACATCTTATTGTGCTTTTCATTTGCATTTCTCTGATAATTAGTGACTTTGAGCATTTTTTCATGTGTTCTTGGTGTTCACCTCTTTTGTAATTGTTTTTTCTTTTTGGTTCTCTGGTTGAGTGGGGTTTTTGGCCTGTCTTCTAATTCACTGATCTGATCTTTGGCTTTCCTTAATCTCCTGTGCATTTCTTCCACTGTGTTCTTTATTAGTGCTATGCCATTCTTCATAGTTACTATGTATTTTCTCATGCTGTTTGAGCATCTTTGCCATCATTACTCTGAGCTCTATGTCTGATAAATTTCTCATCTCCATTTCATTTAGCTCTTTTTCTGGAGAATCCTCTTGTTCTTTCATTTGTGGGGTATTTTGTTTTTGTCTCCCCGTTTTGGCTGCCTATTTGCATTTGTGTCTATGTATTAGGTAGATTTGCTATTCCTCCCAATCTCTAGTGCAGAACAGTGTCAAATGCTGTTTCTGTCTGGCCCTGAGTACCCTGTTTGGAGCTATCAGCAATTCACAGCTGTGGCTCCCGCTGCTGGGGCTGGGTACCTTTGGAAATGACCAAGATGTGCACTAGGGTCTGCTTTACCTAGCCCTCGTCCCAGGATTAGTCAGGCAAAGATCCAAAACCTCCAGAGCTCTTCCTCTGCCTGCAGTCTGATTGTCATTAGCCTTGATTAGCCTCAGGCTATTGACCACAGGGTGGGATGAGAGTCTTCTAACAGGCTGGAGCAACTCCTCCCCCCCCCAACCCCCTGCCCCCCCCCCCCCCCCCACACACACACAAGCTTGCTTGAGCAAAAAATTGCCTGAATAGCAAAGTTCCACCACCAGAGAGAGTTCATCTGTAGCATGAAGGAATGACTCAACACAGTAAACCTGGGTGTCTGCCCTCCAAGTTCAATCCCCAAAGCCCCCAATCCTGGTTTCTGCTCATTTAGCTACAGTCCACTCTGCCCTACCACTGCTGGAGCCCAAGGTGAGTGGCTGCACACAAAATTTTGTGATTGTGCCTGCATTTCCAGCAGTCTTTCCATGGCAGATAGCAATCTTGCTTTTCACAGCCAGATGTTATATGGGCACTTTTTTCGGTCTGGTACTCTGGACTGGGGAACCCAGCTTGGGGTTTAGACTCAGAATTTTCAGTGGGAACCTCCCACAGCTGAGATAGCCCTATGGATCTTCAGCTGCTGTCTATGAGAGCCCAGCCAGCACTTTCACACCTCAGACCAGTCTCTAGGTCAGGGGTGGGCAACCCCTGGCACGCGTGCCAAACATGGCATGCCAGTAACTTTTGCTGTCACACGAAACCCTCTCTTATAATCTTCCATTTACAATTGTGAATCTTTGTTCTCGGTGATGAATTTTGTTAAGTCTCACAATAGGAGTAGCCTGACAGATGAAAGTAGTAGCTCGTACAGTCTCTGAAGGTCACGAAATATAAACTTGATGTAAAATCTCTGTCATCAGTGATGCAGCAGCAAAAATCCCACTGATAATATCAAACGGAGTCATAAAGTTTTCTGTTGGACTATCAGTGTACATGTATACATTAAAAAATAAACGTATTTTTCATCATCATATACTGTGTTTTTGTCACTCAAATGAATTTTATTATTTCTTCAAGGTTCTTCACATACGTACATTTTAAGAGATATCAAGTAGGCGTAACATGTTCTCAAAAAATTAGGGTTGGCACACAGAAGAATTTTGAGCCAGAGATTTTGCTGGTGTTGGCACGCACTCACAAAAAGGTTGCCCTCCACTTTCCATTCTTGTGTAACAGGGTTCAGTCCAACTAGTCTTCAGTTGAATTTTCTGGGCAGTTCTTCTTTATTTTAATTGTATTTCCAGTTTGGTCCTGGGAGAGTGTCAGTGTAGCTTCCACTTACTCCACCACCATTTTGGAATCCCTGGTATCTAAGTGTTTTTAACTACATTTCATCTTCCATGTCAAGGTGTTTGTATCAGGGAGGCAGTCTGCAATAGATCACTTTGAGGAGATATAAAAACCAATATCTTGTTCAAAGTTACTTAAAGTGCTGGCCCTAGACAAGATTAAGTGTTTGCACCTGACTATAAATCACATATAGCTTCCTTTATAGAGAGAGTCTTACCATGGAAAAAAAAAGTCAGCTTATCTAAAAAGCATACTTGATAATGTCATTGACTAACAATTTTGCCAAGTTCCTTATATCAACAGTCCATAGGCCACACTTTGGGTAGCAGAGGTCTGGATGGCTCATTTGACAGAGGAAGTAGTATTTCCATCCTGAATAATTCTATGTGGTTCAGAGTTTCCCCTTGTATAGAGAAGCAATTATCAATATTTATTAAAGATTTAATGCTACGTAAAGTGTGGTAGATTAAGTGCTCTTGGTATGAAATAAATCCCAGATGATTTCTTATAATTAAAGGCAAAACACATTTTTTACATTCTATTTATGAGTATAGGATTCATCTACTCTTAAAACTTTAAATGATTTTCAACCTCCTCTCCAACCAGAGCTGGCATTTCAATCTTCAGAGATTGTGTGAAGCGATTTTCTTTTACATTCATTACAATTGAATCATTTGGCAAAGAGATTTTTTTAAATACATAAAGCAATTTATCTTTTGTTGTTTAGATAAATAAGTAAAAAGATCTCTAGGCACCCCATTTTAAAATTAAAGAAAGAAAGCAGTTTAACTCAATAAATACAACCGTTTCTATATTTTATGAATTTTCAACCAAATACAATAAACATGAATTTTTTATTAGAAAATATCACTGTTACAAAAAATAAATAAGTTGCTGTCACAAAATTACAACATAATATATAGTTGGCTCATTCTGTTATGATCAGTTGAGAGAAAGATGACAAAAGTGAAAAGAACAAAAAAAGGAAAGAGATTTAGAAACAGGGCGAAAAGACAGAAAAAATGGTTTAGTAATGAGTTAGTTATATAAAGTCACCAAGAGGAACACATCCTCTGACTAAAATGCTATGATGAGAACCATATTATATGAATGATTTCATTGTCCCAAGGGTAAAGGAGATGCTCACATTCTCTCTGTAAAGGCACTACTGGCAAACTTTGCTCTCCCACACGGAACCAAAAGACCCGAGGAGCAGTGGTCTTAACCATGCTGGAGGAGTGCTTACTCATACTTGTCCACACTTGGATGGCTGGAATCTGGCAGCACTGCCTCCATCACTACTGAGAAGGTTCAAAGACAATGGTCAAATCGGGCTTTTCTTCTTGAAGTGTTTTTAACGCGCAGATTGTATCATAATTAAAATACATTTTACACAACCTATAAAAGCAAACAGAGAGCCTTGAGTTATGCTCTTCAAATGAACACTCAGAATTTTTGGCCTTAAAATATATCACCTCACTTCCCTTATTCTCACACACTTCTAAGCTCTCCAGTTCTGCACTTCATACCTAACATAGTTTATGTTATATTTGTAACCTTAAAGTTTGAAAATGTTTAAACATATAATAAACATAAAGAGAATAGTATAATAAATTCCCATGTAGCCGTTCAGCAGGTTTGACAATTAATAGCTCATGGCCAGTCTTGTTTCAATTAAACACAGCATGTCACACATGTATAAATATTTCATGATATAACACTAACTGAAGAAGATTTTTAAAAACATAATATAATGCCATTATTACAGTTTAAAAAGTTAACAATAATTCCTTAATATTAACATATGTCTAATATGTTTAAATTTCCTCAACTGTCTGATAATTTTTACATTATGTTTATTTAATCAAAAGCCATATAAAGTTCACATGTTGCAATTGCTTGGTAGGCCTCTCATTTCTTCTTTGACTTGAATTCTTTCTCCTCTTTTCCTTGCCACTCAAATGAGAAATCATACCATTTGTCCTGCATCATTTTTAAGAATCTTGATTTGATTGTGTTGTGAATTGAATGTATATGTTCCTCCAAAATTTGTATGTTGAAGCCCTAACCCTCAGTGTTATGATATTTGGATATGATGCCTTTAGAATCTAATTAGGGTTAGATGAGTTCACTGGGATAGGTCCTCACAATAGGATTAGTGTTCTTATAGGAAGAACTACCAGAGTGTTCTCTCTCTCTGTCATGTGATGGCAGCACAAGGGTGCCATCTGACAGCTCAGAAGAGAGCTTTCACCAGAAACTGAATCAGCAGATCTTGGACTTTCCTTCCTCCAGAACTGTGAGAAATAAATGTCTGTTCTTTAAGGCACCGAATCTATGCTATTTTTTCTTTTATGGCAGCCAAGCTGACAAGAGAGGTTGAGTGCATCTATAGACTCTCAAGTCTGTTTTGAGCCTGTCCTTTGTCCCAGAATGCCCTTCAGAACTTGCTCAGTGATACCACATACAGCAATGTCCCAGCTCATCCTGACCAATTTCTTCTTTTGTTCCTCTATTTTCTTAGCTCTAGAATTTTGGCTTTTCCTGTGTTGGCACAAGGATGCAATGCTGATTCAAACTTTTATTTATTCAAACCTGCATTCCAGTTCAATTCTCAGCCTTGAGGTAATAGAAAAGGGCAGAAATCCCTAGCTAATAGAATTCATATTCTTGGGGGAGGGTATCTATACTAATAAAAGCCTAGGTAGCCCTCGCGCCCTCATGTGACGCCCTCACATCATCACAAGATGGCCACCCTCATGTTGTCACAAGATGGCTGCCCCAAGATGGCCACCCCCACGTCATCACAAGATGGCCACCACAAGATGACCAGAAAGGGAAGGCAGTTGGGGGCAACCAGGCCTGCAGGAGAGAGCAATTGGGGGTGACCAGGCTGGCAAGGAAGGGCAGTTGGGGGTGACCAGGCCAGCAGGTGAGGGCAGTTGGGGGCCATTGGGCTGGCAGGGGAGCGCAGTTGGGGGCAATCGGGCCAGCAGGGGAACAATTAGGTGGCGATCAGGCTGGCAGGTAGACAAGCGGTTAGGAGCCAGTGGTCCCAGATTGTGAGAGGGATGTCTGACTGCCAATGTAGGCCCGATCCCTGCAGAGGTCCCATATTGGAGAGGGAGCAGGCCGGGCTGAGGGACGCCCCCCCCCCCCCCCCCGCATGAATTTCATGCACCAGGCTTCTAGTAGACAATAAATAAACAAGAAAATATCATATATGATGGTGGTCAACATTATGAAGGTAAATATGAAGAGAACAGGAAATAGCATGCTGGCCTGATGCTTTCAATAGTATGGCAAGAAACACACAGAGGAAGATCTTTAAGAAGATAATTTAAGGATGTATGAGAACAAGGCATGTGTATATCAAAAAATGAGAGAGTTCCAGGCAGAGGAAACACCAAGTGCAAAATTCCAGAGAATACAGTGTTTAAGTGAAACAGTGTGAAAGGAGCGGAAGGAACAGGGTTAGGAGAAGATGAATTTGCAGAAGCAGCAGGCTGAGATCACAGAGCGTCTTAGGCTCTGCCATGAGTTTATAGCTCTCACTTTGAATATGATAGGCAGTCACTGGAGCATATTGATAGGAGTGAGTCCTGTTTTAGTTGTACCCTCCATCTTCTATGGTAATCAAAATAAATGCAGAGTAGCCTGACAGAATGCCACCATAGCAATCCATACAAGAAATGATGGTGGCTTGAACCAAGGTAAGAACCATAAAGCTGGCAAGAGGTGGACAATGAGTGGGCATGCTGTGGAAGAAGAGCTTACAGGACATGCCAATGGAGTGGATATGCATAAGGAAGAAGAAGCATCAATGGTGACATCTGGATGACAGTTACCATTGGTTGAGAGAGGGAAGAAGCAAGTTTCAGACAGAGTGGAATAGCACAGACTTGGATTTAAACATGTGAAATTTGGGAGCCTTATTAGACACCCAAGTGTAAATGTCAGATAAGCATTTGGACATGGTATTCATGGAGATATAAATTGGGGGTATAAAACATATGTAGTAAAACCAGAAGACTAAATGATATGAACAAGGGAGAAAATGTAGAGAAGGAAAATTAGGCAATGGGTGAGTCCCAGAGATTCAGCATGTAAAGGTCAGAGCAATGAGAAGCAAAAAAGAAGACTGAGCAGAAATAACCAATAAAGTAGGAGAAAACCCAGAGGAGAGTATGGTGCCTCTAAAGCCAAGTGAAGGAAACATCTTCTTTGGGGAGTATGTTCCTCGGGGATGACTGAAGTCTGACACTAACAGGAAGCTCTTACTACAAAAGTAATGAGTATCTCAGTAGTATCCTGGTGATGGAAGGGAGTCAATTGTTTCAATATACTTCATTGGCTGGATTTTATGGTATTTCTCATCTTCATGTTTCTGGATCATGCTCTTCCCATTTATAAATACTCAAAAACAAGATCAACAGCATCCCTCTATACTAATACCTTTGCAATAAGGCTGAACCATAGATAGGTCTAGTTCTATTAAGTCCAAGCCACTGCATAGAAATATAATTCCATTTGGCTGCTTCCATTAGACTGTACATTTCTTTTAGGAATATGTATGGAAAGTGTTTTCATACCCAACTGAACTTTAAATATTCTAAATATCTGAATGAAGTTGAATGTGTAGGTCATGACTCATCTACCCTATTTTTAAAATATCTTTGCCTTAGCTGGTTTGGCTCAGTGGATAGAGTGTTGGCCTGTGGACCAAAGGATCCCGGGTTTGATTCTGGCTCCTCCCCGGTCCCTAGTCAGGGCTCATGCAGGAGGCAAACAATCAATTTCTTTCACATTGATATTTCTCTCTGTTTTTCCCTCTCTCTTCCACTCTCTCTAAAAGATCACTGGAAAAATATCCTTGGGTAAGGATTAACAACAACAACAAAAACCAAGAACAACAAACATATCTGTAATACCTGGACCAGGCCCAACTTCACCCTGAGTGCAAAAGAACCATCTTGGATTTTGGTAACTGGCCAACTTTTCCTTAGAACTTGGATCCCTGCCCCTCACATGTCTGAGGAGAGCACTTACTGAAGTCTTTTTAGGAGGCAGCCTTGTTGTTTCAGCACTTCACAGAACAGCATGACCCCCAGATCACCCAAGTCATTGTTGCCCAGGTTCAGCTGCCGCAGGCTCTGGTTGGAGGTCAGAAGTGTGGAAAGATCCCAGCAGCAGTGTGAGGAGAGACTGCAATTGTCTAGTCTGCAAGAAAGAGAATGATTCAAAGAAAATATCCCCTTCCCTTCCTCCAGGTCTCCCAGATCTTAGCCTGTAATATTTCAAACAAAGAAAAAGTGCAGGATAAACAAGCTTGGAATAATTATATGTGTCATGACTATTCTTCTCTTCTTTTCAGATAAGAGTATTTTTCCAGTCTACTGGATTATCCAGATCCAATTAGCAATAGCACTTTCTGAATTGATGTTTCCTAAATTCTGTCTCCTCCCAAAATTCCTTAAAATACAAGAGCCATACCATCCCCATTCTTTTGTTGTGGAAAGATTTGTGGTGAAAGGAACTCATCTTTACCTTTATATCATCTAGAAGTAGAATTCTTTCCAGTCCCTTGATTCTGTAATAAGCCAAACCTTCAGAGGACATCACTTCTTAGATACAGATTATCTCATCATCACTCCTCTATACACCCTTCCTCTTACCCACTATGTATTCTGACATCTCAGGTTGTTCCACAATATCACTTTAATAAGCTAAGGCACTTACTCCAACATCTGAAGCTTGCAGTTGGGGTGCAAGAGTCCCTTACACAGTAGCTTCACCCCCATGTCTCCAAGAGCATTACCCCGTAGGTAAAGGTGTGTGAGATTCTGGTTGCCACTGAGCACTGAGGACAGAGCTGGACAACAAACTGATGTAAGGCCTGACTTCACCAACCTGTAGAAGAAATGGGAAGAAAACTCCTCAATGTCCAGCCTTCCTTGGACATTTGCACAACTATCTCACCACAGGAACCTCATCTTATCTGAAGAGCTGCATCCCTCCAACATAAAGGCCAGGAGCTAGAATCACAGATATAACCCGAGGAAAGCACAAATCCCTGTTTCTGGCCCCATAAAAGAGACAAATTATGGTCTCAGCAGATATCTTGCTGGGATCAGTGGAAAATTCAGAGTGAAAATAAACTGAGCCAGATTGACTTCACAGTCCTCCTCCTTCTTACACCAATTCCCTCTGGCCATGCATGCTCCTCATAAAGACATCTCAGGCCATCCCACAACATTGCAGAAATCTGCCTTATTTGATTCTTTTTTTTTTTAAATTAAATCTTTATTGTTCAGATTATTACATTTGTTCCTATTCCCCCCCCCCATAACTCCCCTCCTCCCAGTTCGCGCCCCACCCTCGGCCCTCACTCCCCACCCACTGTCCTCATCCATAGGTGCACGATTTTTGTCCAGTCTCTTCCTGCATCTCCCACACCCCTTTCCACCCCCCCCCACAAGAATAGTCAGTCCATTCCCTTTCTATGTCCCTGATTCTATTATAATCACCAGTTCATTCTGTTCATCAGATTATTTATTCACTTGATTCTTAGATTCACTTGTAGATAGATGCATATTTGTTGTTCATAATTTGTATCTTTACCTTTTTCTTCCTCTTCCTCTTCTTAAAGGATACCTTTCAGCATTTCATATAATACTAGTTTGGTGGTGATGATCTCCTTTAGCTTTTCCTTATCTGTGAAGCTCTTTATCTGACCTTCAATTCTGAATGATAAAGTAATCTTGGTTGTAGGTTCTTCGTCTTCATCACTTTGAATATTTCTTACACTCCCTTCTGGCCTGCAAAGTTTCTGTTGAGAAATCAGCTGACAGTCGTATGGGTATTCCCTTGTAGGTAACTGAGTTTCTTTCTCTTGCTGCTTTTAAGATTCTCTCTTTGTCTTTTGCTTTTGGCATTTTAATTATGATGTGTCTTGGTGTGGTCCTCTTTGGATTCCTTTTGTTTGGGGTTCTCTGCGCTTCCTGGACTTGTAAGTCTATTTCTTTCACCAGGTAGGGGAAGTTTTCTGTCATTATTTCTTCAAATAGCTTTTCAATATCTTGGTCTCTCTCTTCTTCTGGCACCCCTATAATTCTGATGTTGTTATGCTTGAAGTTGTCCCAGAGGCTCCTTACACTATCTTCGTATTTTCGGATTCTTTTTTCATTTTGCTTTTCCAGTTGGGTGTTTTTTGCTTCTTCGCATTTCAAATCTTTGACTTGATTCTTGCGCTCCTCTGGTCTGCTGTTTGGAGTCTGTATAGTATTCTTTATTTCAGTCGGTGTATGCTTAATTTCTAGTTGGTTCTTTATCACAACATCGAGGGTCTCATTAGATTTCTCGAGGATCTCATTAAGTTTATCGGCTGCTTCTAGACAGTTCTTGAGAGACCTTAAAAGTGTGGTTCTGAACTCTATATCTTCCATTGACAATTTTGTCCTGTTTCTTTGTCTCCGCATTTTGTTATGCTTTCTTGGTGCACCCCCTAGTGGTCTTTGTGGGCAGTCTTGTAGTTAAGCCTTGATTGTTGTAGCTAATACTAGGGGGGATTTGACCTCCAGGCCACGTGGCTGTGAGAGTCAGCTGTCTATTTGATTCTTATATCAACCAGGAAAGGTGGCACTGCAACTGTATTATATATTTTTTTTACAGATTAGAAATTTGAGTGTCATCAAATTATGTGTTTCTCTTAAGGTTCAAGAACAAGTGTATGATGGAGAGGAAACCCAGACTTAAGCCTTCTGGAGTCTTCCCCTATCTGTTGCCCCATCTGTCCATGTCACGCTGCACTATAAGGCACTCCTTGGAACATAAAGCCCTAGCCATGCATTACATTCAGTGGAATTAATGTTTTCTTTGTACTACTTTTGGGTCAAGTGAGCTTACTTTCTTACCCAACAAGAGCAGGGGCCTCTGAATAGAGAGCTCGATCTCTCCTGCATAGAATTTCAGAGGGTGATATACAGTATATAGGAAGGCACAGATACTAGGCCTTCAACAAGTCCTTGATTAAAGAGCATATCATGCAATCATATTTATTTCTGCTAGAATTCTTAACCATCACATGTTTTTAAGCTCTAAAGAGTCTTAGAATCAGGAAAAATAGAAACACAGAAAGAAGTAATTCAGACAGTGTAGCATGAACAGATGACTTAAACGAAACATAAGTACTTACCTACCCACTGTCTTCATCTTCCCATGAATCAGAATGAAAAAGACAGAGTAAGCAAGATGAAGAGGGGAAACAAAGCCCAAGAGGGACAAGTAGAAACAAGGCAAGTTTCAAGTAGCTTCTGGTACATTTTATCTCTAGTTAAAAATTTCATCTCAGGATCCTCAGTGAATATGCAGAAGGGATTTGCAGGATTGCTGCCTATTATAGACCTAATGTTTGTATCCTCCAAAATTCATGTGAAATTTGTAGCTCCCAATGTGATGGCATTATGAGGTGGAGTCTTTGAGAGATTTGATTAGGTCTTGAGGGTGGAGCCCTCATGATGGGATTAGTGCCCTTATAATAGAGATCCCTGAGCACTTTCACTCCTATGCTACATGATGACACAGTGAGAAGGTGACTGCAAGCCAGTAAGAGTCTTCACCAGGAACCAGATCTATAAGAGCCTTGATCTTGTGCTCCTGGCCTCTGTAACTGTGAAAAAATAAATATTTGTTGTTTAAGTCACCAAATCTATGTTTTTTTGTGTGTTTTTTTTTGTTTTTGTTTTTGTTTTTTTTTTTTTTAGAGAGAGGGAGACAGGGAGAGGAAAGAGAAATGTTGATGTAAGATAGATATCGATCAGTTGCTTCCCAATCTGGAATTGAACCTGCAATCTAGATATGTGCTTGACCAGGAATCAAACCCATGACCTTTTGGTGCATGGGATGACACTCTAACCAACTGAGCCACACTGGACAGGGCTATGGTATTTTTGTATCACAGCTCAAACAGTCTAATATGTTGGCAAAGATGAAGAACATGCCAAAAGACTGGAGGCAGACATCAAAAAAGAAAAGAATATTTTGAAAGTTATAGAATGGCAAATATTATCAGTATATCCAGAAAAAGACTAGAAGGGATTTGAAACAGATGTTTGAGGAGCACAGTGAAGTGGCAGCAGTCACAATCAGATGGTGATGTTCTGCTAAGAATAAGTCACATCTGAATGATCAAAATGTTAGTAAGCACTGAGACTGAGTGATGGGTGCATATCATGTAACAAAATGCTTAGACAATCAAACAATCGAGACCTACCAACCAATATATTAGTACTAGATTAGAAGAATGTAACTAACATTGTGTATTTTGGTTTCAACCAATCCATTCAACTCAGTGCCACATTTACTGAACACTGTCAATGTAAAAAACATTCAAACCTATAGAGAATTTTTGTGAGTTTATTTGAGCCAAACTGTCAACAATTGCAGGAAGCAAAATCTCAATGGATTGAGATAATGCTCCAGAGAATGGCAGTTTTGCACCTTATTTTATACATTACAATCAAAAGCGAAGACAAAGTGGGTTACAATGAAATTCATTGGTGACAAATTAGGGAAGTGGGAGAAAGCAAAGTGGGAGGGGAGAGGAGAAACCTCTAGGATTGGATGAAAAGTAAAATTATAGACACATACACCTTTTACATAGGTGGGTATAGGATTGTTAGCAGTTAACTATTAACATAATAAAAATAACATGAGAGGATTTATGGTCTGCCCTGGTGCATTGGTTATCTGAGGGGTCTGGGAAAAGGGGAGTTACCCTGACAAACCAAAGGAATGTTATCTTAGATGCAAAAGATAATGAGATAGGCTTAGTTAAGCTTGGCTCAGTGGCTGAGCATTGACCTATGAACTGTGATGTCACAGTTCAATGCCAGGTCAGGACATATGCCTGGGTTGAAGGCTCAATCCCCAGTGTGGGGTGTTCAGGAGACAGCCAGTCAATTATTCTCTCTTATCATTGATGTTTCTATCTCTCTCTCCCTCTCCCTTCCACTCTGAAATCAATAAAAAATATATATTTTTAAAAGATAAAGGCTGACTTTTGTCAGGGAAGCTTCTAGACTAGGACATGACTACCTGCTATAACTGCTTTCAGTTAAAAAGTTAATTGCAGATCATCCTTTGTGGTGACTTTAGGTCTCTGAGTTTGTAAGGCCACCACACAGGCCTTTCCTGAGCTTGTCAGGTTAGCATATGGCCCCTTTTCATCCACAGCACAGATATCTTGTCATCTACCATATTAAGTTAAATCATCGTGTGTGTTTTAATTTTAATAATGATATATCTTGGTGTCACAAAAATGACTCACAAAGAAAACTGAAGAAGATTTTTACATTTGTTGAATATTTACTATGTACTTGGCTCTGATGATGACTTAACAAGATTATCTCATTGAATTATTACTAAACCAAGTCACAGGTGTTGTTTTTATCTGTATTTTTAAATGGAGAAAAAACAGAAGCCAAAAGTACTTAAAGAATAAGATAGAGATTCCTAGAAGGATGGTGGTGGTGGAAGAGTAAGGGTAACCCTCCAAGCAAAAGGAAAATAGTATGCAGGGTTGAGGAAGGATGGAAGAGTAGGCCAGGTTCTTAGAACTAAAAATGAATCCAATATAACTCAAAATAGAATGGAAGGTGTGATAGGCAAGAGGGCAGAAGCAACAATCTAGAGGTGGTCAAGGTAAGGTGTGCCAAGGTAAGATATACCAACTTTACTCTGACTTCAAAAAAGAACTTTTGAAGGTACTTTAAGCAATAACTCAATGTTATGAAATTTTCATTTGAAAGCACCCTCTGTTGTTATGTAAAAGATAGATAAGAGGTAGGGGGAACTGAAAGTGTTTTTAAAAATTAGAATTGTTCTCTCTTTACTGGCTAATCAGCCTCCTGGAAAGTCCCACTATTAAAAAAGGCAGTAAGTAAGAACAGGACAAAGGGTAGGGTGGGGAGTGAGTTACAAAAGTTAAAGAATCTTGTAAAAGCTCAATGTATGAGGTATAATATTGAGGTAAAGAGACAGTGGCCTAAAGTTCAAGAATAGAAAATTTGACTATATCTAACAAAATATAAACATGCATAAAGTTGTATATACAAATATGCTTTTGTTAGGAACAAAAATAGAATACTGGGACTAGCTATAGTTATAAGAAATATTAATCATGCTCTGTTAACTGAGATTGCCTTATTCTGATTAAAGAAAGGACATTCTAATCTGACTGGGAGTTGTACGACCCTGGGTCCCGGGAGTCAACTTTGGACCTGCCAGTCAATCTTGGACCTGGGAGTCAACTTTGGAATGTGTCCATTCTCATTCAAGAACTGCCTATTATCATGGAAAGATTAACAACCTTGTTGTCTAAACAATGGAGTTCCACCCCAGCCTGCATTGCCTACTTCCCCATGCCTGTAATTCCTACTTCCCTGTGTAATCTTTATCCTACCCAATATAAGTAGCTGGCTTATGACGGGGGATGAGGGGGTAGAGAGCAGATTTTTGTGGGTGACCTATTGCTCTCTCATACTGCCAGCAGTATTGGAATAAATGCTCATATATGATTCAACCCTGTCTCTGATGAATTGGCTCAGTTAAAACCACACCAAAAAAGAGAGAAGAAAAAGAATCAAAGAATAAAAAAGTAAACAGAAAATAGGCATAATGTAATAGATATTAAGTCAACTATATCAATAATTACTTTGAGCATAAAAGGTGCAAACAAACCAATTAGAACACAAGTACTCTAGAATGAACAAAAACAAGGCTCAACTATATGCTGTCTACAGGAAACCCACTTTAAATAAAAAGACACATACAGATTAAAAGAGATGGAAAAAATAAAAATAAAGGAATGGAGATAGACCATGCTAAGACTAATCAAAAGAGCACAAAGAATGTGTGGAGGGGAGAGAGAGAGAGAGAGAGAGAGAGAGAGAGAGAGAGAGAGAGAGTGTAAAATATTAGGAATATTATTCAGCCTTCTTAAAAGGAAATCCTGCCATCTGTAACAACATAGATGAATCTAGAGAATGTTATGCTAAATGAAATAAGTCAGATAGAAAAAGACAAATATTGCATGATCCCACATATATGTAGAATCTAAAAAAAAATAAGTGAAACTCATAGTAACAGAGTCAAGTGGTGGTTACCAGAAGCTGGGTGGGTGAGGAAAAGGGAGATATTTGTCAAAAGGCACAAACTTTTAGTTATAGGAGATTCCAAGATGAGGGCCAGAAGGATGGTAGTGAGGAAGAGTGTGTGTGAAAGAGGGAGCAAAAAGGGAGTGTGTGGACATGTGATGTGTGTGTGTCTGAGGGAGGAATAGCTAGATTTTTCAGGACCTTCGGGGGCTGTCAGACCAAGCTTGCATAGCCGGGCAGCTGCTACTGCTATAATCTCTCCAGGAGCACTGGTGCTGCCACAGAGGCCACACCATCTCAAAGGGGAGAGCTGCTGTGAGCCCAGCCTATCTCCACTGAGGGTGCTCTCCAACATCACCTGGGAACCTACAGTCACACAGGCTAGGGAACTGCTGCCTTGGCTGTGAACCACAAACACCCAGACTTTAGCCTCCCCGGATAAGAGCTACAGTGAGTTCTGGAGAGCACTCCCCAGCTGCCAGCCAGACACTTTAGCCCCAGGCACAGAGACTACTTGCATGAACAGCTACCACCCAGGATTGAACAGCAGCCGCCACCCACAATAGCACTGCGAGCCAGCAGCCAACACATATGTCAGCGCACACAAGCAGAGCCAGCAGCCACTGCTCACCATAGCATGCACAAGGGGAGCCAGAAGCCACTGCCTGCAACAGCGCACGTGAGGGGAGACAGCAGCCACCACCCGCAAAAGCATGGGGAAACAGCAGCCACCCCACAACCCCCAGAGAGCAGCGGGTGACCACACAAGGAGTAGCTGCTGCCCCATGACCATGAGAGGAGTACCCACCATCTGCAACCATGTGGGGAGCCAGCAGCAGCTGCCCACAAAAGTGTGCATGAGGGGAGACAGCAGCTACCACCCATTATAGCACATGCGAGGGGATCCAGCAGCTGCTGCCCATGACCACATGGGGAGCCAGCAGCCATCACACAACCCCCAGGGAGCAGTCTGTGACCACCCAAGGAGCAGCTGCCACCCTGTGACCATGAGAGGAGCAGCCACAGCCTGAGACCTCATGACCCAACACCAGGCCCTCTGCTGCAGCCACAGGCACCACATGATTTGATACCTAGATCCTTCAGTGAGAGCAAAAATGGGGAGATAGAAGAACAACTTCCAAAAAAAAAAAAAAAAAAAAAAAGGAGGAAGCGCCAGGAAAGGAACTAAATGAAACGGAGGCATGCAATATATCAGAAAAAGAATTCAGAATAAGGGTAAAACAGTTCATAAACTGGATGGATGAGAAAATCAACAACCTATGTAGGAAAAAAGAAGAAATAAAGACAGATATAACCACAATTAAAAACACTATGGAAGCTTTCAACAGTAGACTAGGAGACGCGGAGGACTGAATTAGCAAATTAGAAGACAGAGCAGCAAAACACATCCAATCTGAACTGTAATTGGAGAAAAAAATCAAAAGATAGGAGGAGAGCCTGAGGGAGCTTTGGTAAAACATGAAATAAATCAACAAAAGTATAATGGGGGTTCTGGAATGAAATGAATGGGGGTTCTAGCCCTTCAACAGGGGCTAGAAACCCTAGTTGAAGAAATGTCAGAAAACTTTCCTGATTTGGGGAAGAAAAAAATCATACAGGCACAGAGAATCCCAAACAAGATACACCCAAAAATATCCACACCAAGACACATCATAATTACAATGGCAAACGTTAACAACAAAGAGAGAATCTTAAAGGCTGCAAGAGAGAGACAGAAAGTTACCTACAAGAGATCTCCCATTAGATTATCAAATGATTTCTCAACAGAAATACATCAGGCCAGAAAGGAATGGAAGCAAACATACAAAGTGATGCAAAGCAAGGGATTGAAACCAAGAATATTCTATCCAGCAAGTCTATCATTCAAAATTGAAGGGGAAATCAGGATATTTACAGAAAAAGAAAGGCTGGGGGAGTTTATCACTACCAAGCTACCAATGCAAGAAATTCTAAAGGGACTGTTGTAAAAAGAAGAAGAAGAAAGGGAGGGAAGAAGAAAAACAGGCACAAAAAATAAAATGGCTATAAACAAGTACCTATCAATAATAACTTTTAAAGTAAATGACCTAAATGCTCCAATCAAAAGACAGTGAGTGGCTGAATTGGTAACAAAACATGACCATATATATGCTGTCTATAAGACACCCACCTTAGAACAAAAAACTAACACAGACTAAAAGTGAAGGGATGGAAAAATATCTTTCAGGCAAATGGAAATTAAAAAAAAAAGCTGGGGTAGCAATACTTACATCGGACAAAATAGACCTCAAGGTGAAGGTAATCACAAGACATAAGGAAGGCCACTTCATAATACTAAAGTGATAGATACAACAAGAGGTTATAACTCTGGTAAACATATATGCACACAATGCAGGAGCACCCAAACGTATTACAAAAACTTCTGGAAGATAGCAAGGGAGAGATCGACAGCAATACGATCATAGTACGAGACTTTACTACCCCACTGACACCACTGGATAAATCCTCTAGACAACATATCAGCAAAGAAACAGCTATCCTAAATGGCTCACTAGATCAGATGGATTTAATTGACATCTTCAGAACATTTAACCCCAAAGCTACAGGATATACATTCTTCTCAAGTGCACATGGGACATTTTCAAAGCTGGACCACATATTGGGTCACAGGCAAAGTCTCTCCAAATTAAAGAAGTTTTAAATCATATCAAGCATCTTCTCAGACCGCAATGGCATAATATTAGAAATCAGCTATAATAAAAACAATAAAAAATATTCAAACACTTGGAGACTGAAAAGCATGCTATTAAAAAATTATTGGGGCAAAACTGGTTTGGCTCAGTGGATAGAGCATCGGCCTGCGGACTCAAAGGTCCCAGGTTCGATTCCGGTCAAGGGCATGTACCTTGGTTGCAGGCACATCCCCAGTAGGAGGTGTGCAGGAGGCAGCTGGTCGATGTTTCTCTCTCATCGATGTTTCTAACTCTCTGTCCTTCTCCCTTCCTCTCTGTTAAAAAAAAAATCAATAAAATATATTTTTAAAAATATGGGTTACCAAAGGGATCACAGAAGAAATTAAAAAGATCCTGGAAACAAATGACAATGAAAACATAACAATGCAAAACCTATGGGACACGGTGAAAGCAGTCCTGAGAGGGAAGTTCATAGCATTACAGGCCTACCTAAAACACACACACGCACACACACACACACACACACGAAAAGCTGGTAATAAATTATCTAATTCTACACAACTTAAAGAATTAGAAAGAGAGCAACAAAATAAAGCCAAGAGTGAGAAGAAGGAAGGAGATAATAAAGATCAGAGCATAAATAAATGACATAGAGACCAAAAATAAAAACAAACAAACCACAATACAAAAGATCAATAAAACCAAGGGATGGTTCTTTGAAAGGATAAACAAGACTGATGAACTTCTAGACACGCTCACCAAGAAGCAAGGAGAGAGGACCCAAATAATCAAAATCAGAAATGAAAGAGGCAAAATAACAACAGACCCCACAGAAATACAAAGGATTGTAAAAAAAACTATGAACAACTCTATTCCAAAAAACTAAACAACCTAGAGGAAATGGACATATTCCTAGCAAGATATGACCTTCTAACACTCAATCATGAAGAATCAAAAAAATCTGAATAGGGAGAAAACAAGATGGCGGCATAAGTAAACACCAGAGATTGCTGCCTCACACAACCACTTCAAAAATACAACTAAAAGATGGAACTGACATCATCCAGAACCACAGGAAGGCTGGCTGAGTGGAAATTCTACAACTAGAAGGAAAGAGAAAAGCATACCAAGACTCAGAGGACGTGCAGTGCAGAAGTAAAATACAAAGGTGCGGAGGTGCATGCGGACAGGGCTGGAGGCTGAGGTCACGATTGTCTTTTTCAATTTGGAGGGAGTCTCAGGCTCTGAGCTCCAGTTCCAGGAGAAACGGGACTGTCTGGCATTGATCAGAATTCGAGGGCAGCTTTCTCTCAGATGTGCTTGCAGCGATTGCCAGGACACTGAGGACAGGACTGAGAGCAGCCATACTGCTCGCTATGCCTGCCCAGTTGATCCCCTGGGGCTCCGCCCCGCCCAAGCCCTGCAAGGAGGCTTTTGCATATGAAAGGCCCGGCCCTCTATAATCTGAAATTTACTTAACAAACTGCAGCTTCCCAGGCCCCAGCGCAACTTGCTTTGCTTTACAGCTGGCTTCTGCAGGGTAGCCTCAGGCAGAGGCTAGAATAGAACCTCCTTAGATCCAAGAGCCAGTGTACCCAGTGGTCAGAGTGGGACCATCCAATTATAACTCCACAGATCCATAAGGAACACACTCAGGGGGAAGACTCAGTGAGCACCAAAGCCCCACTGAAGCAAGTCTTGCCCGAAAAGGGTATCTTCAGCACAGAAGTTCTCCCACCATAGACACAGCTGATTCTCACAGCCAATTGGCCTGAGGTCAAATCCTCCCAGTGTTACCTACAACAATCAAGGCTTAACTACAACAAGACTGTGCACAAAGCCCACAAGGGGGTGCACCAAGAGTGTCCTCCTTAGGTAATTGGGGAGGCTGAACCACTGGGTCCTAGAGGACACAGAGCACAGAAAGCCACTCTATCGACACAGCGAAGTATAAAAAATGCCGAGACAAAGAAACAGGACACAAATGACAGAAATGAAGGAAAGCAAACTACTGGATATAGAATTCAAAACCACACTTTTAAGGTTTTTCAAGATCTTTTTAGAAACCGCCGATAAATGTAGTGAGATCCTCAAGAAATCTAGTGAGACCCTCGATGTTGTGATAAAGAACCAACTAGAAATTAAGCATACACTGACTGAAATAAAAAATATTATACAGACTCCCAACAGCAGACCAGAGGATTGCAAGGATCAAGTCAAAGATTTGAAATGCGAAGAAGCAAAAAACACCCAACCAGAAACGCAAAATAAAAAAGAATCCAAAAATACGAAGATAGTGTAAGGAGCCTCTGGGACAACTTCAAGCGTACCAACATCAGAATTATAGGGGTGCCAGAAGAAGAGAGAGAGCAAGATATTGAAAACCTATTTGAAGAAATAATGACAGAAAACTTCCCCTACCTGGTGAAAGAAATAGACTTACAAGTCCAGGAAGCGCAGAGAACCCCAAACAAAAGGAATCCAAAGAGGACCACATCAAGACACATCATAATTAAAATGCCAAGAGCAAAAGACAAAGAGAGAATCTTAAAAGCAGCAAGAGAAAGAAACTCAGTTACCTACAAGGGAATACCCATACGACTGTCAGCTGATCTCTCAACAGAAACTGCAGGCGAGAAGGGAGTGCATGAAATATTCAAAGTGATGAAGATGAAGAACCTACAACCAAGATTACTTTATCCAGCAAAGCTATCATTCAGAATTGAAGGTCAGATAAAGAGCTTCACAGATAAGGAAAAGCTAAAGGAGATCATCACCACCAAACTAGTATTATATGAAATGCTGAAAGGTATCCTTTAAGAAGAGGAAGAAGAAAAAAAAAGGTAAAGATACAAATTTTGAACAAGAAATACGCATCTATCAACAAGCGAATCTAAAAATCAAGTGAATAAATAATCTGATGAACAGAATGAACTGGTGATTATAATAGAATCAGGGACATAGAAAGGGAATGGACTCACTATTCTTGCGGGGGGGAGGGGTGTGGTGGATGTGGGAAGAAACTGGACAAAAATCATGCACCTATGGATGAGGATAGTGGGTGGAGAGTGAGGGCAGAGGGTGGTGTGGGAACTGGGAGGAGAGGAGTTATGGGGAGGGAAAAGAGGAACAAATATAATAATCTGAACAATAAAGATTTAATTTAAAAAATCTGAATAGACTGATAAAACTCCCCTGTGAAGCCTAGGCTAGGCAGCTTCACATTCAAAAAAGAACTAAAACCTATCCTTCTCAGACTATTCCAAAAAATTCAAGAGGAAGGCACACTTCCAACCTTTTTCTATGAAGCCAGTATTGCCCTAATTCAAAAATCAGATAAAGACACTATAAAGAAAGAGAATTACAGGCCAATATCCCTGATGAACAGAGATGCTAAAATCCTCAACAAAATTCTAGCAAATCAGATCCAGTATTACATTAGAAAGGTCATACACCATGACCAAGTGGGATTTGTTCCAGGGATGCAAGGCTGGTACAATATCCGCAAATTAGCAAATGTGATACACCACATAAACAAATTGAGAGACAAACATCACATAATCATATCAATTGATGCAGAAAAGGCATTTGACAAAATCCAACACCCTTTCCTGATAAAAATTCTCAGCAAAGAGGAAATAGAGGAATCATGCCTCAACATAATAAAAGCCTTATATGACCATCCTACAGCAAACATCATACTAAATGGGCAAAAACTAAAACCATTTCCCTTAAGAACAGGAACAGGACAGGGATGCCCACTTTCACCACTTAGCCATTGCAATCAGACAACAAGAAGAAATAAAAGGCATTTAAATTGGAAAAGGAGAAGTAAAATTGTCATTATTCGCAGATGACATGATAATGTACATAGAAAACCCTAAAGACTCCATCTAAAAACTACTAGATTTCATAAATGAATTCTGAAACATAGCAGGATACAAAATTAACACCCAGAAACCTATGGCTTTTTAATAGACTAGAAGCCCAATGCATGAAATTCATGCAAGGAGCTTGGCCCTCACAGTCACTTTGGTTTGCCTCAGCCCTCACAGCTGCAGTGGCTTGCTTTGGCCCTCACAGCCCTTGCTTCCTCTGGAAGGTTGTCCAGAAGGATGTTTGGAAGGATGTCCGGAAGGTCGTTTGGCTGTCCAGTCTAATTAGCATATTATGCTTCTATTATTATAATGAGCTCACAGAAATAGAAACTGAAAAAAAAAAAACATTTACTATTGCAACAAAAAATTAATATAACTAGGAAAAAATTTAACCAAGGAGACAAAGGATCTGTATTCAGAAAATTTCAGGACACTGAAAGAAGAGATAGAGGAAGATATAAACAAATGGATGAATATACCTGGTTCATGCATTGGTAGAATCAACATCATTAAAATGTCCATACTACCCAAAGCAATCTATCGATTCAATGCAATGCACATTAAAATACCAATGGCATACTTTAAATACCTAGATCAAACTCTCCAAAAATTCATCTGGATTTAAAAAAGACCCCAAATAGCTGCAGCAATCTTGAGAAAGAAGAACAATGTTGGAGGGATCACACTACCAGATAGCAAGATATACTACAAAGCCACTGTTCTCAAAACTGCCTGGTACCGGAACAAGAACAGACATATAGACCAATGGAAGAGAACATTGAAACCCAGAAATCAACTCAAACCATTATGCTCAATTAATATTTGACAAAGGAGGCAAGAGCATACAATGGAGTCAAGACAGTTTCTTTAATAAGTGATATTGGGAAATTTGGTCAGATACATGCAAAAATTTGAAACTAGACCACCAACTTAAACCATACACAAAAATAAACTAAAAATGAATAAAGGACTTAAACATAAGGCAGGAAACCATAAAAATCTTAGAAGAACCTATAGACAGCAAAATAGCAGACTTTTTTCACAGCAATATCTTTACTGATACAGCTAGGGCAATGAAAACTAAGGAGTTAATAAACAAATGGGACTACATCAAAATAGAAAGCTCTGCACAGCAAAAGGAACCATCAACAAAACAAGAAAGTCCACTGCATGGGAGAACATATTTGCCAATGTTAACCCCGATAAGGTTTTAATCTTCAAAATTTATACGAAACTCATACAACTTAACAAAAGGAAGATAAACAATCCAATCAAAGAATGGGCAAAGGACCTCAATAGACACTTTTTGAAAGAAGACATACAGAAGGTGAAGGAACATATGAAAACATGCTCAAAGTCACTAATCATCTGAGAGATGCAAATCAAAATGACAATGCAGTACCATCTCACACCTGTCAGAATGGCTATCATCAACAAATCAATTAATGACAAGTGCTGGCGAAGATGTGGAGAAAAAGGAACCCTCTTGCACTGCTGATGGGAATGCAGACCAGTGCAGCCACTGTGGAAAACAGTATGGTGTTTCCTTAAAAAATTAAAAATAGAACTTCCTTTTGACCCAGTAATCCCACTTCTAGGAATATATCCCAAGTAAACAGAAACACCAATCAGAAAGGATATATGCACCTCTATGTTCATAGCAGCACCATTTACAATAGCTAAGATTTGGAAACAGCCTAAGTGCCCATCAGCAGATGAGTGGTTAGAAAACTGTGATACATCCACACAATGGAATACTACGCTGCTGTAAAAAAAGAAGAAATTCTTACCATTTCCAACAGCATGGATGGAACTGCAGAGCATTATGCTAAGCAAAATAAGCCAGTCAGGGAAAGAGAAATATCACATTATCTCACTTATTTGTGGACTATAATGAACAACATAAAGTAATGAATAAAAACAGAACCAGAGTCATAGAAGCATTGAACAGACTGTCCAACCCATGAGGGAAGGTGGCGGTGGGGTGGGGAGAATGAGGGGGTAAGAGATCAACCTGATTTTTGAATTAGGGCAATACTGGCTTCATAGAAAGAGGTTGGAAGTGTGCCTTCCTCTTAAAATTTTTGGGATAGTCTGAGAAGCACAGGTTTTAGTTCTCCTTTGAATGTTTAGTAAAACTCCCCTGTGAAGACTTCTGGCCCCGGGCTTTTGTTTGCTGGAAACTTTTTGATGACTGCTTCAGTTTCCTCCTTCGTAATCAGCCTATTCAGATATTTTTATTCTTCTTGATTGAGTTTTGGAAGTTTGTATTTTTCTAGGAATATGTCCATTTCCTCTAGTGTGATGATGGAATAGAGTTGTTCATAGTATTTTTTTACAATCCTATGTATTTCTGTAGGATCTGTTGTTATTTCACCTCTTGATTTTCTGACTTTATTTTGGTCTTCTCTCTTTGCTTCTTGGTAAGCATGGCTAGAGGCTCATCAATCTTGTTTTTACTTTCAAATAACCAGCTCTTGGTTTCATTGATCTTTTTTTTGTTTGGGGTTTTTTTGGCCTCTATGTCATTTATTTCTGCTCTGATCTTTTTTATCTCCTTCCTCCTGCTCACTCTGGGCTTTTCTTGTTGCTCTCTTTCTAATTCTTTAAGTTGTGGAGTTAGATAATTTGTTATCGGTTTTTCTTGGTTTTGAGGTAGGTCTGTAATGCTATGGACTTCCCTCTTACGACTGCTTTCATTGTGTCCCATAGCTTCTGGATTGTTGTTTTCATTGTCATTCATTTCCAGGATGTTTTTAATTCCTTCTGTGATCTCTTTGGTAACCCAATCATTTTTTAATAGCATGGTATTCAGCCTCCAATTGTTTGAATATTTTTTATTGTTTTTATTATAGTTGATTTCTAATATTATGCCATTGTGGTCTGAGAAGATGCTTGATATGATTTCAATCTTCTTTAATTTGGAGAGACTTCGCCTGTGACCCAATATGTGGTCCAGCTTTGAAAATGTCCCATGTACACTTGAGAAGAATGTATATTCTGTAGATTTGGGGTGAAATGTTCTGAAGATGTCAATTATGTCTATCTGATCTAGTTAGTCATTTAGGATAGCTGTTTCTTTGCTGATTTTTTTGTCTAGAGGATTTATCCATTGATGTCATTTATTTGTTTTAATTTACATTTCCTTGTTCACATATAATATGGAGCATGTTCACAGATGCTTTTTTTGCCTTCTGTGTATATTTTCTTTGGTAAGGTGTCTGTTAAGGTTTTTGGCCCATTTTAAATCAGGTTCTTTGTTTTGTTTTGTTTTGTTTTAAAAGATTTTTTGTATATTTTGGGTAACAATCTCTTATCAAATATGTTCTTGCAAATATTTTCTCTTATATATCTGTTCATTCTCTTGACAAGTCACATAGGGAGAAAATATTTGATAAGAGATTGTTACCCAAAATATAAATAAATAAATAAATGCCTGGGATTAGGGGGAGGAGGGACAAAATAGGCCAAGCACAGGATTTAGGGGCACTGAAACCACTCTGTATGATACTGCAATAGTATGTACATGTCATTACTCATTTATCCAAATAGTAGAATGCACAACACCAACAGTGAACTGTAATGTACCCTATGGACTTTGGGTGATAATGATGTGTCAGTGTAGGTTCATCAATAATAACAAAGTATCACCTGGTGAGAGATGTTGATAGTGGGGTAGCCTATGCATGTCTGGGGGCAGAGAGTAAGTGGGAAATATCTGTGCCTTCCTGTATAAAGCAAGAGCAGAACAGACTTTTTAGAATCATTTGACAATCAAATATGAAATCACTGTCAGCTATGACTGTTATGTCAAGTGCTATGTCAAGACAGAGGTAAGGGGGTGTAATGGCAATGCCCTTAGGAGGACCCCAGAATACCCCAAACGACAAGTCTAAACCTTTGGATAAGTACTCAAACTCGACACTGGTATGAGTGGGATCTCCAACACTTGTGGGCTGTGAGAATTCAAAGCTCCAACCACCCAATTCTTGAGCTCAGCTGTACCATGGGTCATGCTCAGAGCCCTACTGGACTTCCACTCCAATGCATGCATGTCACCACTCTAGCCTCCAGTGATTAGAACTTTACAATGGATGCTCATTCTATAAACTCCCCCTCTCTGTATGTAATCTGCATGAGACTCTATTGGCTTATTGGGGATGTCTCCCCTAATAAATCTGGCATTGTGGGAAGATACAAATATGTGTGAGAGACTCCTTTTGGGGATGTTCCCTTGCTGAGTTGTCCATTTGTGCTTTAAGCCAAGTGTATTGCTAATAAAGTTGCTTGCTTTGTTTCCCTACAAATTTTCTTGCTTTGCTTTTAACACTGCTTTCTGTCACTGGTCTAAATTCTTTCTCACAAGCATGACAAGAGCTGAGGGGCGAGCCCTTCCAACTTGAGTAGCTCTCTGGTAATGTCTTTCTGGTGCAATGACTAGAATTGCTGAATCACCTGCTTTCACTTTGTTGGGGATGCAGGAATGCAGTAAGTTTTGTTCCTAGCCAGTTAACCCTTTGTGCATGCATGTTAGTTTTCTTGGGGGAGAGGGGGTGATCAACAGCATAAGAAATGAGGCAACTGGAATAAAGTTATGTCCATTGACAGATATGAGGAGAAGGATGAGTACATAGGCTTGCCTAGGATCTGAAGAAAAGAGGCAATTCCTCCCTCCTGTTTTGAGTTTCCAATGTGCCTATGTGAGTAAGAACCTTGCAGAGGTGTCTGGGGTTGAACCCTAAGACATGCAGGGGCCTCATAGGGACTTCCATTTCACTTGTAATTAACTGGCTGGCTCATCCAAGGATGCATAAATAAGGGTTGATCATCCAGTGTTCTGAGCCCTCCCAGCTGTTTTAGATGCCCAGGAGAGAAACTGAGATATACTAGTAAGAGAGTGTGGGGTGACCAGAAGGGTAACAACTTCTGGGAGCCCTGCTCACAAACTGCACACAGAGACCCACTACCTCTAATCACTAGCTCATCTGTTCATAGACATGACTGCTAAAGGAATTAATTAAAGCCACTGTTTATTCACTCTCTATTCCATCAGGTTTTTGGCCTCTATATCTGCATTTATTCTCTCTATAGGACTTTAAGGGGAGGAACTTGCTGTATGTGCAGGGCTGCATAGTAAATACTAGTAGGACTAATTGGGGGCCCCACAAGTTTGCAAGATATTACACTAGGTTCAGGAAGGATATCCCTTTCTTTTTTTGTTTATATGAACATTGTAAGGAAAGACACTGGCCAGATGCTATTAATTGACAACTATTATTGTTGTGTGAGCAGAGGCATAAGTGAGACACCCTGGTTGAACAAATTGAAGCTTAGATCTTATGGTTATTTGCCTGGCTGATCGGGTCCCTTTAGTCCACCCCATTGATTGAGGAACTGGTTCCATGCCAATCTATAGTAATAAAAGTATAATATTCTAATTAGATCAGACAGCCAAACGATCTTCCGGACATCATCCCAGATGACCTTTCAGATGAAGCTGCCATGGTGGGGGCTGAGGCAGAGGTAGTTAGGGGCAATCAGGCAGGCAAGCAGGTGAGAGGTTAGAAGCCAGTGGTCCCAGATTGCTAGAGGGTACAGGCCGAGCTGAGGGATTCCCCCACCCACGTGCACAAATTTTGTGCACCAGGCCTCTATTTATGAAATAAATGAGATTAGAGGATGTCCTTCATGTACATACTCCAAGCTCGAATACCTAACATTGAGACCAAAAGACAATTTGTTAGGTATCTTGATAAGGTTGACAGATGTAGCAGGGAATGTTGGCTTTGTCCTACTGAACCTTATCAAAATATAGGGGATATCAGTGAATTACCTGCTTAGATATGAACTAAGGAAGGGTTACTCACTCTATTCAGGCATCTGTTATGCATAGATTCTGCAGGACCCAGGAGAGTGGAGGAGTAGGCAAGAATGGCAGATATTCAGACATTCCAGTAGAAAAATATGTTGGATAGCAAATGTTTTTAGGGAATGTGAATACTGCAAGACCCTAGAAGGGTCCCATATTTACAACTGCTGGTGGGACTAGAAATAGTGCAATTCTTGCTCTAGCAGTGTCTTTGGCAGGAAAAACAGGTCAGTAACTGATGGCATTGTTGCCTAAATAGAATAGTGTACCCAGAAGGTACAAGACCTCCCTCCATGGTACAGGGAAGAAGGGTTCAGAGGCTAAGGAAATTTTAAATTAAATGGGAATAAAGATGTCAGTAGGGGCTCAGGAGACTGGCATGGAGTTGAGCTCCCTGTCTGAGTCAGGTATAATCCATTCCCAGGAAATCTGATTATTGCCCTGCTCATTAGTAAGGTCACCCTCAGGGCATGGGATAAACACATCTATGGGTAACTGCAGCCAGAAATTTTGGTTACACAGTAAAACTAGTTAATTTTGGAAACCCATGCCTGAGAAGGGATGCTTTCTCCAGGCAGTATTTAGATGGAAAACCAAAATCCAATACCATAAGATTCACTTCTGAGATACAGCCTAAAGAACTGGGAAAATTTGACTCTCAAACCTTAAAAGGAAAAACTTTATTTTTCTTTTGTAATATAGCTTGGCCTCAATATAAATTAGGAGATGGGGGAGTTTGGCCAGGAAATCGAAGCCTAAATTATAATGCAATCTTGCAGCTAGACTTATTTTGTCAAAGGCAGGGCAAGTGGACTGAAATACCATATGTGCAGGTCTTCATGGCCCTGAGAAATAACTAAAAAATGTACAAATACTATAAGGTAGATCCTGTGCTCTTAGCAGCCATAGCAAAGAAAGAACTAAATCTTGAGAGTGAATGCCCGAATCCACCCATGGTGCCTCAACAACCAATTTCCCCAGAACTAGCATCACCCTATACTGAATCAACCAGTCAGAGCAAAGATTAAACAACAAATTTCAAAGAAAAACAAAGAATACAATCTCAACATTTCCCTTCGATGAAAGCCTAGGACAGGAGGGAATATTAAGAACTCAGGTTCCATTTAGCGTGCAAGACTTAATAGGCATAAAGAATAAGTTGGAAAGTTTTACAGAATGCCTCAGCAAATTTATCCAAGAATGGAAAAGGCTCACTTTAATGTATGATTTATCTTGGAGGATATTAATTGAATCCTCCAAGAAGCCCTGCTTATGCAAATGAGGTCCATACAGAAAATGATAACTCCACCAGGAACAGAGGCCATCCTATCTTCTAATCCTAATTGGGACTATAATTCAGAGGATGTGAGACAGACCACAGATCACATGCTTTTTTTGCCTCCTGCAGGGAATAAAAAGCCTCCCAAAAGAAATCTTCTAGTAATAATGAACTGGCAACCATTGACCAAGGTCCCCAAGAAAATTCCACCACCTTCATAGAAAGGATAAGGAAAGCTTTAATTAAGTGCACCAAACTAGATCCCAATGATCCAGTTGGAGCTATTGTCCTGAAAGACAAATTCATGACCCAATCAGCCCCAGATATTAGGAGGAAAGACAGATATTAAAAATAGGACCAGCTACTCCCACAGAAGGGATGTTAAAAGTAGCATCTTTGGTATTTTACAACAGTGATCCAAGAGGATGAAGAGAGGGGCTTTAGAAAATGAAAAGCACAAAGAGAAAAGTCAGGCACAGCTTCTTTCCACCCTAAAAGAACAGTGGCTGATGATGCCACAGAAGGGAAAACCCAAAATTTCTCCTCCCAGCAATTGCCATAAATTCGGGCAGCCCATATGGAAAAGGGAGTGCCCTAGGAAGTTGCCTACTCAAAAAATGTGCCCCCTCTGCCTCAAATTCAGCCACTGGAAGACAAACTATCCCGGGACCCAGAAGGTCCCTAGACCAAAACCTACCCACACAATGGCCTTGAAATCAAGGGGCCCTGTGTCCCAGTTGGCTCCTGCTAGGAACACCATCATTGAAGCAACAGAGGCAATGGTAACCCTCAAAGTGGCAGGAAGGTACATTAATTTCCTTTTGGACATGGAGTCACCTTCTCTGTGCCAACCTCCTGTAGGGCTCTCTCTCTTCCTTCAGCAGCATTATACAAGGAGTAGATGGAAAATGCCAAGCAAAATACTTTACACTACCTTTAAATTGCCTATTGATAGGGGAGGCTAGGGGACTGTCTAGGGCGGGGGGGGGGGGGGGATGGACACATATATAATATCCTTTGTAATACTTCAAGCAATAAAATAAAATAAAATAAATCAAAAAAAAATAAAAGAAAAAAAAATAAATTGCCTATGGGGAGCAACTACCTTTTATTTTTAAGCCCTAGCTTTTAAAGAAATATTTGCATTGATTTTTTTTTTTTTTTTGAGAGAGAGAGAGGAAGGGAAAGGGGGAGAAACATCCATTGGCTGCCTCCAGCACACCCCCTACTGGGGGTTGATTTCACAACCGAGGCATGTGCCCTGACCAGAAATTGAATTAGCAATCTTTCGGTGCACCAGACAATGCCTAAACAACTGAGCCAGGGAAGGAGCAACTACTTTTGTTCACCAATTCTTAATTTTGACAGAATGTCCCATTCCATTGTTAGGGAAAGATATTTTAAATAAAGTGAAAATCTTAGTGATTTTTTTCAACAGATATTTCAAATCCTATTCCAATTATAACCTTACTTGTAAAAAGAGGAGAGCTGAAATAGATACAGACATAAACCAGGAGCTTAACCTCCAGGTCTGGGCCATGAGAACTCCAGGCTGAGCCCAGAGGGCCAACCTGGCCATGATCAGACTGACGGATCTTAGCAAATTTCCAAATACATGGCAATATCTTATAAATCCAGAAGAAGGGAGGGGCCCACAAAAGGTTATTACAATATTCCTTGGTCACGGACTGCTGATTCCTTGTAATTCCCCCCTTGCAACACCCCTATCCTACCTATTAGGGAAAAAGAAGGAATATATAGGTTGGTCCAAGATTTATGAACTATTGAGGCTGTAATTCCTATACACCTCATAATACGAAATCCATATACAATTTGGGGAAATTTTCCCTCTCAAACTCAATGATTCTTAGCATTAGACTTGAAAGATACTTTCTTTTGTGTCCCATTAGACCCAAATTACCAATTCTTGTTTGCCTTTGAATGGACAGATGCCCAGTGACAAAAAAAAAAAAAAACAGTTTACATGGAAAATTCTCTTCCAAGGATTCAGAGATAGCCCACATTATTTGGACAGGCCTTGGCAGAGGATTTAAGAGACTTATCATTCGAGGAGTGTGGACAGGTCATCTCATATATGGATGACCTACTAATCTGTTCTCCTACTGAAGAACTGGGGTGCAAACATATCTTACAAATCCTAAATTTCCTAGCCAAGAGAAGCTTTAAGGTCTCTAAAAATAAGGTTTAAATCCTTCAACAAAGAGTAGAGTATCTAGGCTTTATGCTAACTCCTGGAAAAGGAATGCTGTCTTCAGAAAGAATTCAGGCTATCCTAGGTATTCCGGAGCCGATTACCCAAAGACAGCTACGAGCTTTTCCAGGGCTAACCAAATACAGTAGATTCTGGATCCCAACATATGAAGGAAAAGCCTGACACCTATATGAGACCCTAAAAGAAAGCAATCAGCAGGAAACAACTAGTTTACAATGTGGAAAAGATCAACAAAGGGCCATCAAAGGCCTAAAGAAGGTTTTGACTCAAAACTCTTGCTTTGAGTTTGCAGGACTTTGAAAACCCCTTCTAATTAAAATGATGGCAGGGGATTACATTAGGGGTTTTAACACAGGCCTTGGGACCAACCAAGAGACCAATTGGCTACTTATCAAAAGAACTGGTTAGAGTAGCCCAGGCCTGGGCCAATGTCTCAGGGTAGTCACAGCAGCTGCCCTGCTCTTAGAGTTTGCTTTTAAATTATCCTTAGGACAAGAAATTACTCTGTATGCCTCTCATCAAATAGGACCTTTATTAAATACCAAAGGGCCCCATTGGCTTACTTACAATTGCATGTTACAATATCAGGTCACCTTGATTGAAAACCTTCAAGTGAAAACAGCAAATTGCACAGTCCTGAATCCAACTACCCTAGTGCCTGCATCCAATAAAAAATTGAATGTCTTAAAAGCAAGTGGAGAATTGAGAGGAACAATCTCTCTGGGGTGTTTATTTTTACTCTGAGAGTCGCCAACTCTATAGTCATAAATACCTTACTAGCAGTAGGTAGTATCTTCAAACCCCTCCAGAAATTGTCTCCTTTGTTCTTCACCATCACTCCATCGAGAATAAGCTCCACATATTCCCAATAATGCATCCTTGAAAAGAAGTTGCTTTTCTGCTGAGACACCATGAATACTTACCCTAGCTTCTGCAGCTTACATTGTGGATGCTTTGCTTTTTCACATAAAATTCCAACTCCTGAGTCTCCCAGGGCATTTTCTCCCAAGTAGAGTCTGGTCAGGGACTGGTTGATGTTCAGGACGGATGCGAGATCCACACAACATGCCAATGTGAGACTGCAGTTGACCAACCTTCCACAGAAATGACAGAAATTCAACACACCTTTCACCCACTCTGCTATGAATCAAGGAAGCACTTGTCCTGTCACTGCATCTAGCCCAATCCACACATGGAAGAGTGCATCCAAGCTCTATATTAACTTTTTATTTCCTTTTCTTTGTGTAATAGCAAGTAAACACCTTCTAAATCTATGCTGATACTGCATCTTCCCAGCTCCCTATGTTTATTACTAGTGGCCCAGTGCACGAAATTCATGCACAGAAAGGGGGTTCCCTCAGCCCAGCCTGCACCCTCTCCCAATCTGGGACTGCTGGGTCCTAACCACTCACCTGCCTGCCTGCCTGATTGCCCCTAACTGCCTCTGCCTGCCTGCCTGATCGTCCCTAACCTCTCTGCCTGCCTGCCTGATCGCCCCCAACTGCCCTTCCCTGCCAGTCTGATCTCAACGCCAACTACTCTGCCCTGCCTGCCTGATCACACCTAACTGCCCTCCCCTGCCGGCCAATTTGGGATTGGTCGGTTTCTATGCCAGTCAGCGTCAAAAGCTCCACCTCCTAGGCAGCCATTGGTTTCTCACAGTTGACCCAGATTTGGTTCTGATTGGTCAGTTTCTATGGCAGTCAGTGACTCCGGGCCTATCTCCGGGCCTGATCAGAGAGTTGGGGCTTATCAGCAGCCCCCACAGAGGCCTGGAGAGAAACAGAGGCTCAGCTGCTGGTGAAGCCAAGAGAGAAAGAGAGAGGCAATGGCTGATCAACAACTGCCACAGATGCTGCAGATCAGACCCTGCCTCTCTCTCTGGGCCTGATCTGCAGCCCCCCACACAGGCGGCAGTCAGTGCTGGGTCCCCACGGCAACCCAGCACTGACTGCAGGACTGACTTCCGGTGTTCGGTGGAGCCTTCAGTTGGTCATTACGGACCCTGGGTTTTTATATATTAGGATTGTGTTGAATATACACAATATACAATTTACCATTGTAACCATTTTTTAAAGAGAATGGAGGGGAAGGTGGAGGGAGAGACACAAAGAGAAAGAGAGACATCGATGTTAGAGAGACACACAGTACGGTTGCCTCCCACATGCACCCCGACCAGGGCTGGGGATTGAGCCTGCAACTAAGGTATGTGCCTTGACCAGGAATCAAACCTCAGACCTGTTGGTTCATGAGCTGATGCTCCAATCAAACTGGTCAGGGCTGTTACCATTTGTAAGTGTACAATTCAGTAGCATTAAGTATATTCACATTGTTGTGCAACCATCACCACCCTCCATCTCCAGAACTTTCTCATCATCCCAAACTAAAACTGTGTCTCCATTAAATAATAATTCCCAATTCTCCTCCCCCAATCCCTGACAACCACCCTTCTACTTCCTGTCTCTATGACTTTGACCATTTTAGGAACCTCATGTACATAAGAGGACCATATAGAATTTGGCCTTTGTGTCTGGCTT
The DNA here is from genome assembly GCF_964212035.1 of Myotis nattereri. Classification (NCBI taxonomy): domain Eukaryota; kingdom Metazoa; phylum Chordata; class Mammalia; order Chiroptera; family Vespertilionidae; genus Myotis; species Myotis nattereri. Next base: position 8,041,719 of record NC_138080.1, on the reverse strand, counting down.
ATTTTACTTAGTATAATGTCCAAGGTTTAACCGTGTTTCAGCATGTGTTAGAATTCCTTTTATGGCTCTATTTGTGAATATGCCACATTTTTTAAATCTATCCATTGGTGGACACTTGGGTTGTTTCCCCCTTGGGGCTATTGTGAATAACGCTGCTGAGGACATGTTTGAGTGCCTCATTTCAACTCTTTGGTAATTCTGTTTAATGTTTTTAGGAACTGACACAGTTTTCCCCAGCAGCTGCACCATTTAACATTCCCACCAACAAAGTATGAGATTTCCACTTTCTCCACATTCTCACCAACACTTGATGTTTTCTGTTTTGTGTTGTTTTATAACAGTGATGGTGAACCTTTTGAGCTCGGCGTGTCAGCATTTTGAAAAACCCTAACTTAACTCTGGTGCTGTGTCACATATAGAAATTTTTTGATATTTACAACCATAGTGAAACAAAGATTTATATTTTTGATATTTATTTTATATATTTAAATGCCATTTAACAAAGAAAAATCAACCAAAAAAAATGAGTTTGGGTGTCACCTCTGACACGTGTGTCATAGGTTCGCCATCACTGTTTTATAATAACCATCCTAATAGGTGTACATTAACTGTACCATTTTCAAGTGCTTTCTTCTCTTCTTCAAAATTCAAGTGTCTCAGAAGCATTTGGTAAAGGGCTGCACAGAATATTAAGTGTGTGCAATGCTTTAGCACCATTTTTCCTATTCAATGTTGAAACCAAGGGCCTGTCATGAAGTCCCAAGACTCTTCCAGACCACTGCATTATACTGGTTGTATTTCTTCAGCTAGGCAGTGAACACCTTAAAGGCAACATAGTACTTTGACTGAGTTCCCCCTCCAGTGCTTAGCATGTGGCTTTTTCCACAGCAAACACTAACTGATGGAATTACTGACTAACACCTGAGGTAACACAGGGGACATCTGAGCAGCCAAGGCCATCCCCTCACTAACACTCCAGCCTGTGGGAGCTCATTGAGCCACTGTTCATGCTTCAAGGAGGAAATGAGTTCACACTCACCACAGCTTCTTCAGAGTGCAGAATGCATGCCTCAGTCCCACACACACACGTTTGACTCCGCAGTCTGCCAGAGCATTGTGGCTCAGATCCAGTTCCACCAGCATATAGGTGCTACTCAGGACCGAGGAGATGTAGAAACAGCACTGATGGGAAAGGCAACACTGTCTCAACCTTGATGCCAAGCACAGAAACAGAAAGTGTCAGAATACAGCTGCCTCATATTGCCTCTGGTTTGCACATGTTTTTAGCCTAAACAGGGACACTTGTATTCTCACATTACAAAGGAAAAATCATAATGAAGTTTTTATTTAATTTTATTTTATTGTTTAAAGTATTATAAATAGTAGTACATATGTTTCCTTGTTTTCCCCATTGACCTTCCCCCGGTCTCCCCTACCGCCCCCAACCCCCCCCCCCCCCCCCGCCACACACACACACACATGCCCTCATGCGCATAATGAAGTTTTTGAAAAGTTATCACAACTCCTGAATACAGCCCAAGTCATATAGGGAAGTTAGCTCTCTCAGCCTGAGACCACAACTGCTGAGCACCAGGCAGTGAACTCCCTTTGTAAATAATGGTCAACTCTCCAATATATAAATGGCATGTTCCTGTTCTGTAAATAAAAAGGGTAGTGAAGCTGTGGGTTCCACTTCTGTACCACATGCTCTTAACAGTTGAAATTCCCTCAGACAGATGCCGGGCTCTCTAGGGTTATACCCATCTACTTTACTTTGCCAGCCCCATTCCTGCTATTCTGCTCAGTGATTTAATCCCAGATCCCCATCCATACTGGAGGAGCAAGCAGTTCTGATTCTTGATTTGTTTTACACACACACAAACACACATACGCTCACTCACCATTACTAAAAATAATGATTTGTCTCTGTCATAGGAAAAAGAACAATAACCTATTTCCTTTCCAGGACAATAGTTAAGATATCCTAGAGGTTTCTGGACCACCCTATCGTTCTGTCTCCATCTTCACACCAATTAGAAGCAAATGAACCACTAAATATGTATTTATCTGCAAAGCAACTCATTATCACCCACACCTCCCTATTTATGTTTCACTCCCTAGGATCACACAGGGGCATCCAGAGGGGCAATGGGGATAGTAGTGTGGGATGAGGGCAGAGAGGCAGGTGAAGTGCCAAACCCAGCCAGAGCCTTCAAGGAAAGAAGGAGTCTTCAAGGCAAAAATTAGAAAGGATTTGTAATTTATCAAGAGAGCAATGAGATATACCCTTATGTTCATTGTAGCATTATTTACAGTTGCCAAGATTTGGAAATAGTCCAAATTCCCATGAGTAAATGATTGGTTAAAAAAGTTGTGGTATGCTGTAACCGGTTTGGCTCAGTGGATAGAGCATTGGCCTGCAGACTGAAGGGTCCCAGGTTCGATTCCAGTCAAGGATATATACCTTGGTTGCGGGTACATCCCCGGTAGGAGGTGTGCAGGAGGCAGCAGATTGATGTTTCTCTCTCGTCGATATTTCTAACTCTCTATCCCTCTCCCTTCCTCTCTATTAAAAAAAATTAATAAAATATATTTTAAAAAGTTGTGGTACATTTGCACAATGGAATACTGTGTGCCTGTCAAAAAAGAAGGGAATCTTACCTTTTGCAACAGCATGGATGGACCTGGAGATTTTTTTTAAAATGTATTCTATTGATTTTTTACAGAGAGGAAGGGAAAGGGATAGAGAGTTAGAAACATCGATGAGAGAGAAACATCGATCAGCTGCCTCCTGCACACCCCCCACCACCACTGGGGATGTGCCTGCAACCAAGATACATGCCCTTGCCCAGAATTGAACCTGGGACCTTTCAGTCCACAGGCCAATGCTCTATCCACTGAGCCAGACTGGTTAGGGTGGACCTGGAGATTTTTATGCTAAATGAAATAAGCCAGTCAGAGAAAGACAAGTACCACATGATTTATATGTGGAATCTAATGGACAAAATAAACTAACAAACAAAATAGAAACACTCTCATAGATAGAGAGCAGATTGACAACTATCAGAGGGGTGGGAGGTTGCAGGCCTAGGTGAAAGAGATGAAGGGATTAAGCAAAAACCCCCACAAAATATGGACACAGACAACATTATGGTTATTACCAGAGGGAAAGAGGGTTGGAGAAAGTAAAAGAGGGTATGGGGGGATAAATGCTTATGAAAGGAGACTTAACTTGGGGTGGTGAACACACAATACAATATACAGATGATATATTACAGAATTGTACACCAGAAGCCTAGATAATTTTATTAACCAACTTTACCCCAATAAAATCAATTTAAAAAGACTGTATTCCATTTTTTAAAAGTGAAGAGATAGCACTTAAGCAAGTGGAATGTCATGATTAAGGTAGAATTTTTAAAATAACCCTCTGACTTCTGTTATGAACAAGGGGTTGGAGTGTAGCAAAAGTGGATGCAGGGAGAATAAACAGCCATGTTATTCCTTCAGGTATGTATTTTGTTGTGGTGGTTGTAAGACCTCACCTGAGGATAATTTTTGCATTGCTTTTCAAGGAGTGGAAAGGAGGGAGGGAGGGAGAGGGAGAGAGACAAGAGAGAGAGAAACATCGATGTGAGAGAGACACATGGATTGATTGCCTTTCCCCCTCCCCATGTGACCCAATCAGGGCCAGAGGATGGAACCTGCAACCCATGTACGTGCCCTTGATCAGAAATTGAACCTGCAACCCTTAAGTGTAAGGGGTGTGTGTGTGTGTGTGTGTGTGTGTGTGTGTGAGAGAGAGAGAGAGAGAGAGAGAGAGAGAGAGAGAGAGAGAGAGAGAAATAGAGAGGGGGGGCTCTAACCACTTAGCCCACCGGTCAGGGCCAGTGTGTATTTTTGAGCACTAATGTGTGCTAAGACACTTCTTAAGGCAATGTCAAGACAAACACAAATCCTGCCCTTGGAAGTTGATGATCTTGGAAGCCATTGCAATATCCAAAAAAAGTGATTGTGGTTGTTGGATCTGGGCTGGTGGAGTGAAGATGAGGAAAGTTGGGCAATGGCTTGTAAAGTAGGAAAAATTGATAAGATTGGGGATGGGGTGGGTATGATGAGCAAGAGACAAAGGTAAGGCATCTCAGAGTGGTGGGCTGTCAAGAATGCAGCTGTGCTATGGAACAGGGCTGCAGGGATAACCCATACACCCTGTGCTCAACTCAGGGCACATGAGTCTGATTCATGTGTGGACTCAAAACAAGCACTTTAGAATAAAGCTACCAGAAATTCCCTGTGACAATTCAATCTGTACAAAATGTCCTGATGGGTCCCAGCCCAGTAGCCATCATTGTATGTGATGAAACTCTCAGATTCACATCTATGAGCATGGCCAATGAGGAAATGGAAGCTTTTGAAGGTCATATCTCTTTTAACCCACCACCAGCAAATGACTTGTTTTCCGTTCCCCTTCATCCTTCTCTATCCAATACTTCCCAAATAACTGGACTCTTATCTCTTCTGCCTTCTCACTTGTCATGGGTTGAATTGTGCTCCCCACAAAAAAATTCATACATTGAAGGTTTAACCACTAGGACCTCAGAGTGTGACTGTATTTGGAGATGGACTTTTTAAATAGGTCATTATGCTAAAATGAGGTCATTAGAGCAGGTCTAATCATCCTTGTAAGAAGTGGAGATCAGACATGCAGAAAAAGACCATGTGAGCACACGGGGAGAAGATGCCATTTACACCCAAGGAAACAATCCACAGTAGAAACAAACCCTGCCCAGAACTTCATATTAAACTTCCAGCCTCTGGGACTGTGAAAAATATATATTTCTGTTTTTTAAGCCCCTCAATCTGTGGTACATTGCCATGGCATCCCTGAGAAACTAAAACCACTGATCTGTCCCCTGAGATATTCCTCCAGCTCTCTCTCTTCCTCTCTCTCTCTCTTTCTTTCTCTCTACACACACACACACACACACACACACACACACACACACACACACCACAGAGAGATTCTTACCACAATCTCTGAATATTACAGCCAGGATTCTGTAGCATTTCACATAACACCTTCATCCCTGCATCCCCCAAAGGATTGCCACTGAGGTTCAATTCAGTGAGGTTCTGGTTAGCACCCAGGACAGAGAAGAGGCTCCGACAAATGCTGGAAGTGAGATAGCAGTTCACCCATCTAGAAAGGAAGGGAAAATGCAGAAGAAAATCAGTCTTTAAGAACAGCAAACAAGCTAAGGAACCAGGAGTGCCTGGTACCCATTGAGACAATGGCCCCCCAGAGATGAAGAAATAAATCACCAAATCAAAGGTTGCCCACCAAGGAGTGAAGAAGGCAGGGAGCCTTGGTAATTCTCTTTCATCGTTGATATTTCTATCCCTCTCTCTCCCCCGCATTGGTCAGCTGTCACTCTACCAAGTGATGCAGAGACCAGTTCTCACCCTGGCTGCACAGTGGCATCAGCAGTACTCTCAAAAGTCCCTAGGCCAGGGGTGGGCAACCATTTTGTGAGTGCGTGCCAAAACCAGCAAAATCTCTGACTCAAAATTCTTCTGCGGTGCCAACCCTAATTTTTTGAGAACATGTTATGCCTACTTGATATCTCTTCAAGTGTACTTATGTGAAGGACCTTGAAGAAATAATAAAATTCATTTGAGCGACAAAAACACAGTATATGATGATGAAAAATACATTTATTTTTAAATGTATACATGTACACTGATAGTCCGACAGAAAACTTTATGACTCCGTTTGATATTATCAGTGGGACTTTTGCTGCTGCATCACTGATGACAGAGATTTTACATCAGGTTTATATTTCATGACCTTCAGAGATATGCACGAGCTACTACTTTCATCTGTCAGGCTACTCCTATTGCAAGACTTAACAGAATTCATCACTGAGAACAAAGATTCACAATTGTAAATGGAAGATTATAAGAGAGGGTTTCGTGTGCCAGCAAAAATTATTGGCGTGCCATGTTTGGCACGCGTGCCAGGGGTTGCCCACCCCTGCCCTAGGCCAAGCCACACCCTGGAAATAACATCAGGCTCTCAGTGATGGGACCAGATACATCAATATTTTAAAGATTTTCAGGTGATTCCAATGTGCAGCTCTTGTTCAAATGCAGATTCTGACCCCACAGGTCTTGGGTTGGGCCTGCACTTCTTTTTTAAAAATATTTTACATGTTTTCTATTGATTTCAGAGAGAGGAAGGGGAGAGAGAGAGGGATAGAAACATCAATGATGAGAGAGAATAATTGACCGGTTGCCTCCTGCCAGGGATCGAGTCCCCAACCTGGGCATGTGCCTTGACTGGGAATCGAACTGTGATCTCCTAGTCCATGAGCCACACCGACCAGGCATTGGCCTGCACCTCTAACTGGCACTGAGTGGATGCCCCTGCCACTGGTCCCAAGAAGGTTCTAGAACACATGAAGCAAGCACCTGCCCTCAGAAGAAGGGATCTGAGATCTGGAGAGACTGCATCAGGCTTTTCATTAGGTGTTTCAGAGTCTCTGTGAGTCTTCCTCACATCTGTGGATTCTTGGTCATGTCTTTTAGGGCTTTAATGAGCAGGTCTGCCTCTTTCTCTCTCCACCTACCCTATCTTCTTTCTAGCTATTTGAAACTATTTGCCACTATAGAAGCATATCCCACTTTCCCACCTCCCACCCTCTGAGCCTCTGCTGTTTTGTCTGGGCTGCCTCTGCCCAACTCAACTCTCTCATTCCCCATCCTTTAGGATCTGGCAGATTGGGAGTTCCCCTTCTGGGTGCCTCAGGTGCATTCTTCAAGTGTTCTTTCCATCGCCCATCTTCCTCAGTCTACCTGCATTTCCCAACTGTCCCCACAACTGAACTTTAAGTCACTGGGATTAGGACCAGAGGATGGTCCTTGATGACAGCACAATAAAGATGCTGGAGAGACAGAGAAAATCTATTGAAAATTCATTGCTGCTGATGGAAGAGTCCAGCCTACTTTCTCCTTAATTTTGTCTGATGTCTAGTGTCTTCTACAGAGGTCACACCCATGCACCTTCCCACAGCTATTGTGGTTGTGGCAGTTCCATGCAAGGATTTCAGAAGTTGGGTAACAACTGCTTCACTGTACCAACCAACCACGGGCTTCCAACCCCCCAGCACATGGGTGAACAGACTGTGATGTAGTGCTGTTGGTGATAACTTGATTGCAAGCACAGTGGGGCCTAGGAATGCTCTCTCTTTCTAGCCCTATTTTCCTCAATTTCACCGTATTGCATTTGTTCCAATGAAGCTGTGTCCCTCCCCATTGTCTCCTACACACACTCTTCCTCAGACCACATTCACATCTTGTTCTTACCGTACTCCACTGCACAAATCCCTTTACCTTTTACTCCTCTCACCCACATCTCCACCACTCTATCAAGGCAGGCTCAGGCTTCAATCTGAGAAAACTTCATTTGGTGCTCAGTGCTAAGGGCCCTCTGTCCTCTGTGATCCTGGAACAAAGTCACTTGGCTTATTTTGCCCCTTTGGTATTGACTGGCTAATATGAACTAGAATCCCCAAATGAATTATAAGCAATTTGAATTTACAAACACTTTTACTCAGTACTCTATTGTTTCATTGGCTTTTTCTCATCCCATTTGTCTAGCTACCCTTCTTCTATTGCTCAGTCTCTACCAGTGAAGGTATCTACTAGAAATGGTGGTTGCATTGCATTGTTGTGGCAACTGCATTTGAAAGACAGTTGATAAGAGGGGAGAGGGAGCAAGAGCAAAGAAAAAGGTGGCTAAAAAGCAGAGGGCATGTTCTACGACCTGCCTGAAATTGGTTTCCTTACCGATGAGAAGAGGCCATATGAGGACCTGGGACAACACACTGGTCCACATCAGAGTGTTGAGCTTCCTCTTCCTCTTCCTCTTCCTCTTCCTCTTCCTCTTCCTCCTCCTCTTCCTCCTCCTCCTTGGGCGAGTTATGGAGCAACCTCAGGGAAAGGGATTGCACATTGTGACAGTTCTTGATACAGAAAGAGGAAACCACATGGTCCATTCTGGTGGAGAGATTGATCTCAATTTTGGGGAAGTAGTCCATGGCCTTTTGCACAAAGTCCTCTTCCTGCATCTCATACAAGCAGTAGAACAACTCCAGCTGGCTGGGCTGCATCTTCAGGGTCTTGGCCTTGGCTTTTGCTTCAATCCACTTCAGCAGCTCCAGCCTGATTTGCTGAGAAATCTTACAACTCAGTTTTCTCTCCAAGTACGAAGTTCTCTCCTGGTTTATAAGACCAAAGAGGAAACGGACAACAAAAATCAGATACCCTTTTTCAAATTTGCCATAGTTTTCAAGAAGAACTGTCATGTCTCTGTTGGGGAGCTCCGAATGACTCTGTGGCATGTTCTTTGCATCCTGCTGTTCCTCCTCTTCCAGCAAGTAGTACATGGCAGCAAAGAACTCCTGGAAAGTCATGTGGATGAAGCTGTAGAATTTCTCACATTCCACTTCCTTTTGGAATAGATTCACCCTCAGGAAAGCAGACACATCCGCCTTCTGCAGGCCATGGTTCCTTAGGTCACCCTCCTCAAACAAGATTTTCTGGTTCCAGATTCCATCTGCAGCCAATGAGCAGAGGCCCCGAAGGTTGGCAGAAACGTGGTGCTTCTGGCTTCCTGCTTGTGATTGCAACAAACTGGAGAGGAAGAAGATGTACACTGCAGTGGTGGTCTTGGATGTCTGAGCAAGATTCTTGCCACTGTCCATCTGCTGTTTCAGTCCAGTGCACACGATCCAGCAGACCAGGGGAATAAAGCACATGGTGAAGAGGACCTCATTCTCCTGAATCAACCTAAAGGCTTCCTGAGCTTGCTGTTCATCTGAGAAATACTTGAAAAAATATTCCTTCTTCTTGGCCTCTGAGAAACCCAGGATCTCCACATGCCGTGGACGGTCCAGCAAGTGGTGCAGTTTCTCCAGGGCCACAGGCCTCGTGGTGATGATCAGCGAGGCCTCAGGAAACAGCCTCTTTTTGATGAGGCTGCTCAGGAGAATGTCTCCCCGCTCCACCTTCTGCCAGTCTGTGCAGAGCGCCTCTGTGTGCTCATCAAATGCTCCTTGCAGCTCATCAAAGCCATCCATGAGGAAGAGGATCCTGGAAGGCTTCCTCACAATCTTGCATATGGGTGGGTTTGGGTCAGGGCAGCAGCTGACCATCAGGTCCCCCAGGCTCCTTCGTATCCCCAGGCTTACCTCCCGACAGTGGATGTAGAACAAATAGTCAAACCTTCCCTGGTAAAGTTTCTCTGATGCCCAGTCCAACATGATCTTCCTGGCCAGTATTGTTTTCCCAATGCCTGCTGATCCCTGGAACACCACCGTGTGCACAGGTTCAGTGTGTTGATCCTCAGGATCAAACAGCAATTCCAAGTTCATGGAACTCATAGGGCCATCTTGCATCTTGGCCAAGGTCCTACCAATTGCCAGGAGTTCATGCTCCCTCTCCTGCTGGCTCTGATGTTCCTTGATGAGACGCAGCCTGGTGTAACGTTTGTTGAGGTTCACGCTTTCACCCAGACGGGCATTCCTGTCTTTGATATACTGGAATCTGCTTCTTACATGATTTCTGTATTTCTTACAGTAATCTATGGCAGAGACAGAAAGTTAGACTCTGGGAGAAGCCTGAGCATATCCACCTAAATTGAGCTCTCAACAGGAGCCTGTGGTGACTGGAGCTAAGAGATGGGGTGCAGTTCCTCTCCACTACTTGGTTATAAATCTTCCTATACAGAGTTGATCAGAAGAACAGCAAAGTGCCTTTGTGCTGCCCCCAGCCAAAAATCCTTTTTATTCAGTCTTACTCCCTGCAGGCCATGCTTTTTAAAATCTGAAACACTCAATGGCTCTCCTTGGTTTGGGGCGAGCAAGGAGCCAGGTGAACATGTATCCATGTCTTCAGCTACAAGGAGCAGGAGCACTTAAGAGGATGACCAGCTTTCCAGTGCCTCCCAGACTATGTCTCCAAACCCAAATGAAAGCACCACCCCCATGATTACCTTCTTTTTTTTTACAAATAGAGATTCTGGAAAGGAACCCCAATAAACCCATCCACTCTTCTTCGAGGCTTTCTTCCCGGCATACCACAGAAACATGTGCATTATCTGAAATTATAAAGAAAAATACACGAAGTGTCAAAAACTAGGACTCTTGCCTACGGTGATATAATTGAGACTCAGCACTAGGCACAGGTCAAAGGCACTTGCCTGGACATCTGCCAACCCAAAACATAGCTCAGAGTTGCAAATGACAGGTGTGCAGCCAAAGGTCCAGTCAAGGGTGTTCTCCTGGTCCTAATTTCAAAGTAATGGCAGTGATCCACCCTCTGAGCATTGTGTACCCACAGAATCCAGTCTCAGAATCTCTCTCCCAGGCCTAGAAAACACCTGGCAAAAATGTGGGGCAGGCAGGTTTCTCTGTTCTTCATATGTATTTGGCAGCCAAACCCTCTCACCACCACCACAATGCTCTGTTGTTGAGGCCATCTCCATGCTCCCCAATATCCCCAAGATGACCATGGGCCAGCAGGATCATCCCTCCCTGACCCCAAGTGCCTGGAATTCATCTTACCCTCATTCTAGGTCTTCAAGAGGGAGAATTACCTATCTGGTTTATGTCTAACTCAGTGGTGCAGAATCCTGGCTGACTTTAGATTCACCTACAAAGCTTTAAAAATACTTATTTTCAAAAAAAAAAAAAAAACACAAACAAGTGAGTAAAAGAATGAATGTCCTCTGGGAAAAAAAAGTACTGATTTTCAACCCATGTGAGGTGGGGTCTGGCACCATTACATTTATAAAGTTCCAACCTGCATCCACAGTTGAGAACTACAGATATAAACAGTCACTAAATGACACATTTCAAAGAGGTATGTCCTAGGAGAAATTCAGGGGAAATAGACAGTATGGATAACTTTAAGTGGGCAGGAGCCCAAGAGGGACAGGAAGGATTCCTAATAGGCCTCTGCTTCCCCTAATGCAAATGCTATTGGTAACTTGATCACAAAATAAAATCCAAACATTAACTCAAACCAAAACCACAATTTAACTCTTACTTAAAACCTAACTCTAGCCCAAGCATGTCAAATTCACAGCCAGTGGGTCCTGCCAGCCGCAGGTTTGACATGCTTGCTCTAGCCACTCCTCCCACCCCCACCCCCAAAAGAAGTTCTAACTCTAGTAATAATTTTTCTACCTCAAAACCCAGATGTGGAAGCTAAGATGTCGTAGTGGTTATGAGCCAGGCTTGAACCAAAGACACACCTGGCGTTGAATCCTGGCCTTGGTCCTGATGAGGACACCGCCACAGACAATCAGAACTTCTTACAGGCTCTCTTCACATTGTTTGGCAATCAATTCCAGAAGTCTTGCAAAAACTGAGAATCTATGCCCATTAAATAATTTTCCATTCCCCTCTCCCTGTAGCCCCTGGCAACCACCATTTTCTGTGCCTACTCTTATAGTATTTCTCTTTTAGTGACTGGCTTATTGCCCTTAGTATAATGAAATTGAAAGTTCATTTGAAAGTGCTGGCTTCATGGGGTTCTTGTGAAAAATGAACAAAATCTGTAAAAACTACTTAATGAACTACTTCTGCAACTATGATTTAACTTTGGTTACTGAGTATGTAAGTACTGACACAATTATAATTGTGTTATGTGAACACCCACAGCTATGCACCCCTCCTGGTGCCCCTATGTCATTTTCTCTTCCTTATCACACCCACATTGGTGCCCCGCCTTGCCATGCTTCCTCTGATCTGCGGGTTCATATATATCTTTCCTTTTCACTAGCTCAAAATCATCATCCTATGATTTTCTAGATTCCTCTGAGCCTTCCCTGTTGTCTTCCCTTGCTCAGAACACCAAGTCAAAGGAAGAACCTCACCCCTACCCTGTCCACAAAAAGGAAGACAATATTTTGCCCTTCACATGCCCAAAGTAATGTTTATAAAAGAGGCTTTTCTACACACATCACATAGCTCTGTAAGGTGAGAGGTTGCCCCTGAGCCAGAGCCTGTTAGCCATGCAAACAGACAAAGAATTTGATGGAGACCTGGAGGAAGTTTCAGACACGGAAAAGATGTGGATAAAGTGGAACTAATCAGGGAAGTTTCTTAGGGGTACATAAGCCCTGACTTGGGTTTCTAAAGGAGTTAGAAAAAAGAAAACTGCTTTCTTCCACCTTCTCCTACCATATCGAAAGAGGAGGAAGCCAGGAAACATAAACGAAATGATTTAAAAAACAAACTTATCAACTTTGATGCATCAAAGGATATCATTAACAGAGTAAAAAGGCAACCAATGTAGAGACCAAAAAAACAATACAAAAGATCAACAACACCAAGAGCTGGTTCTTTGAAAGGATAAACAAGATTAATGAACCTCTAGCCAGGCTCACCAAGTAGCAAAGAAAGAGGACCCAAATAAACAAAATCAGAAATGAAAGAGGTGAAGTAACAACCGACCCCACAGAAATACAAATGATTATGAAAAAATACTATGAACAACTCTATTCCAACAAAATGGACAACCTAGATGAAATGGACATATGCTTAGAAAAATACAAGCTCCCAAAACTCAATCAAGAATAATCAAAAAACCTGAATAGGCCATTAACTACCAAAGAAATTGAAACAGTGATCAAAAATCTTCCAGCAAACAAAAGCCCTGGTCCTGATGGCTTTACAGGGGATTTCTACCAAGCACTCAAAGAAGAACTAAAACCTGTCCTCCTCAGACTATCCCAAAAAATTCAAGAGGAAGGCACATTTCCAACTCTTTCTATGAAGCCAGCATTACCCTAATCCCAAAACCAGATAAAGACACCACAAAAAAAAGAGAACTACAGGCCAATATCCTTGATGAACATAGATGCTAGAATCCTCAACAGAATTCTAGCAAATCGGATGCAGCATTACATTAGAAAGATCATACACCATGATGAACTGGGATTTATTCCTGGAATGCAAGAATTATACAATATCTGCAAATCAATAAATGTGATACATCATATTAACAAACTGAGAGATAAAAATCACATAATCATATAAATTGATGCAGAAAAAGCATTTGACAAAATCCAACACCATTTCTTAATAGAAACTCTTAGAAAAGTGGGAATAGAGGGATCATACCTCAACATAATAAAAAGCCTATATGACAAACCTACAACCAACATCATACTCAATGGAGAAAAACTAAACTCATTTCCCCTAACAACAGGAAAAAGACAGGGATGCCCACTTTAACCAGTTCTGTTCAACATAGTACTGGAAGTGCTAGCCATAGTGATCAGACAAGAAGAAGAAATAAAAAGCATCCAAATTGGACAAGAAGAAGTAAAATTGTCCTTATTCGCAGATGACATGATACTATACATTGAAAACCCCAAAGACTCCATCAAAAAACTACTAGACCTAATAAATAAATTTGGCAATGTAGCAGGATACAAAATTAACACCCAGATATCTATGGCCTTTTTATACACCAATAATGAACTCACAGAAAGAGAAATGAAAAAAACAATCCCATTTACCATTACACCAAAAAAATTAAGATACCTAGGAATAAACTTAACTACAGACGTAAAAGACCTGTACTCAGAAAACTACAGGACATTGAAAAAAGAGACAGAGGAAGACATAAACAAATGGATGAACATGCCATGTCCGTGGATTGGTAGGATCAATATCATTAAAATGTCCATACTAACCATAGCAATTTTTAGATTCAATGCAATCCCCATTAAAATACCAACAGCATATTTCACAGACTTAGTAAAAACTCGCCAAAAATTCATCTAGAATAAAAATAAAAAAAAAAAACACCCAGCATAGCCACAGCAATCCTGAGAAAGAAGAATAAAGTTGGAGGATCACAGTACCAGATATCAAGCTATATTACCAAGCCACGGCTCTCAAAACTGCCTGGTACTGGCACAAGAACAGACATATAGACCAATGGAACAGAACAGAGAACCCAGAAATAAACCCAAGCCATTATGCTCAATTAATATTTGACAAAGGAGTCAAGAGGATACAATGGAGTCAAGACAGTCTCTTCAATAAATGGTGCTGAGAAATTTGGTCAGATACATGCAAAAAAATGAAACTAGACCACCAACTTACACAATACACAAAAACAAACTCAAAATGGCTAAAGGACTTGAATGTACCATGGGAAACCATAAAAATCCTATAAGACTCCATAGGCAGCAAAATCACAGACATATGTTATAGCAATATCTTTACAGACACAGGTCCTAGGGCAATGGAGACTAAGGAAAAAATAAACAAATGGGACTACATCAAAATAAAAAGCTTCTGCACAGCAAAAGAAACCATCAACAAAACAACCAGAAAGCCCACTGCATGGGAGAACATATTTGCCAATGATATTTCCGATAAGGGTTTAATCTCCAAAATTTACAGAGAACTCATACAACTTAACAAAAGGAAGATGAACGATCCAATCAAAAAATGGGCAAAGGATCTTAATAGACACTTTTCAAAAAGGGACATACAAAAGGCCCAGAGACATATGAAAACATGCTCAGAGTCACTAATCATCTGAGAGATGCAAATCAAAATGACAATGCAGTACCATCTCACACCTGTCAGAATGGCTATCATCAACAAAGCAACAAACAACAAGTGCTGGTGAGTATGTGGAAAAAAAGAAACCTTCCTGCTTTGCTGGTGGGAATGCAGACTGGTGCAGCCACTGTGGAAGACATTATGGAGTTTCCTCAAAAAACTAAAAATGGGACTCCCATTTGACCCAGTAATCCCACTTCTAGGACTATAGCCTAAGAAACTGGAAACACCAATTAGAAAGGATTTATGCACCCCTATGTTCATAGCAGCACAATTTATAATAGCTAAGATTTGGAAACAACCTAAGTGCCCATCAGCAGATGAGTGGATTAAAAAACCGTGGTACATCTACACAATGGAATACTATGCCGCTATAAAAAAGAAGGAACTTTTATCATTTGCAACAGCATGGATGGAACTGGAGAGCATTATGCTAAGCAAAATAAGCCAGTTGGAGAAAGATAAATATAACATGATCTCACGCACATGTGGGATATAATGATCAACATAATCTGATGAACAAGAATAGATCCAGCCGTAACCGGCTTGGCTCAGTGGATAGAGCGTCGGCCTGAGGACTCAAAGGTCCCAGGTTCGATTCCGGTCAAGGGCATGTACCTTGGTTGCTGGCACATACCCGGTGGAAGGTGTGCAGGAGGCAGCTGATCAATGTTTCTCTCTCATCGATGTTTCTAACTCTCTATCTCTCTCCCTTCCTCTCTGTGAAAAATCAATAAAATATATTTAAAAAAAAAAAAAAAGAATAGATCCAGAGAAATGATGGGGGGGGGGGGGGGTTAGAGAGCAACCAAAGCACTTGTATGAATGCATATTAGCATAACCAATGGATACAGACACTGGGGCAGTGGGGTTTTGCCCGGGGTGGGAATGGCTGGGGGGACTGGGGGGAGTCAATTGGGGAAAAAGGAGGCATATGTAAAACTTTAGACAATAAATAAGTATTTTTTTAAAAAGGCAACCCATGGATGAAATGGGAGAAAATATTTGCAAATCATATATCTAACTAGAGGCCTGGTGCACAAAAATTTGTGCACTGGTGGGGGGGCAGTGTCCCTCAGCCCAACCTGTGCCTTCTCACAGTCTGGAACCCCTCAGGAGATAACCACCTGCTGGCTTAGGCCTGCTCCCCGGGTGGCAGATGGCAGGCCCGGATCCCGCGCTGGGTCGCCGGGGCAGGGCAGCTGATCGTGCTGCCGCCCGTTCCACCACCCCAGGTCGCACACAGCAGGCCCAGATGGCTGATGGCGGCGGGGCAAGTGGCGGATTGCACTGTCCTGCCCCGCCTGCAGTATGCAAATTTAACAGCCATCTTTGTTGGGTTAATTTGCATACTCTTCTGATTGGCTGATGGGCGTAGCAAAGGTATGGTCAATTAGCATCTTTGTCTTTTATTAGGATAGATAGGGGCTTAATATCCAAGATATATAAAGAACTCCTGCAAGTCAACAACAACAAACCAAGCAACTCAATTGAAATATGGCAAAAGGAATAAGCATTCCTTCAAAGATTAAATGCCAACAAGCACATGAAAATGCACTCAATATCACTAATTAATAGGGAAATTCAAATCAAAACCAAAATGAGATAGCATCTCACACCCACTAAGTTAGCTACTATTAAAATATAAAATAAGTGTGGTGATGATATGGAGAAATTCTAACCTTTATGCACTGCTGGTGGCAGTATAAAGTGGTGCAGGCACTATGGAAAACAGTATGACAGTTCTTCAACAAAATTAAACATAGAATTACCATATAATTGAGTAATTCCACTTCTGGGCATATACCCAAAGAATTTAAATTTGTACACCCACATTTATAGCAGCATTATTCACAATAATGCAAAGCTAGAAGCAATCTGAATACCCATTGATAAGTAATCCCACTTCTAGGACTATATCCCAAGGTATAGAAATACCATGGAATATTACTCTGCCTTAAAAAGGAATGAAATACTGTCTTATGTGACAACCTGGGTGACAAATTCTCTACTTGTAAAAGGTACCTAGAGGAGTCAAATTCATAGAGACAGAAAGTAGGTGGTGGATGCCAGGAGCTGAGGAAAGCAGATGAATAATTGTTTAATGGGTATAGCATTTTGCAAGATGAAAAAGAATTCTGTCAATTAATTGTATAGCAACATGAATGTGTTGAATACTAAAGAAACATACACTTAAAGGAGGTTAAGATGGTAAATTTTATATTGTGTGTATATCTTATCACAATTAAAACAGTTACTGTCTTCTTCTACTCACCCCACTTTGGCTCATCCCTCTTGGCTTTCTCATAAAGGTCTCTCCTATTGATTGCAGCAAAAATCCAGACTGCCATGGCCCATGCCTTCTCCTCCCCATTGAAGTCGATCATAAGGGTGGCTAGATCCACAGGATCTGCTTTCTCTGTCTGGCCCCGAGGAAGTGCAATGCAGCCCTTCTGAGGAGGATAGTCTTCTAAGTGCATCTTGAACTTCTTCAAGTCCATGTCCTCCAGGTCCTCCAGGTAATGGGCCAGCTTGCAGCGGACGCTGGCCATGCTTGTCTGAAGCCCTTGTCAGGACCTTTGGGCATAGGTCCACACTGAGAAAGAGGGGTGAAAACAGCATATGGGTAAGGCGAGTCTCTTTCAAAGTTCACCCTCAGAGAGAACTAAATGATCAAAAAGTAGGAAGACTGAAAGAAAAAATATGTCACTGAACTGTAATGAATTCCATCTGAAGTTTTGAAAAATAAGCCTAATACCTACCAGACAATTTTACTCTTGGCTCAACTCAAGAGTGCCCTGAGCCATAGAAGAAAAGCATCCCTGTGGAGAGAAACAATA
The DNA here is from genome assembly GCF_964212035.1 of Myotis nattereri. Classification (NCBI taxonomy): domain Eukaryota; kingdom Metazoa; phylum Chordata; class Mammalia; order Chiroptera; family Vespertilionidae; genus Myotis; species Myotis nattereri. Next base: position 8,024,228 of record NC_138080.1, on the reverse strand, counting down.
ATTAGACCCACAAATATAGTCACACCAGCACAGTGGTGGATGCCCAGTACTGCATCATGGTGCCACTTCTGTGGGTCACCAGGAGAGTGTGGGTCACACTAATGACTGGGCTACAATCTTGGGCAAACTTTAGTCTCCTCATCTATAAAATGACAGAATGAAAAAAAAAATGGTTCTTAAGTTCGTTCTAACAGAAGGACTCTGGTTCCTTGTTTCTCTGTTGACCTAAAGAAAAATGGATGGGGAGCAAAAAAAAAGAAGACCCAAATATGAGTAATTAAGGAAATACTGGAGAGATGAGAGAATGCACAGTGGGAGGAGGAAGGCATGGTCTGAGACTGTCCTTCTGACAACCCACTGATGGAGAAAACCTTCAGAGAGACGGAAATTGGGTGCACAGGGGAACAATGAACATACATCTCTTTAATGTCTCCTGTAAAATGTGATCATAATAATTAGTGTAACTCACACTGATTGAGTGTGTCATGAGCTAGGCATGGCTCTGATGCTTCCTCCTATCTCACCTGCACAAAGCCCTGTGAGGTGCATTTATACCTCACCCCATTTGATTGAAGTGGAGACCAAGTCAGGAAGATGAAGCTAGATAGGGACAAAGCCAGAATTGAGACTGGACTCATAGATTTCTTAGCTCATGCCTCTAATCTGCACTTTTTATAGCCTGAAAAGGTGTGAGACCATTGGCTCCATTACTTAACTAGTTATCTCTGCCAGATAAGAACAGAAATGATCAAAGACAGTAAAAGAGATGGTTAAAAGGCAAGGACACTTTTCCAGCCTTTATCACACATAGACTTTCTTTTTCTTTTTTACATTTTTAAAAATTAATTGTTGACACTAATACAGATGTCCCCGTTTTCTCCTCCTTTACCCACTTCCTATCACACAGACTTTCATTATTGAGTTCACCAACTCAGTTTTCCTAATTAGACTTCAAGTTCCACAAAGACTATAAATCAGTTCTTTCACTCTCCTAGGTTTTGTTTGGGATTTTCCCCTTCATATAACTGAGTTGAGAAAAGAAAATCAGGCAAAGCCATAAATGATAATCACAGAGTAAGTGTCCAAATCATGATTCATGATGACCATAGTTTGATGTTTGACCTCAAACATGCTCATCACTCTTCTTCTAGTTCCAACCTTGCCTCTCCACTTCTGGCCTCACAATCCACCCAAGTCCATCCCCTATGCATTTGTGGGAGCGGGGGGAGGTATCTTCAGATCCATCAGCTATGCAGACCTCCCTATCTACCCCACCCAGCGATTTCCAACAGGTGAACCACAAGTATTTTTAAAACATGCAATACCTGACCTCTTTTCCCTTAGATCAGGGGTGGGGAAACTTTTTCCTGCCAAGGGCCATTTGGATATTTATAACATCATTCTTGGGCCATACAAAATTATCAACTTAAAAATTAGCCTGCTATATTTGGTCAAACATTTAATTAACTCACCTCTACTAAGGCCAGACCAAATGATTTCTCAGGCCTTATATGGCCTGAGGGCTGAACATCCCCCATCTCTGCCTTAGATTGTCAAATTAAAAAATGGCAACAGCCCTGGCCTGTGCTTCTAAGGGGTTAGAGCGTCAGCCTGTGCACCCAAGGGCCACGGGTTTGATACCTTGGTTGTGGTTTCACTCCCTACCCCCAGTCAGAACGCGTGTAGAAGGCATCCAGTCGATGTGTCTCTCTCACATAGATGTTTCTCTCTCTCTCTCTCTCTCTCTCTCTCTCTCTCTCTCTCTCTCTCTCTCTCTCCTTCCCTTCCTTCTTCTACTCTCTCTGAAGAGCAATGGAGAAAACATTCTCAGGTGAGGATTAACAACAACAAAAAATAATGACAGCAGCCAACACAATAGCCATCTGGTGTGAATGAATCAAAATTATATCTACTTTTTGTCAGATTAGCAAAAAATATATTTTTTGGTGTGCTGCAGAATTTTAGTAACCATGAGATGAGAAAGATTGAAAATTACTGACCCCACCAACTTTTCCATCCACATCAGGACTCCAACTCTCCTCCATGCTCCCCTAATCCTAACCCTAGTGCACTTGCCACGACCTTAGCAAATCAGTGGGCGTCCTGGGATAAGCTGTGATGCTGCTCCTGTCCCTACACACACACACACACACACACACACACACACACATATAGAGCCCACATAATGATAAATATAAAAGAACATTTCATAAACTTTGTTGAAAGATACACAGGAGGCTGGCAGAAGAAATCCCTAGTCAAGTTCTGGTCCTAAAAACTCTTTCCATTCCTCCCCAGGCCCATTCTGCCACCCTGTTCCATGAAGCTGGACTCACCCAAAAGCTGGACTCACAAAGATGTCTACCTCAGGAACAGCCCAAGAGGAAACCTGATGAATTTATAGTTGTCCCAGCCCAGCAGGAGCAGGAAGGATGTGGTCTCAGTGTGGAGTGAACAAGATTGCATCACAGGCAAAGGCAGAGACTAACGGTTAGTCACATCACAGGGTCTGGCCTCTCTACGTAGCCACCAGGGTGGTGTGGGGGTGAAGGGAGAAGCAGTGATGTGTGTTGTGAGGACAAAGAGGAGTGAGATGGGATCCCACCGGGCTGGTGAGTAGCGGATCAAGAGGGAGAGTGTGGCCGAAACCGGTTTGGCTCAGTAGATAGAGCGTCGGCCTGCGGACTGAAAGGTCCCAGGTTCAATTCCGGTCAAGGGCATGTACCTGGGTTGCAGGCACGTCCCCAGTAGGAGATGTGCAGGAGGCAGCTGATTGATGTTTCTCTCTCATCGATGTTTCTAACTCTCTCTATCTCTCTCCCTTCTTCTCTGTGAAAAATCAATAAAATATATTAAAAAAAAAAAAAGAGGGAGAGTGTGACCCACAGAACCAGTGCTCTCTAAGACTGTGGAAGCAGCAGCAGACAGTGCAGTTTTTCTCCATTGCCTGTTATTTTTAAGCAACTTATTAAGGTAAATATACACTGTGACACCATCACCATCAATGCCAAAAACACGTTTTTACCTCCCAAAGTTTCTTTCCACATAATGATGATATGTGTATGTGTGTAGGGCACTGATGATAAGGTCTACCCCAGGGGTCCTCAAACTTTTTAAACAGGGGGCCAGTTCACTGTCCCTCAGACCGTTGGAGGGCTGGACTATAGTTTAAAAAAAAACTATGAACAAATTCCTATACACACTGCACATATCTTATTTTGAAGTAAAAAAACAAAATGGGAACAAATACAATATTTGTATTTGCATGTGGCCTGCGGGCCATAGTTTGAGGACCCCTGGTCTACCCTTTCAACAAATAGTGAGTACACAGTACAGTATTATTATATTTAGGCACTGTACTGTGCAGTAGACCTCTACAACTTAGTCATCTTGTATAACAGAAACTGTACCTGTGAGTTCAACTATTTTAGATTACACATATAGGTGAAGTTACATGTTATTTCTCTTACTGACTTATTTCATTTTCCATAAATGTTGTCACAAATGGCAGGATTTTATTCCTTAATGGTTGCTCCCATGTCTTGGATATTGTGAATAAGATGCAGTGAACATGGGAGCACAGATATCTCTCCAAAATTCTAATTTCATTTTCTTTGGATAGGTACAAATTCTACTTTAAGACTCATTGACTCACTTGTTTGACTAACATTTATGGAACACCCAATGTGTACCAGGCACAAAAACAAAGCTGGAAACTACCTTCCCTTATCCTGAAGGAGCTAGAGAAAAAGAAGCATGCAGACCTGCTTTCCTGGCTCTTGCAGTGGCCCCAGGACCATAGTCTGACAATGGCATGAGTTCAATAGTGTGTGATGAGTGAAGGGCAATCAGCATCCCAGGTGGGTGCAGGAACTCTGGAACAAGAAAAAGTGTCCAAGTTTAGCAAAGCAGCATTGGCAATGACTTTGTCTCTTTGTGCTTCAGTTTCTTTATCTGTAAAATGGGATAACAGCAGCTGTCATAAGGACTGAGCAAATGGATAAATGTGAGGTCTTTTGAACAGAGCCAGATTCAGAGAAGTCAATATCAGTGATTAGCTCCTGGTACTACCACAGTTATAGAACTACACACAGCTCTAAGATGAAAGAGAATCCCTGGCTCCTACTGATGCCAGGGCAAGAGAGCAAACCCAAGTCCCAATTGTCCATGTCTCTAGGGCCAGGGTCCTACAGGAGCAATGAGGACCTTGGAGGCTGAGGCTCCACTGACAACAAATAAGGTCAAGTTTCAAAGTAAAAGGAGCTCATTGGCCAAACCAGGAACCAGGGATTTTCTTTGCAAGAATGAGGAAACTGGACTTCTGGCCAAGATGGCGGTGTAGGTAAATGTGGTACTCACCTTCAAAAACAACCACATCAAAATTACAACTAAACTAGAGAACAAACATCATTCAGAACCTGATATTGAGCTGACCAGAAGTCCTACAACTAAAGATATAAAGAAGAAGCCATATCTAGATTGGCAGAAGGGGAAGAGATGGGGAAGGGCTGGTCCCAGACCCACATGTGGCAGAAAAAATCAGAAGGGATATCTCAACTGTGGAGGTCCCCCTGAGGAGTGAGAAGTCTTTGATCTACACCAGGTCCCCATCCCAGGTTTCCAATGTCAGGAAGAGAAGTCTCCATAACTTTTGGCTGTAAAAACCAGTGGTGACTGTGACTGAGGGAGGCTGAGGCTGCTGGAATCCCAGACAGTTCCTCTTAAAGGGCCTATACATGGACTTACTCTGGACTTACTCCCTCTGAGCTTTAGTACAGGAACATCAGCTTGAAAGGCACTGGAGACATATGGGGAGGAACTGAATTGTTTGGCATCAGGGAGAGAGCTGGAGGGGTAACTTTCTTTAAGATAGAAGTGCTGGCAGAAGCCATTGTTCTTTTGATGAGCCCTTCCTCACAGCAGACAGGCACCAAATCTGAGACTCCATCACCTGGCTCCAACTGTTTGCTCCACCCTGGTGATTCCCTGAGGCCCTGTCCCACCCAACTTCAGGGCCCACCTGAGCTGTTTCCAGAGCCTTTACCTTGAACAGCCTCTCTTGGCTCATGCTTCAGATTTTTCTAAAATATCTCAAGAAAAGCAGTATCTGGCCTCAACAAATCCCATATCTCTTACTAAGTGGCCCCAGGCCCACCACTAGCAGAAGCTGGTGTTTTTTCACAGCTTGGCCTCACCTGGGCAACTCCAAGCCCAGGACAAGAAGCAGTTACCTGAAGATTACTTTGCAGCTTATGTCAGATGGCCCCGGGCAGAACACAGGCAGTGGATGACCTTGGCCTGCACCTCCCCAGAGGTGCCAGCATCAGTGCACCCAGTGGACAATTTCAGACCACATCAAAGCACCACCACTCAACCACCTCCACAAGCGATACACAGAAGTGATGGACTTAGAGGATACCAGAGCCCCAATGAAGTAAGTTCTGCTCTGTGTGGTGGGCTCCTGCATAACTGATCCTCCAAGGTAGTCAGAAGTAGGTGGCCAGTTGTCACAGCTGGGCCTGGTAGCTGATAAGCCTGGGTAAATCCCTCCCATTGACATGCCTACAGAAATCAAGACTCATTTACAACAGAAGGATGTACAGCCTACACAGGGGATGCACCTCGGGTGCCCACCTGGGGTGATCAGGGAGGCTGCCAGTAGGCCCTACAGGACACCTACCAAGCCTAGGAGACATAACAGCTCTACCTAATACATAGAAACAAACACAGGGAAGGAGTCAAATTGAGGAAACAGAGAAACATGGCTCAAATGAAAGAACAGAACAAAACTCCAGAAAAAGAACCGAACAAAATGGAGACCAGCAATCTACTAGATGCAGAGTTCAAAACACTGGTTATAAGGATGCTCAAGGAACTTAGTGAGGACCTCATAGCATAAAAAAGAACAGGTCAGAGATGAAGGATACACTAACTGAAATAAAGAATAATTTACAGGAAGTCAACAGCAGAGTAGGTGAAGCCAAGACTCAAATCATTAATTTGTAATATAAGGAAGCAAAAAACACCCAAACAGAAGAGCAAAAAGAAAAATTGAATCCAGAAAAATGAGGATAGTGTAAAGGGCCTCTGGGACAATATCAAGTGTACCAATAGTCACATCATCATGATGCCAGAAGGAGAAGAGAGAGAACAAGAAATTGAAAACCTATTTGATGATAGCCATTCTGACAAGTGTGACATATCTCATTGATGTTTTTATTTGCATCTCTTAGATGATTAGTGACTTGAGCATGTTTTCATATGTCTCTACGCCTTCTGTATGCCTTCTTTCAAAAAGTGCTTATTTAGGTCCTTTGCCCATTTTTTGATTGGATCGTTCATCTTCGTTTTGCTAAATTATATGAGTTCCCTGTAAATTTTGGAGATTAAACCCTTATCTGAAATAGCATTGGCAAATATGTTCTCCCATGCAGTGGGCTTTCTGGTTGTTTTGTTGATGGTTTCTTTTGCTATGCAGGAGCTTTTTATTTTGATGTAGTCCCATTTGTATATTTTCTCCTTAGTTTCCATTGCCCTAGGAGCTATATCAGTAAAAATATTGCTACGACATGTCTGATATTGTGCTGCTTATGAAGTCTTCTAAGATTTTTATAGTTTCCTGTCTTATATTTAAGTCCTTTATCCACTTGAGCTTGTTTTTGTGTATGGTGTAAGTTGGTGATCTAGTTTCGTTTTTTCACATGTATCTGACCAAATTTCCCAGCACCATTTATTGAAGAGACTGTCTTGACTCCATTGTATCCTCTTGACTCCTTTGTCAAATATTAATTGAGCATAATGGCTTGGGTTGATTTCTGGGTTCATTGATTTCTGTTCTGTTCCATTGGTCTATACGTCTATTCTTGTGCCAGTACCAGGCAGTTTTGAGAACCATGGCTTGGTAATATAGCTTGATATCTGGTATTGTGATCCCTCCAACTTTATTCTTCTTTATCAGGATTTGCTGTGGCTATGCTGGGTGTTTTGTTTTGTTTTTATTCCAGATGAATTTTTGGCGAGTTTTTACTAAGTCTGTGAAATATGCTGTTGGTATTTTAATGAGAATTGGATTGAATCTAAAAATTGCTTTGGTTAGTATGGACATTTTAATGATGTTGATCCTACCAATCCATGAACATGGTATATTCTTCCATTTGTTTGTCTTCCTCTGTCTCTTTTTTCAATGTCCTGTAGTTTTCTGAGTACAGGTCTTTTACGTCTGTAGTTAAGTTTATTCCTAGGTATCTTAATTTTTTTGGTGTAATGGTAAACGGGATTGTTTTTTTAGTTTCTCTTTTTGTGAGTTCATTGCTGTTGTATAAAAAAGCCATAGAGCCCTAGACAGTTTGACTCTGGATAGAGCGCAGGCCTGCAGACTGGAGGATCCCAGGTTCAATTGGCACATGCCTGGTTGCAGTCTAGATCCCCAGTAGGAGATGAGCAGGAGGCAGCCGATCAATGATTCTCTCTCATCATTGATGCTATCTCTCTCCCTCTCCCTTCCTATCTGAAATCAATAAAAATATGTTTTTTTTAAAGCCATAGATTTTTTGTGTTAATTTTGTATCCTGCTATATTGCTGAATTCAATTTATTAAGACTAGCAGTTTTTTATAGTCTTTGGGGTTTCTATGTACAGTATTATGTCATCTGTGAATAATGACAGTTTTGCTTCTTTTCCAATTTGGATGCCTTTTATTTCTTCTTGTCTGATCGCTATGTACTATGTCGAAGAGGAGTGGTGAAAGTGGGCAACCCTGTCTTGTTCCTGTTCCTAGGAGAAATGAATTTAGTTTTTACTATTGAGTATGTTGGCTGTAGGTTTTCTCATATAAGGCTTTATTATGTTGAGGTAGGACCCTTCTATTCTCACTTTGCTGAGAGTTTTTATCAAGAATTGGTGTTGGATTTTGTCAAATGCTTTTTCTGCATCAATTGATATGATTATGTGATTTTTGTCTCTCAATTTGTTTATATGATGTATCACATTTATTGATTTGCAGATATTGTACAATTCTTGCACTCCAGGAATAAATCCCATGGTGATGGTGTATGATCTTTCTAATGTAATGCTGCATCTGATTTGCTAGAATTTTGTTGAGGATTCTAGCATCTATGTTCATCAAGGATATTGGCCTGTAGTTCTCTCTTTTTTTTTTTTTTTTTGTGGTGTCTTTATCTGGTTTTGGGATTAGGGTAATGCTGGCTTCATAGAAAGAGTTGGAAGTGTGCCTTCCTCTTGAATTTTTTGGGATAGTCTGAGGAGGACAGGTTTTAGTTCTTCTTTGAGTGCTTGGTAGAAATCCCCTGTAAAGCCATCAGGACCAGGGCTTTTGTTTGCTGGAAGATTTTTGATCACTGTTTCAATTTATTTGGTAGTGAATGGCCTATTTAGGCTTTTTTATTCTTCCTGATTGAGTTTTGGGAGCTTATATTTTTCTAAGAATATGTCCATTTAATCTAAGTTGTCCATTTCATTGGAATAGAATTGTTCATAGTATTTTTTCATAATTCTTTGTATTTCTGTGAGATCAATTGTTACTTCACCTCTTTCATTTCTGATTTTTTTTATTTGCGTCCTCTCTCTTTGCTTCTTGGTGAGCCTGGCTAGAGGTTCATCAATCTTGTTTATCCTTTCAAAGAACTAGCTCTTGGTTTTGTTGATCTTTTGTATTTTTTTTTTCTTGGACTCTGTGTCATTTATCTCCACTCTGATCTTTATTATTTCCTTCCTTCTGCTTATGCTGAGATTTTCTTATTGCTCTCTTTCCAACTCTTTGAGTTGTAGGGTTAGATAATTTATTACCATTTTTTTTCTTGTTTTTTGAGGTAGGCCTGTAGAGCTACAAACTTCCCTCTCAAGACTGCTTTCACCGAGTCCTATAGAGTTTGTGATTTCATTGTCATTTGTTGCCATGATGCTTTTTATTTTTTCTTTGAACTCTTTGGTAACCCAATCATTGTTCAATAGCATGGTATTTAACCTCCAGGTGTTTTATTTTTTTATTGTTTTTATTGTAGTTATTTATTATTTTATGCCATTGTGATCTGAGAAGATGCTTGATATGATTTCTATCTTCTTGAATTTAAAAAGACTTTTCCTGTATCCCAATATGTGGTCTATCTTTGAAAATGACCCATGTGCCCTTGAGAAGAATGTATATTCTTTGGCTTTGGGGTGAAATGTTCTGAAGATGTCAATTAATTTTACCTGATCTGGTTAGTCATTTAGGATTGATATTTCTTTGCTGATTTTTTGTTCAGAGGATTTTATCCAGTGGTGTTAGTGGTATATTAAAGTCCCCTACTATGACTGTATTGCTTTCAATCTCTCCCTTGATATCCTCCCAAAGGTTTTTTTATATATTGGGGTACTCCTATATTGGGTGCATATATGTTTACCAGAGTTATAGCTTCTTGTTGAATTGCTCCCTTTAGTATTATAAAGTGGCCTTCCTTATCTCTTGTTATGGCCTCCACTTTGAGGTCTAGTTTGTCAGATATAAGTATTGCTACCCCAGCTTTCTTTTCATTTCCATTCACCTGAAAAACCTTTTTCCATCCCTTCACCATCAGTCTGTGTTAGTCCTTTGTTCTGAGATGGGTCTCCTCTAGACCACAGACATATGGGTCATGTTTTCTTATCCATTCAGCTACCCTATGTCTTTTGATTGGGGAATTTAATCCATTTACATTTAAAGTTATTATTGATAGGTACATGTTTGTCACCATTTTTATTCTTTATGCCTGTGTTTCTTCATCCTTTCCCATTTCTTCTTTTTGTAGCAGAACCTTTAGCCCCTCTTGCATTGCTGGTTTGGTGGTAATAACCTCCCTTAGTCCTTTTTTTATCTGTGAAGCTCCTGATTTCACCCTCAACTTTGATTGATAGCCTTGCTAGGTACAGTATTCTTACATGCAGACCCTTGCATTGCATGACTTTGTATATTTCATTCCATTCCCTTCTGGTCTGATGTGTTTCTGTTGAGAAATCAGTTGCTAGTCTGATGAGAGATCCCTTGTAGGTGACTTTCTGTTTCTCTCTGGCAGCCTTTAAGATTCTTACTTTGTCATTGGTGTTTGTCAATTCAATTATAATGTGTCTTGGTGTCGGTCTTTTTGGATTCATCTTGTTTGGGACTCTGTCATCTTCTTGGACTTGTGTGAGTTTTTTTCTTCTTCCCAATATCAGGGATGTTTTCTATCATTATTTTTTCAAACAGGTTTTCTCTTCCTTGCTCAGTTTTATCTCCTTCTGGCACCCCTATTATGCTGATGTTGTTTCATTTCACGTTATCCCAAAGTTCCCTTAGGCTCTCCTCCTGTTTTTTTAAGTTTTTTTTTTCCAGTTGCTACTCTGCTTGGGTATTTTTTTCCACCTTGTCTTTAGCTCACAGATGTGGTCCTCCACTTCTTTTAGTCTACTGTTGATGCTTTCTGTTGTGTTAGGTGAACGTGATAACCACTACACTACAGAAACCAGCAATGCTTTCTATTGTGTTCTTTATTGCAGTGATGTCATTTTTTATTTCTTCTTAGTTCTTCTTCATTTCCTCTTGGTTCTTACACGTTGTTGAATTTGTCTTCCATCCTTTTCAGCGTCCTTATGACCATTGTTCTGAATTCTTTCTCTGACATATTGCTTGCCTTCATTTCATTTACTTCCTCTTCCAGTGATTCCTTCTTTTCTTTCGAATAGAGGCTGTTTCTTTGTCTCCCCATGTTTGCTCCTCACAGAGTGTCTGGTTATGTGGCTCTTTCCCTTCTGTGTTGACTTAAAGGCACAAAATACAACACAACAAGACACAACACACAGGGCACCAGACACAAACGTATTGGCAACACCAATAACTCCAAATAAAGGTGACCACCAGAGAAAGGAGAATTAGGGAAGAGAAAAGAGTGCAAAAATGATATTTAAAAAGGGAAAAAAATGTGAGAGAGAAAAGAAAGAGAAGAAAACAGAAAGGGAAAAAATATGTGTATAAGGGGAGAAAACTAAAAAAAAAAAATAACTAATCAAAAAAATGCAAACAAAAAACACCCAGATGAATCCTAGGAGGTGGAGCTTATTTCCAGAAGGTAAGATCAAGGAATTCAATGAATGGGGAAATGGCCACAATTTAGTATAGAGGAGGTAGAAAGAGAATGAGTTGTATAAGAAGAAAAGTGAAAAACAAAATACAAAATAAGAGAGGAGAGAAAACCAAGATGGCGGCATAGGTAAACATTGGAGTTAGCTGCCTCAAACAACCACTTCACAAATACAACTAAAAGACGGAACGGACATCACCCAGAATCACAGGAAAGCTGGCTGAGGGGAAATTCTTCAACTAGAAGGAAAGAGAACAGCATATGAGACTCAGAGGAGGCGCAGTGCGGAAAATACAAAGGTGCGGAGGTATGCGCAGAGCGGGCTGGTAGCTGAGGGCGCGGTTGTTGTTTTCAATCGGGAGGGAGTCTCAGGCTCTGAGCTCCAGTTCTGGGTGAGTCTCTAGGGACCCAGACTCAAACGGGAGAAGCGGGACGGTCTAGCATCAGTCGGAATGCAAGGGCAGTTTCCTCTCCGAGGTTTGCAGCAGTTGCTGGGACTCTGAGAGGCAGAGCCTCTGGGGACGGGACTGAGAGCAGCCATAACTGCTCCCTCCGCCCAACCTGTTTGATCCCGTGCGACCCGCCCCACCCAAGCGCAGAGCCATTTGCTGGATAGCCTCAGGCAAAGGCAAGATTAGCACCTCCCTAGAGGACGGAAGTTTTCCCACTGCAGACACAGCTGATTCTCACAGCCACTTGGCCTGGAGGTCAAATCCCCCTAGTATTAACTACAACAATCAAGGCTTAACTACAACAAGACTGCGCACAAAGACCACTAGGGGGTGCACCAAGAAAGCATAAAAAATGCGGAGACAAAGAAATAGGAAAAAACTGTCAATGGAGGATATTGAGTTCAGAACCACACTTTTAAGGTCTCTCAAGAACTTTCTAGAAGCTGCCAATAAAGTTACTGAGATCCTAAAGAAATCTAATGAGAGCCTCGGTGTTATGATAAAGAACCAACTAGAAATTAAGCATACACGAACTGAAATAACGAATATTATACAGACTCCCAACAGCAGACCAGAGGAGCACAAAAATCAAGGCTAAGATTTGAAATGCGAAGAAGCAAAAAACACCCAACTGGAAAAGCAAAATGAAAAAAGAATCCGAAAATACGAAGATAGTGTAAGGAGCCTCTGGGACAGCTTCAAGCGTACCAACATCAGAATTATAGGGGTGCCAGAAGATGAGAGAGAGCAAGACATTGAAAACCTATTTGAAGAAATAATGACAGAAAACTTCCCCTACCTGGTGAAAGAAATAGACTTACAAGTCCAGGAAGTGCAAAGAACCCCAAACAAAAGGAATCCAAAGAGTACCACACCAAGACACATCATAATTAAAATGCCAAGAGCAAAAGACAAAGAGAGAATCTTAAAAGCAGCAAGAGAAAGAAACTCAGTTACCTACAAGGGAAAACCCATACGACTGTCAGCGGATTTCTCAGCAGAAACTTTGCAGGCCAGAAGGGAGTGGCAAGAAATATTCAAAGTGATGAATACCAAGAACCTACAACCAAGATTACTTTATCCAGCAAAGCTATCATTCAGAATTGAAGGTCAGATAAAGAGCTTCACAGATAAGGAAAAGCTAAAGGAGTTCATCACCACCAAACCAGTATTATATGAAATGCTGAAAGGTATCCTTTAAGAAGAGGAAGAAGAAGAAAAAGGTAAAGATACTAATTATGAACAACAAATATGCATCTATCAACAAGTGAATCTAAAAATCAAGTGAATAAATAATCTGATGAACAGAATGAACTGGTGGTTATAATAGAATCAGGGACATAGAAAGGGAATGGACTCACTATTCTTGATTGGGAAAAGGGTGTGGGAGATGCGGGAAGAGACTGGACAAAAATTGTGCACCTAGGGATGAGGACAGTGGGGGGGTAAGGGCAGAGGGTTGGGTGGAACTGGGTGGAGGGGAGTTATGGGGGGGAAAAGAGGAACAAATGTAATAATCTGAACAATAAAGATTTACTAAAATAAAAAAAATAAAAAAAGAGAGGAAATTATATATATATATTTACATATATATATATATACAATTTTTCCCTTTCTTTAATCTATCTATCTATGTATTCATCTATTACTGGAAAAGGAGAGTAGAGAGTAGACAGGCCTGAGTTGGTGGTTGGAATTAATTAAGCTATTAGTAGAAGAAGAGAACAAGTGAGGAGAGGAAAAACAGAAGCAAAAAAAAGAACAAAAACAAACTAACCAAAAATCAAACAAATAGCAACAATAAGACAGAAACAAAGAAAAAGAAAAAAATGGCTAGTGAAGAAAGAGAAGAGAGAAGTGTGCATGGACTTGGAGGAGGGGAGAGGAAATTAGACGTATGAGTAAGATCAATTTTTAATAGGAAGCAAAAAAGAAAGGATAGAGAAAAACTAAAGCAGGAACAGGGTAAGAGAAATAGAACGAAAAATGGAAAAAATGAGGAAGAGAGTGTTGGCATAAAGAAAAAATTGAGATAGAGTAAAATAATGCTAAAAGAAAAAAAAATAGAATATAGAACACTAATCCCAAAATAAAGTAAAATAGAGGGAAAAAAACTTTAAAAAGAAGTAAAATAATAGTAGTAATAATAATAATTAAAAATAAAAATATAATAAAAAAAGTAAAATCAAGTGAGAAAAAAATTTAGTTTCTTAAGTAAAAGAAAAAAAATACAAAAGTGAACTAGTGAAGGACGTTCCCTTCCTCTACTCTTCTGCCTGGAATGTCTATTTCCTGTCAGGTAGTCAGCACAGTGTTGAAGTTCCCTGTGGTCCACCACTCTTCTGGCTCATAAGCCACAACCTTGTTTTCAAGCAGGCAGGATCTCTCTGCTCACTTCAGTTGTATTTACACAAGAGTCAATTTCTTTTTTTTTTTTTTCATTATAATCACCAGTTTATTCTGTTCATCAGATTATTTATTCACTTGTTAATAGATGCATATTTGTTGTTCATAATTAGTATCTTTACCTTTCTCTTCTTCCTCTTCTTAAAGGATACCTTTCAGCATTTCATATAATACTGGTTTGGTGGTGATGAACTCCTTTAGCTTTTCCTTATCTGTGAAGCTCTTTATCTGACCTTTAATTCTGAATGATAGCTTTGCTGGATAAAGTAATCTTGGTTGTAGGTTCTTGGTATTCATCACTTTGAATATTTCTTGCCACTCCCTTCTGGCCTGCAAAGTTTCTGCTGAGAAATCCGCTGACAGTCGTATGGGTTTTCCCTTGTAGGTAACTGAGTTTCTTTCTCTTGCTGCTTTTAAGATTCTCTCTTTGTCTTTTGCTCTTGGCATTTTAATTATGATGTGTCTTGGTGTGGTACTCTTTGGATTCCTTTTGTTTGGGGTTCTCTGCGCTTCTTGGACCTGTAAGTCTATTTCTTTCACCAAGTGGGGGTAGTTTTCTGTCATTATTTCTTCAAATAGGTTTTCAATGTCTTGCTCTCTCTCATCTTCTGGCACCCCTATAATTCTGATGTTGGTACGCTTGAAGCTGTCCCAGAGGCTCCTTACACTATCTTCGTATTTTCAGATTCTTTTTTCATTTTGCTTTTCCAGTTGGGTGTTTTTTGCTTCTTCGCATTTCAAATCTTTGACTTGATTCTTGCGCTCCCCTGGTCTGCTGTTGGGAGTCTGTATAATATTCGTTATTTCAGTCCATGTATGCTTAATTTCTAGTTGGTTCTTTATCACAACATCGAGGGTCTCATTAGATTTCTTGAGGATCTCACTACATTTATCGGCAGTTTTTCGAAAATTATTGAAAGGCCTTAAAAGTGTGGTTTTGAGCTCTATGGCTTCCATTTCTGACATTTGCGTCCTGTTTCTTTGTCTCCACATTTTTTTATTCTTTCTTGGTGCACCCCCTAGTGGCCTTTGTGTGCAGTCTTGTTGTAGTTAAGCCTTGATTGTTTTAGGTAATACTAGGGGGATTTGAGCTCCAGGCCAAGTGGCTGTGAGAATCATCTGTGTCTAAGAGTCAATTTCTGACACAAGCCCTGGGTTGTGGTGTTTCTGTATTAATTTCCAGGACCAAATGACTCCTCTACCCAGTGTTTAGATTCTTTTTTCCCTGCCCCACTTAATGCTTGGTTGGAGGGATGCACTGACCCAGAGTTGATTTCCTGCTCATCTCTCCTTATTCTGATCCCCAGTTTCCAAAAAAACAACTTTCCCCTGCAGTCTCGGTGAGTGTCTTTAATTGGAGATCGTATATACTGGACTTAGCAAGCAAAAGCAAGGCTGTTAAAAAAAAAAAAAAAGTTAAAGGAACTGCACTGACTTGCATCTTTTTCCCCTGGCACTGCGTGGCCAATATAGAACTTCAGGCTGCCGTTCTTGGCACAGTTTCCCATGGCTCTGGGCTTAGATCTAGAGTCCCCCTCTGCTAGGAGCCCTGTGGACCCCCTTCCACATTCGAGTGCTACACTGACCCCAAAGGCCACAGGTTTGGTAGAGTGCAGTCTCCCCCTGATACGCTAGTCCCCAGTGCAGGCATTTCTCCCTCCAGCCTGGATCCAAGATCTCACCTCCCTCTAGGTCAGTGGTTCTCAACCTTGGCTTCACATTAGAATCACCTGGAAATATTTTTGAAATCCTGATTTCTGGGCCTCTGAGGATTTTAAAAAGATTCCCAGGTGATTCTAATGTGCAGCCAAGGTTGAGAACCACTGCTCTAGGTCAATGGTCGGCAAACTCATTAGTCAACAGAACCAAATATCAATAGTACAATGATTGAAATTTCTTTTGAGAGCCACATTTTTTAAAGTTAAACTATATAGGTAGGTACATTGTTATTAACTTAATTAGGGTACTCCTAAGGCTTAGGAAGAGCCACACTCAAGGGACCAAAGAGCCGCATGTGCTCACGAGCCACAATTTGCCGACCACGGCTCTAGGTGATCTCTGACTTACTGTCCATTGATTGCCTCACCAGCTGTGTTTAATTCACCAATTCCAGGTGGATGTTACTCAATTCAGCTGTTTCTTTTATCTGCTCTGTGAGAAGGTGCAGGACCTTCCACATATTCAGCGCCACTCTGTCTCCCCTGGACAAACTTTTTAGGCACCCGCAGAACAGGGAGGCTGGAGTCTTGGTGTTCATGGGTTCACAGCTGAGGCAGCTGGTCCCTGGGCATTGTGGTTGTAGGGTCCCAGGAGGTACTGGAGGTCTCCTTGGTTGAAGGTAAGGCTGGGCTTCTATCCCAGCTGCTCTCCCCTTCAATGTGACATGATCTCTGCAGCAGAGCTGGCTGCTCTGGGAGAGATTTCAGCAGTAATAGAGGCTTCCCAGCCAAGGGAGCCTAGTGCACCAGTCCCCAACAGTCCTATTGAATATAGCTGTCCCTCATTCACAAATACAGACACTCTCCGCAGATCCATACACTCTCCTTTCGCTCTCTCATTCACACACTATCTTGCAGCCTACCTGTTCCATTGGCCACCATATTGAAAAACCTTGATGGCTTTTTTATACACCAATAATTAATTCTCAGAAAGAGAAACTAAACAATCAATCCCATTTACCATTGCACAAAAAATTAAAATACTTAGGAAAAAACTTAACCAGCGAAGCTAAACACCTGTATTCAGAAAACTGCAGGATGTTGAAGAAAGAAATAGAAGATATAAACAAGTAGAAGAATATACCATGTTCATGAATGGGTAGAATCAACATCATTAAAATGTTCATACTACCCAAGGCAATCTACAGGTTCAATGGAATCCCTATTAAAATACTAACAGCATATTTCACAGACCGGGAACAAACACTCCAAAAATTTATATGAAACCAAAGAAGCCTCCAAATATTCTCAGCAATCTTGAGAAAGAACAAAGTTGGAAGAATCACAATACCCTATTTCAAGTTATTCTACAAAGCCACTGTAATCAAAACAACCTAGTAATGACACAAGAATAGACATATAGATCAATGGAACAGAACAGAGATTCCTGAAATTGACCCAAGCCATTAAGCTCAATTAATATTTGACAAAAGAGGTAAGAGCAAACAATAGAGTCAAGACAGTTTCTTCAATAAATGATATTGGGAAAATTGGACAGATACATGCATAAAAATGAAACTAGATCACCAACTTACACCATAAACAATAATAAACTCAAAATGGATAAAACACTTAAATGTAAGTCGTGAAACCATAAAACTCCTAGAACAGTGGTTCTCAACCTTCCTAATGCCACGACTCTAATACAGTTCCTCATGTTGTGGTGACCCCCAACCATAAAATTATTTTTATTGCTACTTCATAACTGTAATTTTGCTACTATTATGAATCGTAATGTAAATATCTGATATGCAGGATGTATTTTCATTGTTCGTGACCCACAGGTTGAGAACCACTGTCCTAGAAGAAAACATAGGCAGCAAAAGGTCAGATGCGGGAAGCCATCTATTGTCAATGTTATCATGAGAGTGCATCAAGGAACTTGGAAGGCTGATGAATCTTGAGCTTTAGCGGGGCTAAAAGCTATGCACCAATTGTTCTGTGTTGAGATAGCAATGGCTCGAAGCAATTTCCTGACCTAATAGCCTCAAAGTAAATCTTTACTGATCTTTACTGACCTTTGAGATGGTCTGTCTGCTATCTAAAATTGAATAAAAGCTGACAAGGCCAAGGTTTCAGAGAGCTTCTCCTAGAGAGAGGTTTCCATCTGGCCCTCACCCCTTAATAATTCATATTTCTTGTCAGTGTTTTCATTTGTGTGTTGACCCCTTCTTCAAATCCTGAACCCTAGGCCGTGCTGGATGTCAGACATCTCCCATCTACACTAATAAAAGAGAAACATGCTAATTGGTGTCGCTCCACTATGCCCACCAGCCAATCAGGATGAGTATGCAAATTAACCCAACAAAGATGGAAGTTAATTTGCATGTGCAGGAACAGAGCAAGGACTGACGGCTGAAGAGTGAAGATGACTGAAGACTGAAGACGACTGAAAGCTGAAGACGACTGAAGACTGAAGAGGCCTGGTTTCTTCGCTGCGGCCTGAGCAAAGGCCTGGGTCCTGGGCGCTGGAGGAAAACTGGTGCCAGCAGGCAGGGGAAGGAAGACCTATTGCATGAATTTCTTCATGCAACAGGCCTCTAGTAACAATATATTTATGGATATATCTTCTAAGGCAGAGAAAATAAACAAATGGGACTATCTCAAAATAAAAAACCTCTGCACAGCAAAAGAAAACATCACAAAAGAAAAGGGAGCCCACTGTATGGGAGAACATATTTGGCAATAATACATCTGATAAAGGGTCAATATCTAAAATATATAAGGAACTCATACAACTTAACAGAAGGAAGACAAAAAAATCCAATTAAAAAATGGGCAAAGGACCTAAATAGACACTTCTCCAAAGAGGACATATAGATGGCCAAAAGACATATGAGCCTTTGCTGGTTTGGCTCAGTGGATAGAGCATCAGCCTGCAGACCAAAGGGTCCCGGGTTCAATTCTGGGCAAGGCCATGTACCTTGGTTGCTGGCACCTCCCTGGCCTGAGCCCTGGGCTCGTGCAGGAGGCAACCAATCAATGTGTTTCTCTCATATCAATGTTTCTCTGTCTTTCCCTCTCTCTTCCATTCTCCCTAAAAATCAATGGGAAAATATCCTTGGGTGAGGATTAACAACAAAAAATAATAATTATAAGATGCTCAGTCACTGATCATCAGAGAGATGCAAATTAAAGCAACACTGATATATCACCTCACACCTGTCAGAATGGCTACCATCAACAAATCAACAAATGACAAGTGCTGGTGAGGATGTGGAGAAAAGGGAATCCTAGTAAACTGCTGGTGGGAATTCAGACTGGTGCAGCCATTATGGAAAACAGTATAGAGTATCCTCAAAAATATATATATGGAAATGCCATTTGACCCAGTGCTATTACTTGTAGGAATATATCCTAAGAAACCCAAAACACCAATCAGAAAGAATATATGCACCCTTATGTTCATAGCAGCACAAGTTACAATAGTTAAGATCTGGAAACAGTCCAAGTGCCCATCAGTAGATGAGTGGATAAAAGAACTGTGGTACAGGAGGAGACAAAATGGTGGCGGAATAGAGGGATGTGTCCCGAGCCTTATCCCACAGCAGATAGAATGAGCAACTAAATCAAATAACATCCACCCTGAATTCACAAAGTAGACACTGCTGGTGAGACAATTTGCAGCCAGGAAGGGAAGAGGATGCCTAGAGAATGGTAAAATCAGGGATCTGGCTGGAGAGAACTGCAAGACCTCCAAGCCCAGAGGGTCAGAGGGAAACCACATGGCACCGAGGACACGTCCCTTGGGACAGGCATAGCACAGCATCTGACTGTGGAAAGGAGGTCCACAGGACTGTTGGTGGCAGGGGATTCTAGATCTGGGTCCACAGCCACGAAAGACTGAGCCCAAGAGGGCAGCCTGGACGGCTACCCAGGCCACGCCATGCCAGGAGTAGAGGGGCTCACAGTGGTTCAGCTCTTTCCCCTCTTTTTTGTCTTTACTTTTGCTTGCTGAACCTAGTTAGTAGGACCTTTCAAATACAGACACTCACCTATGAATGAGGTGCAGGTGGAGGTACAGACTTGTGGAGTCTAGGGAGAGGCCAAGGAGAAGAGAGCGTCAGAGAGAGGTGGCCATGAGTCTGGCATTGAGTCATACCTGACACAGAGCACCTAGGCAGCCATTTTCTCCTGAAGAGATCGCCCCTCCCTGCAGTCTCCAGGCAACCAATACCGCCACACACTGAGTGGCACAAGGATACAAAAAAAAAAAAAAATCAGAATAGTCCCTGAGAGCCCTTAGGCATTGGCCTAAAGAGAGGCCTCAGTCCCAGCAACAGGAAACTGAGAAGTGGCAGACATTACAGAAGAGTGGGATCTTAATTGGTGGAAAGGAACACTTGACTTTTTCATTTTTATTTTTATTTTATTTTATTATTGTTTTGTTCTCTATCTCTATTTTACTTTTTTGTTTGTTTATTTTCTATTTCTTTTTGCATTATTTTTTCATCATTCTAATTTTTTTTCATCTTATTTTTTAATTAATTATTATTATTTTTTTTCTTCTCTTTCTCTTTCTTCTTATCCACACATCCTCTTTCTACTTTCTCTATTCTGAACTGAGGTCCTCCCCCTATTTATGCAATTCCTTAACCTTACTTTTTGTATATAAGATTCTGCCCCCACCCTTTTAACTGAGTAGTTGGTGTTTGTATGTTTTGGTTTATCTGTTTGTTCTCTGGTGTTTTCTCCCCATATATATTTTTTTTCCTTTTTCTTCCTTTTTGTTCTTTTTCTTTTCTCTCATACCATTTTTTCTCTCTTCGATATCATTTGTGCTCTCTTTTCTCTCTCCTAATTTTTTTTTTTTTTGAAATATATTTTATTGATTTTTTACAGAGAGGAAGGGAGAGAGATAGAGAGTTAGAAACATCGATGAGCGAGAAACATCGATCAGCTGCCTCCTGCACATCTCCCACTGGGGATGTGCCCGCAACCCAGGTACATGCCCTTGACCGGAATCGAACCTGGGACCTTTCAGTCTGCAGGCCGACGCTCTATCCACTGAGCCAAACCGGTTTCGGCTCTCTCCTAATTTTCTTTTCTCTGGTGGTCACTTATATTAGGGTTATCAGTGTTGTGAGTACATTTGTGTTTTGTTCCCTTTGTGTCGTGTCTTGTCAAGGTGAAATTTTATCCTGTTTGACCAATGTGGTAGAGAGCAAGCCACATAAGCAGAGACCCAGCGAGGACACTCCATCCACGAATGGGTCAATAACACTCCAGACCAAACTACAGAGGCAGGAAGAAGGTAGCAGTGAGGGAGAGAGCCTGAGTGAGTAAAGGACCAATAAAGGAGTGTGTGGACGTGTGGGGTGCATGTCTGTGCATGAGTGAGGCACAGTTATTTCCCGCAGGACCTCTGAGGGCAGGCTGACTGGGCACGCCTAACCAGGCAGCCTCTGCTACCATTGCAAACAGTCCTGGAGCAGCTAGCTCTTCCATGGAGGCTGCACCTTTTTGAAGGGGAGAGCTGCTGTGACTGGGACTCCAGCCTCACCTCCACCCAGGTTGCCCTCAGATAACACCTGGAACAATACAGCCACCCCTACCAGGGACATGCTGCCTCAGCTGTGGTCCCATGATCACCGAGACTCCAGCCACCCCAGGTGTGGGCTCCTGTGAGTTCCAAAGCATACTCCCCTCTGACTGTACCAATGCTTTAGCCCAGGGCATTGTGACCATGCAAACAGCATGTGAGCAGCCTGCCCCAGGAGCAGCAGGCACACAAGCAGCCCACCCACATTTGAGGAGCAGCAGCCTGATGCAGCCCGTCCCCATCCAAGGAGCAGCAGCTGCACAAGCAGCTCATCCCCGTCTGAGGAGCAGCAGCTGCATGAGCAGTCTGCCCACATACAAAGAGCAGCAGCCCTGTGAGCAACCTGCCCCCACCCAAGGAGCAGCAGCTGTGTGAGCAGCCCACCCCCATCCAAGGAGCAGCAGCCCCATGAGCATTCCAACCCCGTCTGTGGAGCAGCAGCCTTGTGAGCAGCCTGCCCCAGTCAAAGGAGCAGCAGCTGCATGAGCAGCCTGCCCCCAGAAGCCAGTGGAACCACTACTTCTGTGAGCAGCACCCACCAGAGGAGCCACCTCCAACTGAAGAGCAGTCACTGTCACGACCACCTGAGGAACAGTCACTGCCCGAGAAGCAAACGCCACCCAAAGAGCAGACCCTGCACAACTTGACAACTAGATTCCTCGGTCAGACCAAAAATGGGGAGACAAAGAAACCCCCAAAGGAAAGAAAAGGAAGAATTGCCAGAAAAGCAGCTAAGTGAAATAGAGACATGCAATATGTCAGAAAAAGAATTCAGAATAAGGGTCATGCTGTTCATAAACCAGATGGATGAAAAAAATCAACAACTTAGGTAAGAATCAAGAAGAAATAAAGAGTGATATAGCTGCAATAAAAAAAAAAAAACACCATGAAAAGTTTCAACAGTAGACTAGGAGAAGCAGAGGACCAAATTAGTGAATTAGAAGACAGGGAAGCAAAATACAGCCAAACTGAACTGCAATTGGAGAAAACAAATTAAAAGACAGGAAGAGAGCCTAAGGGAGCTTTGGGACAACATGAAACAAAGCAACATACAAATAATAGGAATGCCAGAATGACAGGAAGAGGAACAAGGGTTAAAAAACCTATTTGAAGAAATAATATCAGAAAACTTTCTATGTGGGGAAGAAAAAAGTCACACAAGCAGAGAGTCCCAAACAAAATGAACTGAAAAGACCCACACCAGGACACATTGTAATTATTATGGGAAACATTCAGGACAAAGAGAGAATCTTAAAGGCTGCAAGAGAGAGACAGAAAGTTACATGCAAGGGATCTCCCACTAGATTGTCAAATGATTTCTCAACAAAAACACATCAGGCCAGACAGGAATGGAAGTAAGTATACAAAGTGATGCAAAGCAAGGGACTGAAACCAAGAATACTCTATCCAACAAGGCTATCATTCAAAATTGAAGGGGAAATAAGGAGCTTCACAAACAAAACAAAACAAAACAAAACAAAACAAAACAAAACAAACTAAGGGAGTTTATCACTACTAAGCCAGCAATGCAAGAAATGCTAAAAGGACTGGTGTACAAAGAAGAAATAAAAAGGGAAGAAGGAACACAGGCATAAAGAAAAAATTTAAATGGCTACAAATAAGTACCTATCAATAATAACTTTAAACTTGAATGGACTAAATGCTCCAATCAAGAGACATCAATTGGCTGAATGGATTAAAAAAAAAATGACCCATAGATATATGCTCTCTACAAAAGACCCACCTCAGAACAAGGGACTCACACAGACTGAAAGTGAAGGGATGGAAAAATATCTTTGAGACAAATGGAAATTTAAAAAAAGCTGGGGTAGGAGTACTTATATCTGAGAAAACAGACCTCAGAGTGAAGGCCATAACAAGAGATAAGGAAGGCCACTGCATAATACTAAAGGGATCGATACAAGAGGATATAAGCCTGGTAAACGTTTATGCACCCAATGCAGGAGCACCCAAATATTTAAAAACAAAAACAACAACAACAAAAAAACTCCTGGAAGATATCAAGGGAGAGATCAACAACAGTACAATTATAGTAGGGGACTTTAATACCCCACTGACATCCCTGGATAAATCCTCTAGGCAAAAAATCAGCAAAGAAACAACAATCCTAAATGACTCACAAGTTCAGATGGATTTAATTGACATCTTCAGGACATTTCACCTCAAAGTCATGGAATATACAAACTTCTCAAGTGCACATGGGACATTTTCAAAGATAGACCACATATTGGGTCACAGAAAAAGTCTCTCCAAATTCAAGAAGATTGAAATCATATCAAGCACCTTCTCAGACCACAATGGCATAATCTAAACTAATAAAAGAGAAACATGCAAATAAACCATCACTCTGCTACAGCCACAAACCATTCCCACAAGCCAATCAGAAGTGAGTATGCAAATTAACGCAACCAAGATGGCAGTGGCCATGGAACTGGAACGAGTAGGAGGCTTGGGTTGCCCCCGGCAATGGAGGAAGCCAAGCTTCCCACCTGGTCTGGCCCACCCTGGGCTCCGCTCAAGGCTACAAAGTTTCAATTATAGAAGATAAATAAATCCTAGATACCAGCTTCCCTCCACTCAAGGAGGCACTGAAAAAAAAGAGCTTGGGTCACCGGGGGACATGGCCAGCCTTCAAACAGCCATCAGCCTCTCACCCAGGCTTGCCAGGCACCCCAGTGGGAACCCACCCTGAAGGGGGTGTGGCCAGCCTGCAAACAGTGATCAGCCCCTCACCCAGGGTGGCCAGGCACCCCAGCAGGGACCCCCACCCTGAAGGGGCTGTGACCAGCTTGAAAACAGCCCTCAGCCCCTCATCCAGGCTGGCTACACACCCCCAGCGGGGACCCTCACCCCATTAGGGCGTGGCTGGCCTGAAAACCACCACAGGCCCCTCGCCCAGGCCACCCCATGCCCCAAGGGAACCCCTACCCTGATCCAAGACACCCTTCAGGGCAAACCAGCTGGCCCCCACCCATGCAGCAGGCCTCTATCTATACTAATAAAAGGGTAATATGCTAATTAGACTGGGAGACCTTCCAGGAGACTTTCCGCACATTCTTTTGGACAAAGCCATAGTGGCAGGGTTGAGGTAGAGGCAGTTAGAGGCCAAGAGGGGAGGGGAGTTGTGGGTGATCAGGCTGGTGGGGGACGGGGCCATTGGAGGTAAGCAGACCAGCAGTGGGGCCAATTGGGGGCAAGCAGGCCATCAGTGGGAGTCAGTTGGAGGTGATCAGGACAGCAGGGGGAGGGGCAGTTGGGGGGGAGCAGGCCAGTGGGGAGGGAAGGTGGGGGCAATCAAGCCAGCAAGGGGGGCAGTTGGAGGTGAGCAGGCTGGCAGGGGAGGCAGTTGGGGGTAATCAAGCTGGTGTGGGGCATTTGGGGGCAAGCAGGCCAGTAGCAGGGGGCAGTTGGGGGCGAGCATGCTAGCAGGCAGAGTGGTTAGGGACAATCAGGCAGGCAGGTGAGTGGTTAGGAGCCAGCAGTTCCGAATTGCTAGAGGGATGTCCGACTGCTGGTTTAGGCCTGACCCTGTAAACTGGCAGTAGGAAATCCTTTGAGGGGTCCCAGACTGGAGAAGGTGCAGGCCAGGCTGAGGAACACCCCCTCCCCTGTGCACAAATTTCGTGCACCAGGCCACTAGTATTAGAAATAAACTACAATAAAAACAATAAAAAAATTCAAACACGCCGAAACCGGTTTGGCTCAGTGGATAGAGCGTCACCTGCGGACTGAAAGGTCCCAGGTTCGATTCCGGTCAAGGGCATGTACCTGGGTTGTGGGCACATCCCCAGTAGGGAGTGTGCAGGAGGCGGCTGATCAATGTTTCTCTCCCATCGATGTTTCTAACTCTCTATCTCTCTCCCTTCCTCTCTGTATAAAATCAATAAAATATATTAAAAAAAAATTCAAACACTTGGAAGCTGAATAGCATGCTATTAAACAATCACACACACAAAATAAATAAATAAATAAATAAATAAATAAATAAATAAATAAATAAAATAAACAATTATGGGGTTACCAAAGAGATCAAAGAAGAAATTAAAAACATCCTGGAAACGAATGACAATGAAAACACAACAATCCAAAATCTATGGGACACAGTGAAAGCAGTCCTGAGAAGGAAGTTTATAGCTCTACAGGCATACCTGAAAAAAAACACACACACACACACAAGGAAAAATGGTGATAAATTATCTAACTATACAACTTAAACAATTAGAAAGAGAGCAATAAGAAAAGCCCAGAGTGAGCAGAGGAAGGAGATAATAAAGAGCAGAGCAGAAATAAATGACATAGAGACCAAAAAAAAAAAAAAAAAAAACAATACAAAAGATCAACAACACCAAGAGCTGGTTCTTTGAAAGGATAAACAAGATTAATGAACCTCTAGCCGGGCTCACCAAGAAGCAAAGAGAGAGGACCCAAAAAAACAAAATTAGAAATGAAAGAGGTGAAATAACAACAGATCTCACAGAAATACAAAGGATTGTTAAAAAATACTATGAACAACTCTGTTCCAACAAACTAGACAACCTAGAGGAAGTGGACATATTCCTAGAAAAATACAACCTTTCAAAACTCAATCAGGAAGAATCTAAAAATCTCAATATTTCATAACTATGGAGGAAATTGAAGCAGTCATCAAAAAGCTTCCAGCAAGCAAAAGCCCAGGGCCAGAGAGCTTCACAGGGGAGTTTTACCAAACATTCAAGGAAGAACTAAAACCTATCCTCCTCAGACTATTCCCAAAAACTCAGAGGAAGGAAACTTCCAAGCTCAATGAAGCCAGCATTACCCTAATACCAAAGCAAGATAAAGACAACACTATCAACACTATGAAAGAGAATTACAGGCCAATATCCCTCATGAACTTAGATGCCAAAATCTTCAACAAAATTCTAGCAATTTGGATCCAGAATTACATCAGAAAGATCATATACACCATGACCAAGTAGGATTTGTTCCAGGGATGCAAGGCTGGTATAATATCCAAAAATCAATAAACATGATAAATCACATAAATAAATTGAACGATAAAA